>NC_054756.1:5000-605000 GCF_018143015.1 Lytechinus variegatus
ACATCTGGTCATCCTGGTAGCAGCAACTTCCATCGTTTAACATCTTTTGATCTAAATGCATAGGCACAGGGGCGTTAGGGTTAGGCTATAAAAGGCCACCGCACACCTTACGACTGTTCGTGATCCGATTTTGGAACAAATCGCATTTTGCTAATTTTCTGAAAATGTGAATGGAACATATAATTTTTTGAGGTTAAAAACAATTGAAAGATTACTAATATAACTGTTTTGAAAGATCGCTAGCCTTTATTTTTGAGTAAGGGCCAAATTGGTTTCAAATCGTAGCCAATCGTACGACTGCTATGACGTCATTGCGACTAGATAATAAATTCGCTTTTATTCTAATAAGGATGAGAGCATAGTCACAGATTTTAACATATGAATTCGTACGATTATTTAGAACATTACACAGTAAGATATTCCAAGTCTCAATATTACCATCGAATTCTACTACATTTTATTCTGAAATCGGGTCGCAGACCAATCGGAAGGTGTGCGGTCGCCTTAATCTGTATGAATAGGCTTCCAAAAAACGTGACTGCAATTACTTCTTAGAAATTTCGATATAAATGAAAATATTTATATTCTTATTAGAAGGACTACAGTGAAGAAAAGATAAATTCTGTAGAAATGAAATAATGTCCCCTCTTTTGATGCTACTATATTATAATTGAGGTATTGGATTTCACAAAATAAACTCACAACGATCGATCTTCGATCGTATTCAAATGAATTGTACAATGGAATATTAAAATTGGTTGGAATAGAACGTGATCTGTAGGTATTCTTAATAATTATAATAATATTCCACTTTTATATAGGGATAAATACCTCGGAACGAAGTGTCTAAGCGCTTCTCCCGCCTGGAGAGGATTCCAGTCAGTTGCCGGTGAGTATTATAAGAGCATAAGCTACAATGATTTTCACATCCATCATAGACCTACTGCTTCCCTACGTCAATACAGATGCTCGCCTCCGTTTTTTTTTTTCATTATTTATTTAATTCTTTAATGTGCATGTTTTGTTTCGTTTTGGTTTTTTGTAAGGATCGAGGCAAACGAGGCTTACGTATAGGGGCGTTTGCTTCCCGTACTCAAGCCCGAATTATAATGCGAAAAACATTTAGAATAGTATGTTTTTCCTATTGTTGGTTACATGCTTTGCATTCCAAGTATTCAAATCAGCTGGGAAGCGGGAAAGTTAAACGGTGTGCAGTCATGTAAGAGTCGTTTGAATCATTTACCGTTTTCAACACGCAGTGGACAATGGACAAGTCACACTTCTAAAGAACTCATTTATAAATCCCTTCAGTTATTACACCAAATGCACAATGTTTCAGTGATCACTGATGAATTGCAATTACGTAAGTTTTTTATTGTTGCTGAGATCAACTTTAAACGTAATTTTCCACAAAGTAGTCGGGATAAATGAATGAGTCTAAACAACGTGTAGAATGACTTCTTTCTTTGGGATAATTGTAGATATAATTTGTATGCCAAGAACAATAAACTTATGTCTATCAATTAACCAATTTTGACAATCAACTTCCTTTTTTCTGATCCCTGTTTTATCATAAATGTAAGTAAATGACAGAGAGAGCAGAGAAAATATCTTGTCCCTGCAGCTGGAGCACAGTGCCTTCTAACATGTCTAAGGTAATATAATTCTAAATTATTATAGTATGTATGTATTTTGCAAAGAAAGAGGCTCAATAGGAAAATATTTATTTCCGGTTGAGCTCGCGAATTAGGAAATATCCCTTTATTTGGGGTGGGGTGGTGGTGAAATAACCGAAGAAGGGTTTGTGTGTCCCCTCTTGTAGGGAATCTTAGATCATTCCGTGGATCAAAACACTTTGTGAATATAAGAAAATATTACAAAACATAGGCCTAATATAGGCCTATATTGAGATTATTATTGAGCTCAATCTTCCCATCACAGTCTTCTTAAATGTGAGTCTTTCGATGAATCATGTATTACAAAAATATCAGTTCTATCAGCACTTGTTACACTTGGAAAACCCCCACCTCGCAATGTTGCTCTTTCCTGATATCTTTCATATTGAATTCTTTCTTTTTCTTTTGCGAGTTTTTCCTCTGCCTCTTTGAATTGTCGTCTCGCAGTTCTTGTGATGTAGTAAAGGAGCATGATAAGAGAGATGAAACACACGACAGCGACCACAGAGAAGATGATTGTGAGTTTGAGGTCATCGTCGAGTTTAGAGCCGGTTGAGGGAGTTGTTGTCGTGGAATCCATGACTAGGATCCCCATGAACAGCCTGAAATGAAACCATAGAGGGATGGGACTGCATGGATTAAAATTCAGCAAACTATTCTTTTTATCATATTTTATCGTCAAAATCGTAATGTTTCTTACCCATGAAGAGGCCTATCAAAATTTGATCATATTGAGTTTACTGATTCGGCATATGCAGTCATGGAAACGAACAAGAAGAATTATTTAACTGAATCAAGTTGAGTACAGTCTTCATTTTTTATTCTTTGAGTTGTTTTTCACTCTAAAAAGAAAGCAATTAAAAAGAGGGAAAAGGAAGATTTAAAGATGAAAGAAGACAGCTTTTAATATGGATAGAGGAAGAGGAAGTAGAGAATAGAACGATAATCATTATTGAAAAATAAATTTAGCCCCACTTCCAGTTATGTAAATTAATATCAGTTTTATCAATGAACATGACGAAACTCTCGATTGGGCATTATAATAATTTTTCTCACCACTACACCCCCTTGAATGCCAACACAATGCATATTAAACTTTTACTATTGGCGTTTCAATATTGGCCTGCTGGAATTCATTGATTACACGAAAACAACACTGATACCAATTTTTGACATAAGATGACAGAAAGTATACTAACACAACTACGAGCAACAAGTAGACACTATACTGGGTCAAAGGTCTATCTCTGATGCACAAAAATATGTAGTCCTTTACGGCTCAGCAATGCACCTAAATGACATGAATGATAAGCAAGTGAATATCATTGTTATTTTATAGTCTGCAAGTAGATCATAGTAAATTTACTGACAACGTTGCAAAAAAAGAGTAAATTGTATCAATTACAATAAACATTCGATATACGGAAATTACTCACACAAGCTAGATATATTATGCCCTGGCCGGGTTATTGATCCACCGTTGTATCCATATGTTTTCAGCAATTACATGTGTATATCGTAATCTGCACTCCATATCAGATTAGATATTGTAAATAAAGTATGGTCGGGTTTAATCTGTAATCGCAAACGCGGAAACTGAACTTCTGATGAAACCATTTAATAGAAAATAAAACACTCTCGATCCGGGACCACGATGCACCTAATGTTTAATACCGACTTTGTTTGAATCGATATAGTGAAAAAGTTATATTAGCAAACTATATGGCCGCAAATAGTAGTCTGAGCAATTCGCAAAACAGCATATCGTTCCCAATGAGCTATAAGTGCAGCACACCATGATAATCTATTCTTTCGAATGCTATTGTTTGCTTTTAGTTCGAGAGGTCATTAAAACAGGAGCGTACGTGTGTCGATCGGTGGCCGGGGGGGGGGGGGGCAAGAGCAAACAAATTCCCGGTAATATGGCGATGGCGTCATGATGAAAAACAATGGAGGAGGCGATATGGTGTATCGGGACAAAAAATGCTATGCCATCCATCTATGACATCCATTAGTCTGCTATGCAGACTCTGAATGGCTCGTGAGGTGGGATCTGCTACTGGTTTGCGAAGCAAACCAGCCTGAAAAGGCGAGCGAAGCGAGCCACTTCTGCAGCCTCAGTAGACCTAGTCTGCTATGCAGACTCGTTGAATCAGCTGAGGTACACACACTGCAGATGTGGGTCTACATTTGTAGACTAGACATCCATCTTTCTTCACGTTCTTTATCTTCAATCCTCGGCAGCCCGGTCGTGTTGTCCCTTTTCTTATTTTCCAATTTATCCCTTTGCTCATTCCATGCTACCTTCATTTCCCGATTTTGTTTGCCTTTTTGTCATCATTATTTCTCATGTATCAGTAAATCGGGGAGAATTGTTCTTTCTCTGGCGTTCTTCTCTCCTTCCTTTTCCGTTTTCCCCTTTTCATGTTTTTCTTAGTTTTTTCTTTCCTTTCTTTTCCCCTTTCCGTTTCATTTTCCCCTACTTTTCTTCCTTTTCCTTCCTTTCCCTTCCCTTTCTTTCTTTCTTTCTTTTTTTCTCTCTTTCTTTCTTTCCTACTCCCTTTTTCTATTTTTCCCGTTTTCTTTTTCATTTTCCGGTGAAATCCGCCGGGGGGGCAGCTTGCCCTCCCCCCCCCCCCCGCCTGTTACGCCAATAAATGTATCATGAAAATAAACAGGACGATGGGATATATCATTCTTTCCTTGAAGTAATATATAATTTAATTTTCGTGTTTATTTTTATTGATTTCAAATCCATACATAAAGGATTATCACCAAAATAAAATTTAATTTTTTTTTTTGAATTATCGAACATAAGTTACAATGATAAATGAACATTTCTGACAATATAAACAGAGTCACAAATTAAACAAAAGGAAAAATATAACAAAACAAATCAAATGCAGGAAAGAAAAACAAGCATATGCTGTCAAAAACTGCTTCACTCGACTATCTATCAATGAATAGGTCATAATTTGATACGTCTTTCTAATTTATCAACTGCAAAGTTATCATATAATCTGTGAAAAATTATATATATTATTTATGTCATATCCGTTTCTATGGGCGCTAACAAAAACTTAAATTTTTCATCATCATGTAGAACAATAAAATCAGGTAATACGCCTTTTATCTTGTCAATCAGGTTGGTACGGGGATTATCGAAATTTACTGCATTAAGTAATAATTTCAAGATGACAAAGCAGGGGCCGCGGAAGCGGGGGGCTGGCTTCAGCCCCCCCTCCTATTTTTGATTTTTGCATGGTCAGCCCCCCCCCCCCCCTACTTTGAAAACCTATCCGCGGCCCCTGCAAAGTTAGATCATTAATAGTCGCTTATTCTGAGTTTGATGAAGGTTGTAATGTCCTTTTGGTCATCCAAGAGTAATTTGTTTTCCAATACGTAGATTTAAATATATTGTATACTTTGAGTTTCTTGTTTTATTCACTACTATCTTCGTCAAGTTTTTCTTTCCAATATTTTCTGCATCTCTTAAATTTATCAACTAGTGCTTTTTCTAGACAGAAGAAAGAAAGATTTATACATAGCAATGTTAATTTTCCCGGATTTTTACCATGAGCCCCGCATTTCTCTTATAATTGAGAAGTTTGCTTACCATTTTCCTTGAAAACGTCACCCCCACAACCACCCAATGTGTTACGGGGGACCGGAGAGGCGGTGTATGACAATAGATTATCAACTACTTGCTTTCAACCTAAAATAAAACGATTATGCATATCTTGGGTGGAGTATTAGGTTTGGGGTAGGTTAAAATACATTTCAAAACAGGAGGTAAAGTCTTACAATTACCCCCCCAAAAATAAAAAAAAAAAAATATGGAGTAATTGTAACATATCTGGGGCAATTCACATAACAATGCAACTTTTTTTCTTCATCACTTGACAGATCCAATATATTTAACATTTAAACAACATGAGCCCTGTAATAAAACATAAAATTGCTTGAATCGTTTTTATTTTTTTTATTTTACTATATTTCTTAAGGAAAGCAATGCCTCTCAAACGAGACTAAATAAAGTCTTGCTACTTCAGAAAAAAGTACTAAGAATAATATGCAATATGACCTTTAGAGCTCATACGGATGAATTGTTTCGTCAGAAACGTATCCTTAAAATCAATGACCTGTACCGCTTGCAATTATTCCAATTCATGTATCAGCTAGATAGAAATAGTGTACCTAATGTCCTACAAAAGAAATTTATGAGAAACAATAGTTTACATTCATATAATACGAGACAATCAAATGACTATCACTTACCTAAAAGTAAACAGTATATTTTCTAGCAAAACTGTATTTTTCACAGGACCAAAACTTTGGAATTCTCTGGACAGAGAAATGAAAGAGACAGCTAATCTTATACGATTTAAATTACTCATCAAAAAATTTCTCCTGAATTCTTATTGATTCTATCAAATATTTGTGAACTTCATACTTATCCACGGTAGTATTGATTATTATTTGAAGTCAATGTTTAATTTTGTATATAGTGTAAATACATTTGTGTTACAGTGTTTATATCTATATAATTTTATAGAATTTTGCTGATTATTTTACTATATTTGTGTTTTGATAGGGGGTCATTTTACAAGCTCTGCTTTTTAGTAGGCCCCTCCACTTTTTTTTCATTTCATTGCTACGTTTCAATCCTGCATATGTTATGCATTTTTTTTCATTGTAAACATGATTACGAAATGTACTTTGATGATTGTGGAATATGAACATATCAATAAATAAATAAAAAAAATAAATAAAAAAATTTCATTTTTATAAAATAGTAAAGGGAAAGTTTTGATTTTTTTTTTAAGTTGTTGTAGCGTCACCCATTTTACTGTAGAACATCAATTTCTATTTTGAATTTTCGGACGTCTATACTCTAAACATCATTATGCTTCTACCCAGCATCTCATTGAATTGACGACTGTGGTAAAACACTATACATTATGCTTTTTAACTTTAATGTGCTAATCAATTAGCATTTTATTTTCGGATAAAACTCAATGTTTAAAGGGAAATGAAACCTTTGGAACAAGTAGGCTTGTGTGGAAACAGAAAAATCGAAGAATAAGAACAAAGAAAGTTTGAGAAAAATCGGACAAATAATGAAAAAGTTATGAGTATATATTGCAATCACTAATGCTTTGGAGATCCTCCTATTGGTAATGCGACAATGATGTGTGATGTAACATGTGAACAACTTTCCCTTTGATGGACTATAAAATACCCTCAAAATGTCTCATTTTGCTTTTTCGTATGGTGATACAAAATTATTTATCCATGATGTATCATATATAAATCTGTATTACATGCCCTCCTAAAAGGCTCCTATAGAAAGAACACGTGATCTACTGATCGATGTGATAAAGAGGCAATTTGAGTAAAATAATATACTTAAGTAATGGGGAGATTTGTTCACAAGTGACATCACACATCTTTGTCGCATTGCCAATGCGAGGATCTCCATAGCATTATAGTGATCGCAATATTCAAATGCTCATAACTTTTTCATTATTTGTCCGATTTTTCTCAAACTTTCGTTGAACTGTTTCTTTGATTTTTCTGTTTTCACACAAGCTATCTTGTTCAAAAGGTTTCACTTTCCTTTAATGATAAATGTAGATATTATTTGTTGTTTAACATTCATGCAATTAGCATTGATCACACGAACAGACACGAATGGAAGGAAGGGGAGGACCTTTTAAACTTCGAGCCTGCAGATATGAGGTACTTGTAGAAAATCAAGACAATATTAATTAACAAAAATCCCGGAATGGCGTTTATCCCGCCCTCCATGCTTTTTTTTATGCCCATCGTAATATAGGAAGAAAAAAAAAGAATATGCCAACGGCTAAGATGAAATCTTTTGTTCTAGAAAAAAAATTGAACTATATGGAATAGTTATATACAGATCGATCCCAACAGGAAATATTTAGAACAAGAGCAGTATTTTATGTCCCTCAATAAAAAAAAATAAGACTCGTAAGTATATGAGAGCGGAACACGTGGCCATTCATGTTCAGTCGTCTTTTTTTTGCGACTCCTTGTCAGCACTTAATTTGAATAATTCCCATTTCACTGAAATACACTATTCTTATAGGTCAAGTCCACCCCAGAAAAATGTTGATATGAATAAATAGAAAAACATCAAATAAGCACAATGCTGAAAATTTCATCAAAATCGGATGTAAATAAGAAAGTTATGATATTTTAATGTTTCACTTGTTTTTCACAAAGCAGTGATATGCACGTACAACTCAGTGACATGCAAATCAGACGGTCATTTTTTTTTAATTGATGTCCCTTACTCACTATTTTTTTATTGTTTGAATTATACAATATCTCGACATTTTATGACAGCCTTAAAGACCAAGCTGACTATAACCAATTATATTATATAACAATGCTAAGTGACATGTTTAGGAAGGAATTAATTGTTGTTTCTCTTGCCAATGACGTCATCAGTCTCCTCAAATGCATATACTGATCAGGAAGTGGACTTTTTTCTATTACTCTTTTGTGAAATTAGGCGAAACTTTAAAATGTCATAATTTTCCTATCCGATTTTGATGAAATTGTTTCTGGTTTTTTTCTCTTTTGATTCAAATCAATTTTTTGTTGGGGTGGACTTTTCCTTTAATGAAATTTCATATAGAAATTAAACACTCAGATTGAAAGATTGAAGTTTCTTTTGAGTGGATTCACGGCAACGAGACCGTTGATACGACCGATTACCAAAAGGAACTACGAGTAATTATGCCAAGCGTAAGCATGTATATGGTAAAACAATGTCTACAAATTTGTAGACATTGTTTTACCATATAATATACATGCTTACGCTTGGCATAATTATAATAGCAGGCAGATTGGAATGCTTCTGAAAATGCCGCTATTCATGATAATGTTTTAAGCAGGCATTATACCGGGGGGGGGGGCACTTCCATTGACGAGTGGATACCATGCGCGACCATGGGGTCTGGAAAAACTCCCTAAAAACGTATTTTCCATATTCTGAAAACCTACCCTTAACAAGTATTGGAAACAAAACAAGTACCGTAAGGGCACTAGTGTTCAACCCGTTTGGAGAGTTTCCTCAAATATAGAGAAATATAGAATTTACCTGAATTTCAGACCCATCTTATTTCCAAGAGAAAATGCTGGTAATTCTATATTTTCATTATTTTTTTTCTTCAACCAGTCGACTGTGTGCGCGGTCGATCGAATTATACGGCGATGGTTTTTGGCACTAGTATTCAATCCGTCGGCACTAAAGTATTCAACCTAGCGATGAAAGATGGCCCTGTCTCTCAATCTGCCCTTGTCCCATCCGACTATGGACCACTGATCTCTCTTAGGGGAGAGATCAGTGCTATGGACTAGACCACTTGAGATGAGACCAAACAGGGAATTAATCAAAGCCAGAGACTTACATAGATCTAGATCTAATTTAGCAATCTAAACCCTTATGAGAGGGGATTTGCTATCTATCCTCACTATAGGTTAAATACTAGTGCCATTCAGTGCAAAAGGCCATCGCCGCATAATTCGATCCTACGCACATACAGTTGACAGATTGATAAAGAAAATACCAACAACAAATTACCCTGAAAATAACAAAGGTATAAAATTAAGATAAGTTCCCTATTTCTAAACATTTTCGGGAATATGTCAAAATCTTTGAATTATGGCGGGTTGAATACTAGTGCCTGTACGGTACAGCGATATTTTATTATGTCACTGGTCCGTCGGTCGTCCGTTTTAACTTTACACCATTTGGTGTAGTACGGCCCCGCTTTCAATACCTCGCGCAAATTGGATAACATAGTGTTGGGGCAAAAGGACATCCTTTATACAACATTTTAATTTTGTTTAATCGTCCCCGCAAATTTGACCCTAAACACGTAGCTTTCCTATCGAAATATAGGCCCTTTTTTTCA
Organism: Lytechinus variegatus; assembly: GCF_018143015.1. NCBI lineage: Eukaryota > Metazoa > Echinodermata > Echinoidea > Temnopleuroida > Toxopneustidae > Lytechinus > Lytechinus variegatus. The sequence goes on from NC_054756.1 coordinate 14,629, forward strand.
TAATTTTTGTGTTTTTGACACCCTTATCACGTTACGTACGTAACGTGCCCTATCTTGAAAAAGACATCCTCTTTATCTTTCGGTCGCGCATGGTATCCATGCACTCGTCAATGTAAGTGCCCCCCCCCCCCGCCGCGGGGGGATTTTGTTTTTCTCGGAATGATGAATGTCTCCTTAAATCAAATTAAAGTTGGTAAGTACAAATTGAACTATTGTGTTTCAAATTAATATACCATTCACATCAGAAATATCTGATGTGTGCAAAGTTTTTGAAACTATATTGATCGTCATAATTTATTCTGTTCAAAATATGAAAAAGAGAGACGCATTATGTTTAATAAAAAGAAGGACAAAGTCCAGCCCAACAAAAAATTGATTCGAATGAAAAGAGGAAAATCCAAGAAGCATAACACTGAAAATTTCATCAAAATCGGATGTAAAATAAAAAAAGTTATGACAGTTTTGCTTAATTTCACAAAACAGTTATATGCACATCCTGGTGGGTATGCAAATGAGGAGACCGGTTGACGTCATCAACTCACTTTTTCTTTCGTATTTTATTATATAAAATAAAGAATATTATTTTTCTCCTCAGTGTCAAGTGAAACAACGATTAATTTCCTCCCTTAACATGTGGAATGAGCATTGTTTAATACTATATAATTCAGACAAGTCGGTCCTTTTTGTCAATTCTATAAGAAATGAATTTTTGTATATTTCAATGAATAAAAAACAAAACAAAATAGTGAGTGAGGGACATCGTCAACTTTCTCACTTGGGTTTTTCATATCACTGTCTTGTGAAAAATAAGCGATACTTTAAAGTGTCATAACATTCTTATTTTACATCCGATTTTGATGAAATTTTCAGCATCTTGCTAGTTTGATATTTTCTATTTATTCAAATTACATGGGGTGGACTTGACCTTTAAAATAATAATCATCATGCGTATAAGCATTTCCATTTATTTGATTACAGGATATAGAAGAGCAATGTCGATTAGATTCCTTGCTCACCGGCAATCATTTCTCATTTCTTACATGTGTTATTTACAATTATGAATTTTGTAATTTTGTAGGACTTACAAAGTCAATGCGAGATGCGTCGCTCTGACTTTTCTTTGACTCGTCCTACTTAATTACCAAAGCGAGATGGATCAGAGGAAGAGCGCCATCATATTAAACAACAACAACTACGGTATATTACGCAAGAGAAGTCAGCCTACTGCTGCTGGACGGTAGGCTTACTGAAATAATAAGGACCTCATAGTCATACTTCAATCGGATTTTTGACGAAAATCATAATAAGACATAGACAACTATTAATAAGTAAATCAGCGGAATTCTCGTCATAAATAGCTTAAAATTTGTGAATCCTTTTCTGGTAGTAATTAGAGGATCTTTTCCATGCGTACAGACAGATAATTTCCAGCGCAGCCCGGATCTGAGTTACTTATCTGACTCTGAGGCTGAGCCGCGGCTAGCGGCTGCTATCGCTTTATCGGGGTGGACCGGGCGGAACGCGATGGCCTGTATCGCTGGCAGTAGACGTGAGGATGAGGATGAGGAGAAGACCCAAAATGAGATGATACGTCCCTCTCCAAATAATTTTACAGATAATCATGATGGTGGAGGCAAGCAGGCCAATGAATATCTGTTACAGACTTTAGATGCTTTGGAAGTTCGTGTTGAGAAAATGAGGGAGACGGCCAGATCTATCGATGATGAAAAGACCCGTTTGTTGGACTCTCTAAACACAATGATGCAGAGCGAGGCTATTGATCATCTGTCAAAAGGTACATTTGAATTCAGGGATAGTGCAAGGTATTTCATGGGATGAGCCTGAGGGCACAATGTCAACTTCCACTAAAGAGTTGATTTTCATTTTCTAATTGAATCATGTGATTTTGAATTGGATTAACCTAAACGTAGGGCCGTACCGTACTATATAAGCATTTTTTTCTTAGTACCGTGCGTACATGTTCATGATTCAGTTTTTCAAGATTAGCCTCAAGACCTTTTTTTCTTAATATTTGTTCCTCATATTTTTAAATGAAATTTTCAGTGTTGTGCTTGTTGAATTTTTCTCTTTTTATTGAAATCGACTTTCTTTTGTCATGTTTGTTAAGGTGGACTTGCCTTTTAACCAGTTTTTACTAACCACCTCTAGTTTATTCAACTGTTGTATGCAAACTTTGAACATTCAAGAAAATGAAAAATTCACTCTTGTATAATCCAAATTTTGATGAAGTTTTCAATGCTTGTTTGATGGTACATGTAGATCCATTCTTTATAGGCTTACATACAGGAAGTTTATTTAGGCCTAACATTATTTTACGCTGCAGTGCTCCTAATAGTAATGTGTTGATTTGAGGCTATTTCTTGGGTCGAATAGTATTGAATGAAAAGGCATATCTCCATTGATTTTTAAAAGGCCATTCTCATATTTTGTCATCAGGTGACTCCCGTTGATGAGATATGTAGATCTTGAAATTATTTTATAATCCAAACTTCTCAAATGAATGCGACATAATAATTTCCACATAAAAACACATCATAGATATAGAATTTAATTCTACAGTGTAGAGAAGTAATTAAAAGCCAGAGACCTATAAAAGGATGACTTCCCTTGCAAAAAACATCAATTATTCTGGGAAATATTTCAGGAAACATCTGATACTGTACATCTTTGCAATCAATCAATCAATTAAGGTAAATTGATTTGTACCTGCATGTGTATGTTTGATTTACCAACTGTCAGATCACAAAGCCAGGCACTCCATTGTTGATTCATTCTCGGATGCTTCCGATTTGTAGTGTAGTGTAGTATGCTTACATTGATCAATTTGCCTTTTTTGGTTAAACATGTTTGAAAAAAATATAGAGAATGGTGAAACATACTGAAATGGTAGATTAAGAGTGCATATTTCAGGTGGAATCATTAAAGGACAAGTCCACCCCAACAAAAAGTTGATTTGAATAAAAAGAGAAAAATATAACAAGCATAATACTGAAAATTTCACCAAAATTGGATGCAAAGTATAAGAAAGTTTTCATTTATTAAAATTTTGCATTCATGTTCTGGGCTCCGTAACACAAAGATTAGCGATCAATCGCTAAATGAACTAACCAATCAATATCAATGTTACACGCGCATTAAGTTTAAAATACTGACCAGGGACCAATCAGTGCGGTTTTTCCATATTTGCAATTCATCGCTAATCTTTGTGTTACGGAGCCCTGGTCTGCAAATGAGGAGATTAATGACATCATCCACTCACTATTTCTTTTGTATTATCAGAAATATATGGTTCAGTCAAGTTGGTCCATAGTACTGTAAGACGTTATATCTTTCTTAATTTACGTCCGATTTTGATGAAATTTTCAGTTATAAATGCCAGTTTCATTTTTCTCTAATTCAAATCAACATTTTTCTCGGGTGGACTTGACCTTGAATAGAATTAAAAGAAATAAATTCTTGTTGTTTGGGTATCATTTGATTTTTTCTCTGTTTTCTTCTGACTCTAGCTGAGCGTGAAGAGCTTGGACTTTACATTGATCGTCTTGTCACTCGCTGCTTGACGGTAGACATCAACATCCAAACTATCCGAACACTTGCACAGGAGGAATCCCTATTGAAGGTCAAAGGTTATCTGCGTGATCTCATCGACACTTTACAATCTAACCTGGAGCAGAGTAGCCAACGGGTCAAGCTCTATCTGAATAGTTGCCTTGGTGGGACCGAGATGGGGCCCATTGATGAAAGGTTCCAGGGTGCCCTCTTAGGTTGTGCTGCCGAGGACCAGAAAATGATCAGGAAGAAATTGCAGGAGATCAAAGACTCCTTAAGTGAGACTAATGCCTTTATATCAAGGCTTCAAGCTCTGAAATTAGATTTATAATGCAAGGCTATTATAAATATTTCATTTCTTTAATCTGTTACCTACTGGAAGAACTGGAAGAAGCCCTTTGGAATCTCACAAGTTAACAGTGATTGTTGATATTTTACTTTCAATGCTCATAATTCTGCAGTTTTGTTTATTAGTGTGCAACTATTTTAAAATAAATGACATCTTAAGGAATAAAATCTGAACATAATGAATTGTCCCAATGTGTATATTGTTCAAGCCTTACAGAGTAAACTGTTTTATTGTTTTGTTTGTTATTTATGGCAATATAAACATCAAACCTTTCCTTTTTAATAGTAGAGTTTAAAAGTAAATATCGGAGAGGGGGGGGGGGGTTATTTTTAAAACTGTTTTAACCACCAAGGTTTATGGGAAATTGTGTTATGCAAAATATTATTTAAAATCAGGAATATTTCTAGATTACAGTACTTACATGTATCCCTTTTTCCACTTCTTAACAGTACTGTTTTAATACAAAGGGGATGAAATGTTTTTAAATGATTGACCCATCATAAGTAGGCTAGCTATTAAAGCCAACCCAAGACCTTTTAATTCCTGAAACTAGGAAGCGGTGTTGATTAAGCTGATTTCTGATAATCCAGTAATCTTGATTGTACAAATCATTTGATTATTTACAATCATTATGGCAGGCCATGAAGTGACAAAAAGGGAAATTGGTCCCAGGCCTAATAACCACTGAGATTATGTTCTCACTGTATTGGTAACATTTGATCTCCCCATTCCTGGCGAGAACTTTGCAGAATCCAGCTAATCAATATATGAGAGAATGATTAGCAGAGCATTAATGCTGATGTCAGCAAATTGTTATCTTTTTTTCCACAAAGGGCAAAAAACAAAAGCAAACATCTTTATGAGGAGAAACTTTAAAATTACAGAACATGTAGGACCTCAACTTTCCATGGTAAATATTATAATCGAATGAGAATAGCTTGTCTTTATGTTCTATTCATGCCTGTACAGTATGCATTATGTAATTTGTTATGTATTTACATCTTTGAGATGTTTAATATTTGTTCTGAAGTTGAACATGTACCTCTGAACTAACTTGGGAATAATATGGTTGACTTGCTTACATGTTTGCAGTGATTTTCATTTTTTTGCTTATATGGTGTTTCTTTTAACATTTTCAAATCAACTGAATAATGGATTCATTAATATTTTTAATAAGAACATTTCACCCTATCTACATGTAGGCCGGGGTATTTTTGGGAGTTCCTATGGCCGGGGGGGGGGCCTCCCAGGCCCCCCCCCTAAGATCTCGGCCGTCGACCGCGCGATCGTGCCGAAAATTGGCACGCGGGTTGCCTGGGACATAATCTACAAGATTGTAAAGTAATTTATTTCATGCGAATCACTATTAAGTGATTATGCTAATTTATGCGTAATTAGTATGCGAAATCATACTTTTTCCTCTAACTCCCTAAATAAAGCTCCAAATGTAGTAATTTTGGGTATAGAAACTCTTTGTGGTGTCCTTAGCAAGTGTACATGAAAAAAATTGTGATATCAAATCATTTTCTTATGTATTATATTGTTTTTTGCAATTTCTTATGTATTTCTTTGTTTTTTTGACCTTTTGTTTTTCATTGTTTTTTCAATGAAATTTGTTGGGGACTCTTCTGTGATCATAAAAAGCATAAAATGAATACATTTACACTAACAAAAATAAAAATAATCATACATTTATGAATTTTGGTTGAAAACACAATTTGCATTGACTTTGTACATGATATGTTTTTGAGCCATTTTCGGTCTGACATGCACTTACACAATGTTGCGTAATTTCGGAACCACGTACCCGGGTGATGCAAAATTGGTCTCAAAAGTTGCGCAAGACTTGAAAGTAAAAAGTCAGCGAGCGGCGCGGTCAAAAAATTTCGCACAGCGAAAATATCGCGCGATTCGTTGAGGGTGGGGCCTCCGAGGGCCCCCCCGGCCTAGATAGGGTTAAAGGGAATTCATCGCAATTATATTTTTTAATGAAAATGTCAAAATTAAAGAAAGTAGTGAATGATGGTTTCAAATAAAAAGAGATTTTTTTTTTATCATGTAGAACTTTCTCTTTATTGATGATAATCATAAAAAGAAATGTTTGTAGCTTTTATTCTCATATTTCATCCTGTGTTTCTTTGCTTTCTGGTGCTGTTAGACCATTCATATTTTGTGCACTAGAGGAAATTCATTCCATAAATGCATGTTGTCATTTTTCTCTCATTCCCACCCAGCCCTATAACACACTATATACACTAAAAAATTTGCAAGTCTGCACATGGATAACTGTGTACAGAAGCTTATTTTCAATGGAGTATGAAGAACCTAATTCTATATTTTTTTAGTTTATTTTGTGTAAATCAAGAAAACAAACTTGTTTTTACAGTATGTCCAATGAGGTTTTTTTTATTCATGCACGTATGGATGAATTTTGAGATATACAGTAGATAACATAGTACATGTATGTATATAGGTGGGCTCAGTATTACGATCCCATGTTGGCTTCGAGATGGACTCAGATCATTCTCATATTCATATTGTAGATATTTAGCATACATATATGTAGCATCTCAATATAATACAGTACCTGGTATTGAAGCAATTACTGTATACAGTGTCATCCACTGGCATTTATCCATGATGATCTCCCCCCCCTGAATAATAGATTTATTTGTTTAATTGCCAATTCGTCTACTATAATTTGGTCTACCATCATTTCGTCCACTCACCACATGGTCTTCTTTCATTTAGTCTAATGCCATACCGTCTAATAACCAGTTGGTCCAATATCCATTTTATAGTCCATACACCATTTGGTCTAATTAGATTAAAGTGTCAATTGTGCAAAATGAATGAAAAGAAAATGGATGTATTAGACCAACTGGTGATTAGACGAAATGGTAATAGACGAACTGGGTATTACATGAAGTGTTGATTGGACCAAATGGTTATTAGACAAAATGGTTGTTAGATGAAAATGTTGGTAGACATAATGACATTAGACTTAACGAAGGTAGACCATGTGGTGAGTGGACGAGTTGGCAGTAGAAAAATTGGCAATTTATCGAAAATAGGTATACTGCTCGGATTTACGCTAAAGGTGTCTTCAATATAGAAATAATCTGTTCCAAGGCACTTTACCTCAGTTTTAATGTGAGCTAGGCAGTAACATGTGAAAATCAAATCAACTCCAATCCTAATTTCTTGTATCGTACCGCACCGGTAATCCTTTCTTTGCCACTTGCCTTAAAAATTGCAGCTTTTTACCTTTTTAGATGAGGGCAAAGTCTTTGAAATATAGTTCATTTATTTCAAATATGATTTCAAAACTAATCAAGCTGTTTGGTTGGTAACTTGTGAAATTAAAATAAAGCATAATTATTGTCAGAAATATCAATATACATGTAAAGTAGCAAATCATCTAGGATAAGCCCCTTAGTATTTCCAAAAAAAAAAAATGTAAAAAAAAAAAGGTGTTGTAAAATAGGCATTTCTGAGAAGTATGTGCATGTATGTTTACCAGAAAGTTTGCTTTGAAAATACCCATACCCCAATATAATTGTGTTCTTTGTAAACTTTAATGGAGTGCAATATTTATCTCTAATCTCTTTTTATACTGTTTTATTTTATGCCAAATATTCACGCATCCTGCTGTATTATTCATTGTACAGAAGTGCTACTTTGTAAATTCGCAATTAAATAATTCGATTGCTTTTCATTTTGGTCTTTATGCCTGTCAATTTTATGTTGATTACAATTGGTTGGAGTGTATTGATACTACCCAGGGGCCGCGGAATGGTTTTCAAAGTGGGGGGGGGGCTGACCATTCCAAAAATAAAAACCCTATGATCATGTTTTTGTACACTGTTTTGAAAAATAGTGGGGAGGGGGGGGGGGGCTGAAGCCCCCCGCTTCCATGCCCCCTGTTATCAGACATAAACTTAGTTTCCCCTTTGAACTAAAAGATGTGGTAAATAGTTGTTTTCTCCGATTCTCATTTTTAGAGTTACAGAATTGGCCCAGGTCAAAACCCACAATAAATCGCAAGGAAAGTTTGTAGTAAACCAAATGTTAATATGGGCTTAAAGAATATCCATAGCCAAGATCTTAGGGGATATATAAAGGTGCCCCTAGGAATTCATGCTTTCAAAATATCCCAGGTATAAAGTTAGAGTTAAATCGCTTGTAGTTGATCAATTATTAAGCAATTTATTGTGTAGACCTGGGGTCCGTTTCTCAACACCGTCATAATTCTAACTTCTTGACTAAATTGGAGATAGTGAGCTACTTGTCCGCTAACCGTTTCATGAAGCCCTCTTTACCAAGATTGGGTACAACAACCTCACTGAATATTTATGACACCTCCGAACCTGTCATAACTTTTCCTTAATGATGTAGTGGCATCACATGGGTAGACTATGACATACAAATGTGCCTACATGTAGAAATTTTAAAATAATAACCTTACGTAATCAATCATAAAGGTTGAAATTACATCACAAAACAATTGGGATAATGCATTAAATGATAATTGTAATACAAAGAAACTATAAAAACTTGGTTAAACGCCACAAAGCCATTCATTTTCAAATAGAGAAATGATTTAATCGATAAAGATTCTACCATCCATAAGTGAACTCGTATTTGTTGTTTTCAGACCCCTGTTAACAGTTGCAGTAGATAAATTCCATCTCTAATTTATGCATATAATTGGTCAAATATCGTATGTTTCGATATCAATGATTAAAAATGTGTTGTTAAACTATATTTTTATGACGTTTGAAACGGTAAAAGACCATATAATTATCATTTTACAAAGAAAACCGTTATGGTTTACTTTCGTAAACTATTAAAATTGGATATCCCGGAGGTACCCATATCAACATCCACAAGTGTTTTTTTAGTCATGAATTATTCATAAATTAATTTTATCTGCAGTTGAATGCTCCAGTCTTCATGGTCTAAGTATGTATGATGTATAATTCACATGTGCTATTATTTTGAAAAGATATATTTCCCAATTCATCACAATATTTGCAATTTTGTCATAATTTTTCTTTTTGAAAATTATGATACTTTGTGACTAAGGCTACGTCTCACCTGCTCTTTTTACCAGTAGTATTGATATCAAGGTATCTAGTTAGGAAGCCTTTCGAGAAACGGGTTTAGTAAGATAACAAGTGGAATGCCTCTGGCCGTCTCACCTGCATCACGCGGTTCAATATAGCAGCAGTGCTGACTTTGAAAACTACTCTAACTCGCACAAGATGTTCAGTGATACATGGTTACTCTTATGTCCACTTTTTATGAACTAGACCAATAAACTTAGAGATATGATGGTTATTCAACAATAAAGCCCCAACATGGCCCAAGTTCATTGACCTTACATGACCTTTGACCTTGATCATGTGACCTGAAACTCGTACAGGATGCTGAGTGATACTTGATTACTCTTATGTCCAAGTTTCATGAATCAGATCCATAAACTTTCAAAGTTATGGTAATTCAACAGATACACCCAATTCGGCCAAAGTTCATTGACCTTTGACCTTGGTCATGTGACCTGAAATGTGCACAGGATGTTCAGTGATACTTGATTACTAGTACTCTAATGTCCAAGTTTAACAAACTAGACCAATAAACTATCAAAGTTATGATGGTAATTCAACAGATACCCCCAATTCGGCCAAAGTTCATTGACCCTAAATGACCTTTGACCTTGGTCATATCACATAAAACTCATGCAGGATCTTCAGTGATACTTGATTAACCTTATGTCCAAGTTTCATGAACTAGGTCCATATATTTTCTAAGATATGATGTCATTTCAAAAACTTAACCTCAGGTTAAGATTTTGATGTTGATTCCTCCAACATGGTCTAAGTTCATTGACCCTAAATGACCTTTGACCTTGGTCATGTGACATGAAACTCTAATAGGAAGTTCGGTAATACTTGATTAACCTTATGGCCAAGTTTCATGAACTAGGTCCATATACTTTCTAAGTTATGATGTCATTTCAAAAACTTAACCTTAGGTTAAGATTTGATGTTGACGCCGCCGTCGGAAAAGCGGTGCCTATAGTCTCACTCTGCTATGCAGGTGAGACAAAAACCAACTCCATGGTTGGTGGATAAAGATATGACTAACTTGTCCATGTGTTGAGAAATGGGCCCCTGCTTTTTCAAACTACAGGTAGCATAGAACTGAAAAATTTGATTGACAACTGATTTAATGCAATAGTTGCTACAACTTATTTCATTATAAAGGAGACACATTGTTCACATATGTATAAAACAAACAAGTAATAACATAAGAAAAAGGAAAGTGGAGATGTGACATCAGTCCACCTAATAAATATTCATGATTTATTGCATCATATTGATCATGCATCTATTTTCCCAAAGTATAGCTAAACTTAAGTTCAATAACATTGTTGTCATCAGTTTTGATGAAGTTTTCAGCATTTTATTTAGTGAATTTTACTCTAGTTATATTTACAGCCCGGAGCATCCCTATAAGGAGTCAATATAGGGGAGATCAGACTATTTCACTTTGAGCACACAACAATGAATGACGACACATGAAGAATATAATTCCTTTACTTTTTAATTTTATTATACATGTTTATGACTATAATCTTTCAAATAATGAATTCATTAGATGATTTTATACAAAAATCTCTCTCACAATATCTCTTTCCTTTTGAATTCATTGGAATTGATTTATCAATACAAAACAAGGCAAAAAAAAGGTGATATCATACTAGTATGATTCTGAATAGCAATTCCTCTACTTATTCTCGTCATACGTGTCACATTTCACAATACATATTAAACATAAAGAAATTTTATTAGTATTAACACATATATACTAAGAAAACTCCCTCTGATTTGCTTATTCAAGTCAATTTTTTTCCTCCTATCTTAATAGACCAATAACAAATTTAATGCATATAAGTTTAAGTACATACTTGTACATCAACAAATGTTGAGGGCAGCAACACTGGTAAAGTGTTGACGCCCTCAGTCTATGTTCATTGATGTAGACGGGGATGAATGATTTGGATAACCTGTTCAAAGCTTGTCATAAGTCTCATGCAGAAAATCTAACAATGCAGGTAAAATCGAATAATTATCATGACATATAAGTAAAAAAAATGCAGTGACTTCTAATTTTGTTTGTAAGACTTTTATTTTATTTATTTTGAAATAGTGTCCTCACTTGAAAATTCATTTTTTTTCCTCAATAAAGGCCTTTTATACACTTTGATTACCTATGTATTTATTTACTGTATATAAAAAAGCTATATACAAAAAAAATTTCCTCCCCTTTCAAGGATTGAGAAATGATTTCATTCCCCTACTCCCCTTAAAAAATGAATAAATTAAAAAACTGAAAAATAAATAAATCAGATTAATTTCATAAAAAATAAAATAACAATGAAAATATAAGTATGTCTTTAAGTAATTCAAACAATGACTTTATTCAGTTGAATGACCTATTGTTTGAGATGGTTATTATTACAAAGAAAAGATGTCTATTTTTTACACATTTTGCATCAGTTCAAATACGGTATGAATGGGACAAGATAATTTTCTCTAAATGCCTCAATAATAATTGCATCGTTTCAAGTTTTAAGTGTGGAAGCCATTAACATATTTGATCAACTTTAATGCAATCTTTTAAAAGGACCGGGTTACATTATATAATTTAAAGAAAATTTAAAGATTTCATTCACACTTCATACAATCATGTAGGAGCTGAATGTAGACTCCTTTACAGAAAATAGGCAAATTAAAGAAAAATGCATTATAAACCAACTTGGAGGTAAGTATTAGCCTAATGTACATCTACATGCCATTGTGTTAAATTGTGGTTCTCTTTTTATATAAAATAGGGAAAAAAATAAAGAATGAAATAATGATCAAACATATTTTATTGTGGTCTAAGTTCGTAAGAAAGAAGGTACTGGCATTGTTCACAAAATGACTTTCTGAATGGGAATAAAGAATGAAAAACAATTCAAATATTTAAATTGTCTACCACAACAAATAATTGAAGGCTAACCATGATGTGAAGAAACAGAGTAAAAGTGAGCAAAGATACACATATGTACAAACACAGAAACAATAATTCAATTATATAGTACCTGAATCTAGAATAAATATAATCACCCTAAATGAATATATACCAAGTATATGATCATAAAATAGTAAATCAAAGAAGTACATATCTGATATAATGTCAAATTAGAACTCAAATTTGTCTGCATGAATATTATATTAGAGACACAGGGCGTTTGACCGTCACACATTCTTGAAAGCAAAGATGACAACATGTTTCATCCAAGGACAGAACTATAGGAGGTAAAGGGGGGGGGGGGGGAGATCATCAAATAGAAAGGTATTCAATTCAATCAAGAAAAAAAAATACTAACCTAATGAGAATCCCCTAGCACTAGCCCTTGACTAGCTTTAGTGGGCTCAGCAATGATAACAACACATACAATGTAGTGACAAACTATACCATCATGATCAGTCTATAATGAAAAAGTTTGGTTTTCCCTTTTTAAAGAGTAGCATATATTAAAGGAACCTAACGACCATTACAAGTGGACATCTAAGTTTGGGACTTTAATACCACATTTAATGACACATACTCTGACATATTCAGATTTCTATGCACGTTGACAGGGAATATTATTACACATGAAACAAAAATTTCCTTTCTATTTTATGATTGTACTACCATACCCAGCAACGTTAGCAACCGGTGTGTTGGCTCAGTTGGTAGAGCGTCCGTCTCACAACCGGGAGGTCGGGGTTCAAACCCCGGCCGCGTCAGACCAAAAGACGTTAAAAGATGGGAGTTGCTGCTACCCTGTTTGGCGTTCAACAATGAAAGGGACAGAGCCTCGTCGATCTGGCGCTGCACCGTGGCTGCCGGGCCCACGATCAATTGGGCAAAGCAAATTTTCGGAGTATTTCATTTCATGTCTATTTCGAACAATAAATAAATTATGGATCTTCGTTAGTATTAATTCTAAATCTGCGGTCAATCAAGTAAAATAAACAATTCCTCCATAATAATGGGTCAAACAATGAATTAAAAGCACCTTCGGGCTTTACTGGCATGATAAGAGAATACAGAAATCAAGGCTTCAATTCAATAGCAAATATAAGCGTACAAACTGGACGGCTTTTTAAAATTTCATAAGTACACAATGAATTTCATGAAAAATGATTAATACAGGATAAATGGTGTTAGTTTCCTATGAATGCTTCACATTGGATTATCATACCTCCATCCAACAGCTAGAAAATCACTTTAAGAGTTACAAACTACAGCTGATAACATCTCTGTCAAAACAATCTCAATATCATTGGTTATCTGGTTTGCTAGAACTGATTTCATAAAGACTTGTTATAATAACAAATGCACAATTTTTATACTAAATTTCCTATCATCCAATCAAACAGTATAATTTCAGTGTTGGAAACTGTGTTTGTAAATTTGTTAAAAACAAGTTTTATGAAACAAGGCCCCAGGAGGATGCTTCAAAAAAAAAGTTCATTATTTAAGCAAGACTATGACTGGTGGCCTGTTCTTGAACTTAATAAGACAACCAAATATTTTTTCCTGTCTTAACCCTATCTAAAGAGGGGGGAGGGGGCCTCCCAGGCCCCCCTTGAGATCTCGGCCGTCGACTGCGCGATCGCACCGAAAAATTGGCAAACGGGTTGCCTGGGATATACTCTACAAAATTGTACGGTAATTTATTTCATGCGAATCACAATTAAGTGATTATGCTAATTAATGGGTAATTAGTATGCAAAATCATATTTTTTCCTATAACTCCCTTGTGTACATAAAAAAAATTGCGATATCAAATCAATTTTTCATGTATTATATTGTTTTTTTTTGCAATTTCTTATGTATTTCTTTGTTTTTTTACCTTTTGTTTTTCATTGTTTTGTTCTATGAAATTTGTTGGGGACTCTTCTGAGATCATAAAAAGAATAAAATAAATACATTTAGACCAGCACAACTAAAAATAATCATACATTTATGAATTTTGGTTGAAAACACAATTTGCATTGACTTTGTTACAGAAAACCATGTTTTTGAGCAATTTTTGGTCTGACAAGCACTTACATGTACATAACATTGCATAATTTCGGAACTAGTTACCCGGGTGACGCAAAATTGGTCTCAAAAGTTGCACAAGACTTGAAAGTAAAAAAGTCATTGAGCGGCGCGGTCAAAAAATTTCGCGCGGCAAAAAATATCACACAATTCGTTGAGGAAGGGGGCCTCCCAGGCCCCCCCCTTCCCCCGGCCTAGATAGGGTTACATAGCAAAGTAAGATTTCCTGCAAATTTCACAGATAAAAATTTTGACAAATGATAAACTACTCATTCAATGCTCATCATCAAGAATTTTATTTTTCAAAGATGGCATTTTCATATAAGCTGATATTACGAGGATTAAGAAGCAAAGTAAAATAGAAGTCAGATATTGTTGTTTGTTGGCTGAAAAGCACATATCTGACTGCTACTATAGTAACTAATAGATAAAACAGGCTATGTCACTTTGATAAAAGATTTGATATGTATCATAGAATGCTCCCTACATCATCAATCAAAAAGTCATAACTTACAAACTGATATAAACATCAACCTATTTCACAGGTGTCCCACGTGGGTAGCAGGCTAAAAATTAATATATAATTGCATGGGGCTACTATATGAACTCACAAGACAAAATTTGCTATGATATACACTTTAGATTGGATCCTTTAGAAATTTCACAGGCTCTTATTAGTGTACCATGGATTTCAGAGAACTAGCCTAACCCCATGTCATTCTATCATGGTAGCATCATCACCAAGATACATGTACTGTATGTAACACATTACCATTGAGAGCATTTTAGCCTGCCACATTACCATTGAGTGCATTACATATGTGTATAATATATACTTTGACCATGTAATGCTTCCTTTGTTAGCTCGATATTACATCGTGCAGTTGAACTTCTAGGTATGCAAGTCATAAAATCATTTAATAATGATATATATCATTTATAAGGTGCCAATCATCCATTTGCCTATTTAATAGTGCACTATACCTTGCCTATAGATCATCATTCAGCTGTAAAAATGCAATGAATTCATCCTGCTTGGTACCTATTCATCACTTTCATAAAATGATTTTGGTTTGTGTCTAATCCACATACATGTACATGTAGGTGAGATACATGCTGATATTTGGTTTGAATCGTTTCTTCCTTTACACTCATAATCAAGGCTCACTTACATGGCTGATTGAAAACAGAACTCAGTTAATTCTCTTTTAAGATAGAGATAAGAGTAATAATAATGCAAGTTGCAATTTGATTTTTATCTTTGGTGATATCCTTATTGACATAATAAAAAAAATCTCATTTTTTGTCATCAACCCTTTCAACACTGTACCAAATAAATTACCACTCTATGGTTTCCTAGTTGATCTACAAATAAAATCATTAGAGCTATTCAGTACTTTAATGATAAATACCTTTTCTACATAAGAAGCTGATAACAGAATTGTTAGTACACACATTTACAGGTACATAATAAAGGCAGTACTACAGTATATAGCTAGATTTATACATGTACATAATATTAAAATCATATACTTTGTTAGTATCAGTGTTGAAATAACATACATACTAAACACAGGTACCTTGTAATACCTGATGACCTTGATTATTGACATTATGATTGATACTAGTCTGATCCCACTATTAAACACAAAGCTTTACAATGGATTGATACTAGTCTGATCCCACTATTAAACACAAAGCTTTACAATGGATTGATACTAGTCTGATCCCACTATTAAACACAAAGCTTTACAATGGATTGATACTAGTCTGATCCCACTATTAAACACAAAGCTTTACAATGGATTGATACTAGTCTGATCCCACTATTAAACACAAAGCTTTACAATGGATTGATACTAGTCTGATCCCACTATTAAACACAAAGCTTTACAATGGATTGTAAAAGAACAATTCTGATTGGATCCCAGTCAGTGTTTTGAATAGAACATGTCTGATATTGATTGTAATTTAGCCATTAAATAGTTTATTTTGTTTGATAACAAACATACATGTAGAGCCCAGAATAAAGTGGCAACTTATATCAACAATGTAATTAACTAATCAACAATAAATTCATCACATCGGTTGATGGCCCAGCTTCCATTATGATACCCAAACATTTTCAAAAGATTTTCCATGTAAATTAACCACTTTACATCAATGACATGCCAATGTACTGTTGCGGACATTTAAGCCCTTCAGTTATATGTAGACTATTTAATGCTTTCATCTATCTCATTGTAAATCTAGCAGAGCATCTAAAGAGAGCATCAATTACAAAAGACACTTTGAATACAAAAGTAGGTATATCAACACAACTATATGTATATGTGTCTTGAAATGAAGAAATGCCATTGTGGTAAATTTAATCATTATCTGAGTTGGCAGATGTGACAGATTGCTGAAAACATGATAATTACTTCCAAAGGCCTTAGGGTTAGGTCTTTAGGAGATTCAAACAGGTTGAAAATAAACTTCTGTTTGAATTTAGGAGATTCCGATTGGTTGAAAATCAACTTCTGTTTGAATTCAGGAGATTCTAATTGGTTGAAAATAAACTTATGTTTGAATTTAAGAGATTCCGATTGGTTGAAAATCAACTTCTGTTTGAATTCAGGAGATTCTGATTGGTTGAAAATCAACTTCTGTTTGAATTCAGGAGATTCTAATTGGTTGAAAATCAACTTCTGTTTGAATTCAGGAGATTCTAATTGGTTGAAAATCAACTTCTGTTTGAATTCAGGAGATTCTAATTGGTTGAAAATCAACTTCTGTTTGAATTCAGGAGATTCTAATTGGTTGAAAATCAACTTCTGTTTGAATTCAGGAGATTCTAATTGGTTGAAAATCAACTTCTGTTTGAATTCAGGAGATTCTAATTGGTTGAAATCAACTTTGAATTATGAGTTGCTTTTGATTACAACTCTTTCTGCAAACCGCTTATAAATACACATGTACAAAAAAAAACTTTATTATTAAAAAACTGATCTCAGTACAAAGAGATACAATAGAATAATGTTCACAAGGTACAAGCATGCATGTAGTATGCAAGACAATCATAAAGAGAAATATTAGGTCTCCAGATATATTCCACTTGAAACTAAGTTGTAAAAAAATAACATTTGAAACCAGTTGCCCGTAGATTTCGATAAATAAGAACATTTCAACAACTGGTTCCAATTGGAACTAGTTGCAAGATGGTCCCAATTAAACCCAATTAGGCAACTGAAACCATTTTACAGTTGTGAGGGCGCTGCGGTGTAGTGGTAAGTCACTTGACTCGAGAGCCAAGGGTTCAAATCCCATCTGGCGCTCTCCATCCAGGTGTTAAATTGGTACTCGGTAGAATGTGAACGTCAATGTGATGAAATTGGCATACATGTAAGTGCAGTGGTAAAATATGGTTGCCTGACCAGGATGTTCCCCAGGGAGTGGAGATGGTGCACTTTATGTGTGGAACAGTGAAGGATCCAATGACCAGGGGTATAATAATTACATTAAAGCACTTAGAAACAGTATAGCGCAATATAAATGTAACATTATTATTATATGGTTGCAACTGGAACTTGTTGGTAATTTTTTTCAACTAGTTTTAGTTTTAATTGGATTTTAGTCCTGGGTAACTAATTCCTCAAGGTTTCTTATTATTTTCAATAATCTTTACATCCATATGACAAAACATTGAACTATGGAATGATATCTTATCACATATTCTACAATATAATATTTTATAACAATCTGTCTCTGGTCCATATCTAAAAGACTTCAGAGACCAATCACTTGCCAGCATAATAATAGTGCTGCTTAGATGATTGTGATAGATTCAAATCATAATCTACATGTATCCAATATTGAGATCAATCACAATTTGAGTTAGATTTTAAACTGTCAAAACTCTTTGATGTGTAGGGCCAGTACCTCTGATTGCTTATCAACTGTGAAAAGGACTCCAAAAATAAAAAAAGACACAGGTTGCAAACAGCTGGATTTCAGTATTACAGTAGCAACACATCTACAGATCATCTGATACATGTGATATCTAGTGATCTATAGTGATAAGGTCACCTGACACTTGCAATGCAGGTCATGTGATATATCATGCTACTGGACCTTGATTCCATACAATTATGCATCATTCTTATATGACTTATCTACATTAGAAGGAAATTCATCCTCAAAGTATTGAGCATTTAAAGGCACTCTTTTTGCCCTTTGTTCGTTGTTTCATAGGTTTCAGCTGTATTGTCTGATTAGCTTCGTTACCATTGCCGTTATTTTCACTCTGCGACGGTGTGGTGGATGTGTTGAATATACCTATGTGATAAGAAAACAATTGTAAGATTGATTAATACATTGTTTTTCTAGAGCACATAATACAAAATGTTTCAAAGCATTTTGCCTGATGGTCCAAAATGAATTATTTAAAAAATAATAACTGGCAAACAATTAAATGTTGTCTGCTCAACATCACATATAGACCTAAAGCATATACATGTACTGGTGGATTTTACAATCATTAAACTGGAGTGTTTCTGTTATCCTGCATCGAGATAACTTGACACTGTTTCAGGAAAGTTGCTAGCACTGACAGTTTATTGTTCTCTGACATTAAATAGTCACAAGACCTGGGGGGTCTTGTGAGTTAAGTATGACATATACCTGTAGTGGCACTTAAATCTCCAATTGCATGCTGAATATGTCATCACCAAATTAGTATATTTATGCTAAAAGATGATTAGCGCTACTGAATATAAGTCAATGAGATTGCGCATTAAAGGGATGCTCTGGGCTGAAGATATTTCTGTCTCAATAAATAGTGTAAAATTCAGAGCAAAATGCTAAAAATTTCATCAAAATCGGATAATGAATAACAAAGTTATTAAATTTCAGAGATTTGCATTATTCTGGGGAAACAGTTCTAGGCATGTCTTCATGAATATTCCTAATAGGTGGGCTGATGATGTCATGTCCCCACTTGTTCTTTTGTATCTTATATGAAATTAGGTTTATTAAAAAAAATTATACCAAGAACTAAAATAATTTGATTGACAACTGCAAGTGCATTTTAGTTATTTCTTGCTGCAACTTATTTCATCATAATGGAGACACATCATTTTAAATATTTATGAAAAATAACATAAAAAAAGGAAAGTGGGGATATGATATCATCAACCCAATGTTTATGAAGACATGCCTAGTACTGTTTCACCAGAATAATGTATATCTTGAAAATTCAATAACTGGGCAAGTCCAAGAATACGCGCGCGTTACGTATGGGACATTTCAGAGGCTTTAATGACCTGAAAAACAGTGTTAATTGACTTTGATTAGATTGAATACCCTCATGATGGTAGACATCTAGGAGAAGAATGATCATGGAAAAAATGGTGACATATCACCTTTTAGAGCGAAAAGATGGGCCGTTACGTATGGGACGCAGAAAAAAGACAATTTTTAAAACATTTTTTTCTAGTTGAGAATTCTCTGAAAGTATTTCATTTGACAACATGTAACTTAATGTGATAGAATTCACAATACTCTAGTACATCTAAGGCAAGTTTCATGCAATAAGCCAATACCCTCTAATTACAGACTCTAATTAAACAAATTAATGACATGTTACATATGGGACATTTTGTCCCCATTGAGAATGTACACAATTTTCCCCATAATTCAAAAAAATGAAAAAAATTAAAATATGGAAATAACAAGAGTTTCTATCTTTTAAAATGTTCTATTGAGACATATTTGATATTAATGAAAAGGAAATTAGCCATTTTAACATTATTTTTTCTTGTCTTTCATGGTTTCATGAATTTCTTATGTATTTCTATTGTTTTTTTATTTTTTTCATATTTTTCAATTTTCAATTTTTTCGCTTCAATTGTTTTCATTAATCAGTATTCATAACAAATCAGTCTTTAAAAACTAAAGAAAAGGTAAATAATCACTTTTTAGAGCACTCTTAAAATTTGTTTTTCTCCATTCACTTTTTACACAAATCTCCCCATTGACATTGTGTGTAATGGTCCCATACGTAACAATTTTTTAATTAACTTTTAATTAAAAAGTAAACTCTATTTTTGAAACTTTTTGGGGTATAACACTTTCATACTTTGTAAATTAGAACTTCCCAGAGATGCAAAAATACAAGTATTGTATTATGAGAAATAACTTTAAAAAATCCTCAAAATGTTACGTATGGGACATTCCATCCTTGGACAAGCCCTAATTTGCATAATTAATTAGATGACACCACTTTTTCCCAAAAAAATTAAGATGTTAGGGGGTCCATGTCCCACCTATGACTAAGTCTCACAAGTTTTGTTTTTATTTTCTATGAGTTTTTATAATTGTCCCATACGTAACGCCCATTCTACCAATTATTCTGTTTCTGTTTGTTTCTGTTTGTGGTAACTCCCGTAGGAACTCGACAGGACAGCATTTTGCTGGTAAACGCCAAGCAGGTATTTAACCAATTACCCTGGAAACATTTTACGTCTAGGTTAATCAGTCATAGTGGCTGACGTAATAGACGACAGATATCACTCTTGGGCCTTTTTATCAAAGTGGAGACAATGGCAGAGATGGGATTCGAACTCACAACCTTGCGATTATGAGTCCAATGCTCTAACCACTGGACCACACGACCCGTGCAAATTAGGTGCCCCAAATTAGCATAAATATTCATATTATCAAATTTTTCTTAATGAAGTTTCAAAATTCAACATTTGGGCTTTCTTACCCTACCAAAGATAACTTCTTAAATTAAAGATGAAATTTTGCCTTCTAGGGTGACCTTTTCTAGGACTTGCCCAACTTCGTTACTTGTTTTTCGATTTTGATGAAATTTTAAGCATTTTTGCTCTGTGAATAATACTCTATATATTTAGAAATCAATATCTTCAGCCTGGAGTATCCCTTTTTTTTAATCATTGTGAAACACCCTACCCCCCCCCCCTCCCCATCCCACCTCCTGCTTCTAATCCAATTCAAAACCAATTTTCACTGATTACATTAGATTTAGTTGGTGACAGTCCTAATAACAAAACAAGCCCACTATTTGTATTTTGTATTATAATTTCTTTCATTTTCCATAATGTTAAGGAGCATTAAAAACTTTTATCATTAGCTACAGATATGGGGTGAGCACAATCTCCCTTACCAATCTTGGCACTTATCGTTGAGTTATCTTCTGGTTCTGTTGAATGTAATCTCTCAATGTATCTCTCTGTAAGGTAGCGAAACACATCCTCCACATTCAGATTTTCCTTAACAGATGTCCGATAGAATCGAAGTTTCATCCTCTTTGCTAATGCTTCAGCTTCTTCTCTGTTTAGAATAAAATCAGTACACAGAATGAAAAAAATGAAGGTAACATACTGTAGAACCTTGCAAACACCTACATGTATTATTTGAAATAGCTTTCTTCTCACTTTTGAGAAATCATTGAAGAAAAAGTGGAGCGCCTCGGGCAGTCTTGCCTGCATTCATAGCAGCAGTACTACATGTATGACTTTGATCAAGTGGCCGAAGACTTGTGTAAGATGAGCAATGACAATGGATTACCGGTACGCCTAAGTCCACATTTCATTAACTACAAATACTGCTCATATATCCATAAACTACAGGTACATTTAAAAAAGATAAAAAGAAAAAAAAATAGGGATGGTCCAAGAGAGAAGATCACATAGACTGAAGGGGTTGGGGTAAAAACAGCTCTGAATAACATTTATTTGGCAGGACACAATATAAAAGAGGAAAGAATATAGTAAAATATGTAACAAGAGTGAAAGATAAAAGGGTTATCATAAGCCTCTCTAGAACCAGTAAAAATCCACTTCAAAATGAAAAAAAAATTGAAATTCATAATTGCATGCCACCTACAGTGAAATGACAATCAACCATGTAAGCACCCACACCATTAATCAGCATTGAGTATTCTGATCAGTCTGATAATATCATTTATTATTCCCATAAAATAGCCATAATATATTGCATGTTATGTCGAACCCAACATCAACTAGCACTAGTGACTGTGTGTCCCTAATACCCCCAGGCTTAACATGCATAATGAGCTTCATACATGATTGTATTCAGCAGTAGATTGTAAAGTGACATACATCGCTATTCCCTCACCATCAAGAGGATAGCAAGAACTATTCTCTCTTCCCTCACCAAGAGATGACAGCAAGAATTATTCTGTTCCTTCACCATCAAGAAGACAGCAAGAACTATTCCCTCTTCCCTCACCATCAAGAAGATAGCAAGAACTATTCCCATTTCCCTTACCATCAAGAGGATAGCAAGAACTATTCCCTCTTCCCTGACCATCAAAATGATAGCAAGAACTATTCCCTCTTCCCTCACCATCAAGAAGATAGCAAGAACTATTCCCTCTTCCTTCACCATCCAGAGGATAGCAAGAATTATTCCCTATTCCTTCACCATCAAAATGATAGCAAGAACTATTCCCTCTTCCCTTACCATCAAGAGGATAGCAAGAACTATTCCCTCTTCCTTCACCATCCAGAGGATAGCAAGAATTATTCCCTTTTCCTTCATCATCGAAGGATAGCAAGAACTATTCTCTCTTCCCTTACCATCAAGAGGATAGCAAGAACTATTGCCTCTTCCCGCATCATCAAGAGGATAGCAAGAACTATTCCCTCTTCCTTCACCATCAAAATGATAGCAAGAACTATTCCCTCTTGAACTACCCTCTTCCCTTACCATCAAGAGGATAGCAAGAACTATTCCCTCTTCCTTCACCATCAAGAAGATAGCAAGAACTATTCCCTCTTTCTTCACCATCTAGAGGATAGCAAGAATTATTCCCTATTCCTTCACCATCCAGAGGATAGCAAGAATTATTCCCTATTCCTTCACCATCGAAGGATAGCAAGAACTATTCTCTCTTCCCGCATCATCAAGAGGATAGCAAGAACTATTCCCTCTTCCCTCACCATCAAGAAGATAGCAAGAACTATTCCCTCTTCCTTCACCATCCAGAGGATAGCAAAAATTATTCCCTATTCCTTCACCATCAAAATGATAGCAAGAACTATTCCCTCTTCCCTCACCATCAAGAAGATAGCAAGAACTATTCCCTCTTCCTTCACCATCCAGAGGATAGCAAGAACCATTCCCTCTTCCCTCATCATCAAGAAGATAGCAAGAACTATTCCCTCTTCCTTCACCATCAAGAGGAAAACATATCCACTGCAAATGGGAAGGGGTTTAATGCAGAGACAGGAAGGATTTCTAAAGAAATGAGAACAATGCATGCCTCTAATGTTATTCAGTGGGTTGAAGGAGAACTGAACGAAAGCTAAATTCAAGATACTTCTTTTCTTCTGACATAGAGAGTGCTATAAAAATGCAAACTTGCTTCACTGGCAGTCTAATTTCATAATACACTGCAGGTTATGATAAGGAAAGAGATGTATTGATTTTCAATATTTCTATATCTGGAGTCGGAATCCAAAGAATATTGATTTGTAAAAAAAGGGGAGCAGATGAAGAACAACTGCTACATTCAAAACATGATGAAAATATTCAAGATATGTTGAATTGGGAGATTTCATACCAAAACAGAAGAAAAAATAAAGGGATTTTATAACTTAAGCATTGCTCTGTACTACGACACCTTGATCTAAAAGGAAAGTACTGTATGTACACAGGAACAAGAGCTTACATTATAATAATTTGTGTTCCCACCACGCTGTTTATATGTATTCATTATTGTATGTCCGTTGTTGATTTACACAAATATCTAAAAATCTCTTTAAACATGAAACAAGTATCATAATTTCACAAATATTAGATCAACAACTTTGAGATATGGCTTGACAGAAATAATTTGTTCCTCTCAAGTCAGTGACTATTTACAGTCAATATGCCTTTTGCTCTGCACAATAGCAAATATAGATTCCACGACAAACTGAGCAAATGGTACATAAGATTTATTTCTTTTTTGCATTTTTTTTGTCTGCACAGAAAATTAATAACTTCTCTATTCAAGAGAGTTATGTGTAATGAAAGAAAAAATGCTGTACACTCCAAAAGCCACAAATATCAAAGTGGAAACACGTTTCAATAAAGTACAGAATCCCTTAAGTATCAAATGTGAATTCATGCCTTCTCCCATATAAATGAATACAAGGATGTTTGTGGCTGATTATCAAGTTAATTTGAGATAATTTAGCTTGTTAATGTCAATGTGTTTAAATTGTCTTGAACTTATTGTCAGCCTATATTGTTTGTAACTGTTATTTTATGAAAACCAATAAAAATAGAAAAAAGGAAATACAAGCAATAGATTAAATTCAATTCATACATGTGAGAAAGCACAATTCTATTTTAATATTAAAGAAATTACAACTTCTTGTAGGCAACTTTATTGGTGTTCAGAATCTCATTTCCAGACCTGCCAACATTTGAAAATGGAAAAAAGGAGTCCACGAATCACGTGGAAAGCCGAACTCCCAACGGCAGGGGTCAAGGGGGTGCAAGCTGGAGGACATTTAGGAAATTTCACCTTAAAAACAATCCTTCTGGAGCCCTTCTTCAGCTTTTTATGCCTTGTCCTTTCTCTGGAGCCTTTCATAAGTGGCTTTTTTGGCACCATGTATTACCTCTCTTGAGTAAGTACAAGTATGGCATAGTTTCTTTCTACTCTCCAGAGATGCCAACTTTTGGAAATCAGAATTAGGGAGGATTTGCAACCGCCACCAAATTATGTGCGCGTAGCGCACACCTCGAGCGCGGAGCGCTCGACCCTTGCGGCCGGGGTCCAGGGCCCGCCTTAGGGCCCTGGAAGCTCTGGGTTTCTAGATGCTCTCTGGTGCAATCTGACCCTTATTTTGGGGCATTTCACATGTTTTGAAATAAACATTAATCCCACTTTTTTAACATTAAAAATATCAAATATGCATTTTCACATGTAAATAAAAAATGAGGGGACAAAAGTACCTGTTCAACAACAATAATAATAAGGATGAATTATCTCTATCGGCTATAGGCAGGTTATGTTCCATTATAAATCCAGTAAAGAAAAGCTCAGCGCTGGTCCCTTGCTTGGTGAAATAAAGACAACAGGGTACTAGTGGAGCTCGAAGATCTTGTCATCGCAATGTCCGGAGGCCTATGCCGTTTGCTCCCGAACGAAAGTGCTTCTGAATTATATCATCACGACCTCCCTGCTAAACTGAAATGTCCACGCTGCAAATTGCGCAAAATGCATGGTAAATTCCTCTTTCCGACTTCCGAACACACAGGTACTGGAGACTGTATCAGTCTTATACTTCTGAGACCATTTCTTGGTCTTCTTTTGTTGATTTTCCGCCATTTCGTGTCAATATCAACCCCTCAATACGCCGAAATCACACACCGACATTCCACCGCACGACTCGACAAATCCAGTGGCCGCGAGTGCACACGCCTCGCAAAGCTAGTCGGGCCTACCGGCCTGGTGCACAGTGGATTCCCGTTGGGCATATCACATGCACCAGCTTTTCGCTGCTCCTTATTTGTCTACTTTTCACACAGAATTTAGTAGCAGTGAACGTAATGGAGTTACTACATGCTAAAGTTAGCAGACGATACATGTCCTTCCTATCCAATTTGATCAATGCAAAAAAATTGTAATTTCGGGAGAATAAGGATAGTAATCGTAAGGGCGGGAGTTGGGATGAATTTTCGGGAGCCTCCCGATGAAATCGGGAGGGTTGGCATCTCTGACTCTCCATAGCCAATTTATGTACCATCAGAGAACTTAATGTTCTTGTGCTCAGGCTTGCTCTCTGCTTAGTTTTGTTCTTTACCACGATGGAAAATACTCTTTCACAGTCACTGTTGCTATGAAAAATTAGCAGAACTGCTTTCATTGTTTTGCATATGCCATAGGATTAGGAGGGAGTCTCTGTGTGCCTTTAACAGACTAAAAAAGGGGTCTAAAAGTTTGCAAGAATCGGCACTGAAACGGCAGACTTGTAAAATCCAAAGCATTTATCTCACTAAGCACAAAGCACATATAAAAATATCAGGACAAAATATTAGTTTAAAATGTTACCGTTTCTAAACCCTCAGCTGGCGAAACAATCCATTTCCCACACGGTATTCCAGAACGGTAGTAGTATCGCTATAGCGGAGGCACGCAAGTGCTGCGCTGCATCGTATGCATAGAGTTACATTCGCACTACACGCGCTATGAATCCTCGCGATCGCGGGCGAACTGTCCAATGTCAATACACACGATCGCTGTCGGATAAATAGAGCGCTGGCCGTGGCTTGTTGTGCTTCGTATATGCACACACGGAGCACAGGCCCATCACGCGTTCTCATCCATTGAACTCTGAACTCCACGTACGCGCGCGTAGTGCATGCGTTTAATTAATGTTACGCACGGTATATAGTTACGATCCCACACACGTGCGTACGTACGTAAATGTAACATTGAGAGGACTCAGAGAGAGAGAGAGAAAGAGAGCCGTAGGCAGACGGAAAGTGCGTCATTTCCCAAAGAAAATCATCTGAAATACAAAGAAAACGGAGTTCTCCGCTTTTGGGCCGCTATAAATTCTGAAAAACGGAGAAACTCCGCAAAACCCGGAGAAGTTGGCAGGCCTGCATTTCTCACATAATTAAAAAACAGCATGAAATATATTCATCTACAAAACAATACAATAATTCAATTCAATTTATTTGGCAAATTAAAACAATCAAGAAGTTACAAAATAAACAAATACATAAGAATTAGCCAGGACCTCTGTAAAAGCATCCAGTGCTTATATAGATACCTACATGTATAATAAAAGGGGCACAACAGATTATGGGAGACTGTGTTCAATCTCCCAAATGAGAGACTTTTTATTCTTTTATAGACACTGTCTCTAGCTTGAAAGACCAAATTTCTTTGTTAACATTTGCTGCAAAGGCAGAACAACATTTCATTGAAATTTAGATACCTCATGAAAAACTAGCTCTTTTCACCGTCATCTAATAATTTGTACTTTCATTTTTGTTACATTTTTCTATCATCCACAGTTTGCCTCCTCTGATAAAAATATGAATAATATACTTACGGTTCTAGTACTGCTTGCTCTACCAAGTCTATCTTGTTTTGCACAAGGACAAGAGGAATGTTTCCAACTTCATCTTCCACTTTTACTCTCCATTTATCAATTGCTTCAAATGAATCTCTGTCTACTGTAGAAAAGACTAATACACCAGCCTGGGCACCTGAAATAGAAAACAAAATGTTTCTCACAACACTATGTACACAAGAGTTTGGAATTATATCCGTTATCCACACACATCAATTGTTCTCACACCATGGCTAATGTCATCATCATAATCATTTTCAGTCTTCATTTTCCCTCTTACAAGTACGAAGGGTAAATTCTAATCATGACACTCCTTTCTTTCACTTTTTTCTGTCTTTTCGTTCAAACCAACCTTAATGCTTTCCTTCTCCCCATATCTTTTTATCTATAAACGTAATCAATGATCTTTCCTTTCCTCTTTATGCCATCTACTTATGGACACTATGCTCTTTGCACAAAATATCTCAACCCACATCTATATTAATACCATTTCCATATCAACTGAAATACATTTGTACATACATGTAAATGCATGCATTATGAAGAACATTCAAACCTGAATAAAAACATCCATCCATACATCATATTACACAATAGGTTCTATCTACTATCATAAAGTGGGAGAAGTAATACAGTACCTCTGTAATATTATTTAATGATAGTAACATACCTCTGTAATAATAGTGATAGTAACATAATTCTTTAATATGATTTAGTGACCTCTGTAATATATTGTGTGATAGTAACATACCTCTGTAATATGATTTAGTGATAGCATC
The DNA here is from genome assembly GCF_018143015.1 of Lytechinus variegatus. NCBI lineage: Eukaryota > Metazoa > Echinodermata > Echinoidea > Temnopleuroida > Toxopneustidae > Lytechinus > Lytechinus variegatus. Next base: position 42,585 of record NC_054756.1, read on the forward strand.
AAACTCTTCCTGTCCTGCTGTATCCCATAGCATCAATCTAACATCTTCTTCATTGAATCTGAAATAAATCACAAAAAACGTTGAAAATAAAATAAACATTTCACTGTTTTTAATTTCATATTTATTGTTTGGACAAAGGACATTACATATAATCAGCTGCTTTCAATTCTATTCTTGTTGCTTGGATATTAAAAATAATCATCAGTTTAGGAAAAAAAGAAGAATATTGAAAATAAAATAAACATTTACTGTTTTTAATCCATACTTATTGCTTGGACAATGGACATGACAAATAATCAGCTGTTTTTAATTCTATGCTTGTCGCTTGGATATTACAAAATATTTTTTTTTACTCTTGAGCATGAAATTGCTATCCTCCACTTAATTTTGAAGAAAAACAAAACACATTTTTGGATCACTTACTCTATTTGTCTTTCTAGAAAATCAACTCCGATGGTCTTCTTATAGTCTTTAGTGAAGATACCTTTGCAATATCTCTGGATCATACTAGACTTTCCCACAGCTCCATTCCCAACAATCACTACCTTGATGGCTATCTCAATGTCCTCTTCCTTCATGGTTATTGGCTAGTTCAAACACAAAAAGGTTCCTTATTGGCTGGCTAAAAATAGGAATGTTCCTGATTGGTCAGTTCATATATAGAAAAGCACTGGTTGTCAGTCAAAAACAGGAAGATTCCTGATTGGCTGGTTAAAATCAGGACGAATCCTGATTGGCTGGTTTCAAACAGGAAGTTTCCTGGTTGGTAGATCAGAAGGTCAAAGGTAGCAGAAATCAGACAGCATCTAGAAACCAACAGGTCAAGGAATCAAACTCAGATATTTGACCATGGCCTGATGCAGCTGTGTCTTTAGAACCATGAAGTTCCTGGCTTGTCAACTGGAAACGCTGAAAGTTAGGAACAGCTTTGTGGAAGCTTTGTTTCAATCTATGGGCGCCCTACAATGAAACATCACATCTGGCTCATCCGAAAGTTTATGAGATAACCTCTTCTCCAGCTTTAAACGGTGCATTCAACCCTGCATGAAGAGAACAAAAAATGAAAATGGTAGAATTGCATTACTTTTAAGATCAAATTGTCTGAGGAAATTACAACATGGATGTTGCGCCAAGCTAAAATGTAATTCTATTTCCAAGTGACATGAGAGAAATTATACAAAAGGGGTTACGTCAAAGTTAAACAATTTCCTAACATGTTCATGCATCGATCTTTACATTATTTTTCAAATGAAAATCACATTGCTTTTTTTTAGTGGAGGTAGTAATAGCACGCCATTACTTTGAAATGATTTGATCAAGTACAGTCCACTGAGCAAAAAAGTGTGAAGAAATCAAATCTTACATCATGTTTTGAAGGAAAAGCATTTCAACCTTTTCAATATACGAGGGGTGTGTTTAGGCTTCCATCGTGAAGACAGAATCAGAATTTTCAAGCAATGTTTCAGAATGTCAATCATAAACATGGTTCAGGGAGTGCTGTCTGTGCTTTATTTTTCAGAGGCTCAATCATGATCTCCAGCTCGCTTTGCACATTTTCTGTTATTTAAGCAGGAAAGCGACATTAACTCGGGTGCACATTTTTTAGTCCCCCCCCCCCCCGAGTGTTGCACTATGGTTGAACCCTCAGTTCTCATGTACTTGGTATAGCCATAGAAGTTCCACAGTGGTGTGAACAAAAGTACAAACATTAAAAGTACATGTACATGTAAGATATCAGTTTCGGTTTTTGTTTGTGCTACTGACTTAGCCATGTCTCCTCATTATGATTCATGTTCCGTTTAAATGTAGTTTGATCCCTTAACATTCGTTGTGATGAAAACGAAAGGCATATTGAAACGTCATTTAAATGAAAATAAACATAGACGCAATCACGCATCCATGTTTTGAACTACACTGTACATGTAATTACACATGAAAACATTGATTCTGGCCTGAAAGGTGGAAGCATATAGCACCCAATGTACGGCATTGTGGAATAGAAATTCCATGCATGCAAAGAATATTAATCGCAAAACCCCAATCCTTGCTTACAGTATACCGTACATGAAACAATTGTTACAAATTTAGACCTTTGAACCAACTCGCATAAGCTGTGACCTTTGACCTGCGCCCTGCGGACTCCAAATGGAAACTAAGCCTGTACATGTATTTTGGCATCATCTACCTACACACCCTAAAATCCATTAAATATTTTTTGAGTTATTGCGCAGAAACCATGCCGGGGACGGACAGACTGAAGGACGGCAACGCTTAATGCCCATCCGGACTTCGTCTGCGGGGGCATACAAAGTACAGGTACCTCTTTCAAGACTTTTATTAAAATCTTCTGAAAACTTTTTTTACTCCTAGCATTTTATGTGCTTTGAGCACTCTACAGAGTGGATTTGACGCTTTACAAGTCACATTATTATTTCCTTTAATTCTTAAAACAATAATACCAAAGGTTCATATAGGCACAACTACTGTGAGCTTCCGCTGCACACAGTTGCTTAGTCACTAGAGCATCCATGGGTGAAATTAATTCACATCAGAAATGATGTGAAAATGCCATCACTCAATGTCTTTGGTTTATTTCTAAAACCTTTTAAGGCATACACATTTCTTACACAAATTACCCTTTCTACTGATGTATCCTTTTTCTCTTGGGTGCTCTTAGCCCCCTCCCCCCATTTATTATTATTATCAGATCTTCACATACATGTATGCAGTCTAAAGGGCCTTTTCACACGTAAATCTTGAATCATCATTGTAATAATGATTGCAAAATTCGTCTTTAGAATCATCAGACCTTTCACACGCTCACTCGAAAACTGTGATTTGAATTTGAATTCCCAAGCAAAGGCGTTATATGTGTCCTTGGTGACTTGTCAATCAAAGCACTGTATTGCAAATACATGATAATTGTATTATTTACCGAAAATCTTGAAAGGTCACGAAAGCTCTGCCCCCCAGAATATTTTTGGAGGTCAAACCTTTCACATCCGAAATTTGTACCATAATTTGAGTGAATTCATTTTGAGAGGAATTCATCTCCGCAGTAGAATTTGAATTTGTAATTGTGATTAGCGTTCTAGTTTGTTTTCGCACAAGCTATATTCGTCATTAGCCTTGGAATAATCATTTAAATTTAATCACAATTATGACTTAATTTTTTTTACCATGTGAAAGGGTGGCTTATATACATGTACATGTATATGTGCATGACAACCTGAATGGCAGAGTAAATTATACTATGGAGACATACATCTACTTCCATACAATAGTCAAGGTTTCTCTGATACAGAAAACTTCCTTCGCATTTTTTTATAGTTCTTTTAATATCACCTACACATGTACAAGGTAGCTTGGCATGGAATGTGTTGTACCTCCAGAGAGAGAAAAATAAATCATGCTTGCAACTTTTCTTTAAGACTGTTGATTTACATGTATGAATGTTGGTAGGGGAAGATAAGGCATTGGCAAGATATTATTGTCTGAAAATTTTTGCATGATTGGATATAAACAGCAGAACATAAAATTGAGGCCTACATGTAGAACCTTACAATATACATGTAGTAGTAGGCATTTATCTTATTCACTATATTTTTCTATTTTTCACTTTTGATAACTTTATTTGCCAAAAATACATGTCTTACAGTAACATTACAACTGACATGTTATTCTATCTTGAATACTATTCAGTGCTTGCCATACATGCAAAGTCCCCCCCCCCCCCCCCCCGGTATCTGCCCTACATTATTTGAAAGCTACACTTTAATATACACAATGTGGAATTTTTTCAAATATCTTTAAACTTTCAATTACTGTACTTCTATCTGGGAAGTAATTTGTGGTGAGCAATTATTGATTTATATTAGGCTATGACAATCATTGAGTGATAGTGAGTGCCATTGATTATTTGGAGAAGTTGTTTTTAGGAAGTCTCAGCAGAACAGAGGTCTTTGACTGTACAGTATACAATATGGAGTGTTTTTTTTATTGAGGCAGTATTGAGAACCAAAGCTTTCATTCGAAAAAGTACCCCCAAAATAACAATTACAGACACTGAAGGCAAAGTGGAAATTAGACCAACTGGGTAGGCTTTATACGTATGTACTGTAGGGTGTGTTCAATGTCGGTTTTTAAATTTAAATGGCAACATGAAACTTGATTGAAAACATGGTTTACAAAAGGCAGATATGAGAAACATTTTTAGGATGTGTTCAATGTTTACTATTCCTGGTCGTAAAAGCAAACGTCTTTCAAATCACGATTTGGAGGAAAATTTAAACGTCAAAAAAGATGCGTCTGTTTAAAAACGTGTTCAGCTCAAATTTACGACCTTGAGTATCGCGAAAGCAACATTGAACAAAATTGCGTTTTGAAACGTCTTTAAATTTGCTTTCACGGTGGAAGCCTACACAAACAGGTGCCAGAACCAACCTTTCTTGTGATGGGTCAAACTGAGCACTAAAGCTGCGCTAACAAAAGCGGGAAATTTAAAGAACAAGTCCACCCCAGAAAAATGTTGATTTGAATATTATAGAGAAAAATCAAACTACATGTAGCATAATGCTGAAGATTTCATCAAAATCAGATTTATAAAGATTTGCATTATTCAGTTGTACCAGTTCTAGGCATGTCTTCATGAATATTCATTTATACGTGGACTGCAAATGTCATATCCCCAAGTTGCCATATTAAGTTGGTGACCCCACTAGCTTTACTCACTCATTCCTGATAAACAGACACAATTCAATTCATCTTCAAGCATCCTTGTTCTAATCCCCTAGCTGGGGTATCCATTGAGAGCAAGTCATGGGGAACAATAGAAATTCATTTAGATGGGGAGGGCTGTACAAAAAACAGTGCAATAAACTTTAAATTGGAGTTCATTTGTATTGAATGGAAAGTTAAGTATCAGGATATTAGTGGAGTTGATTGGTCAGTAATAGACGTTTATTGATCCTTTGTATGATACCCAGGCTTGATGATACAAGTCAAGTGAAGTACATGTATCGTCTGCGACCCATACATGTATTTGTGTTCAAAGTAAAATGGAATATTACATCAAATCATAAAGCTTGTATCATCATCCCAACAGAACTGGAGCAACGTACAGCTCACATTTCTGGTGTTGTACATGAACTTGTTCAATCTCTTCTTTCAAAATATGCATTTGAGAAATCCTTCAAAAAATTTCAAGACTCTTTTCGAAATTTTAAAGTACAGAGGACATTTCAATTTTCTCCATTCTATAGATCTGTCTTTCACTTCAACTTGTATGATCTGATCATGATCAGAGATGAAATGAAGCATACAAAAAGCTACATTTAATTGGTCAACTTGCTAATAACTGCTGCAAAACCACATTTCAAATTTCCTGTACATGTACATGGTTTGAGTGTCAGTGTAGAGCCATCGATAAATAGGCTACTGTCTGCATGTGACACACTTACATGTAGCTCAAACACTGTATAGGAAATACAAAGATATTTATTGAGACCTACTCTACATGTACATGTAGCCCCACATCCATCGAGCACAATGTAACACTCTACACCTTGTTTTAGTGTTTAATATTGGGTGTTAAAGCGGGTGTAACAATACACCACCAAGAGCTTGTTTATAGTGTTTAATATTGGGTGTTATTAAAAGCGGGTGTAACAATACCCCACCAAGAGCTTGTTTATAGTGTTTAATATTGGGTGTTAAAGTGGGTGTAACAATACCCCAAGAGCTTGTTTATAGTGTTTAATATTGGGTGTTAAAGTGGGTGTAACAATACCCCACCAAGAGCATAGTATGGAAACTGTGGGATTACACACTGTTAACTGATTCTGGGATAACCTTTATCCTTTGGAATTTGAGAGAGAAAATCAACAAATTGCAGTAGACATGTCTCAAAGTGTATTTATCCAGTATCAGATTACGTCTCTAATACATGTAGCTGTTACAGGTGAAATGTTATTGCAGCAGGGACCTTTTAAATTGCAACATGTTAATGGGTGTGTTTATGCTTCCATTGCGAGGACAGAATCAGCGATTTCAAACGTCGATTCAAAACGCCGATCGTAAACGTGGTTCTGGATGTGCTGTTTATGCTTAACTTTTCAGAGCAAATAATGATCTCCTGCTGGCTTCGCATCGTAAAGCGAGGTCAAATTGGGCACACCTTTTTTTGAAAGTTTTTTTCCAATTGTTGTTATTATACGTAGAGATAACATGGAGCAATACGACTGTATTTGCCCGTGGATTTTCATCTCAACGGAAGCATGTACCAAATGACGTCATTTAAACACGTTTACGATCGTGGTTCTGTTTATACTTCCCCAGAAAGCCTGATTCTGATCAAACAACGTTTACAAACGCACCTTTTTGTGAGTTTACGATCGGCGTTTTGAAACAGCGTTTAAATGAAAGTAAACATGGACGCAACCGTGTTTTGGACTAATCACGTTAGGAAACGCTGATTCTGGCCTGAAAAGTGGAAGCATAAACACGGCCAATATTGCACATGAACAAATGGAGAGGCGTACCAGTTTGCAGTCACATAGAGTGCATGAAGAAAACAAAGAATTTGGATAAGAGACAGACCTGGAAACTTGACTGCAGACCTCTGCATTTTTCCAGTACATCTGGTAATAAGGTAATATTTTCAGAACATACCTGTACTTTAAAAGTGGTCTCAAAAAGTTTATTTCAGGTACAGTAGATTCTCCAATATACATGTACCAAGACACAAATTGTTCCATTTTTTTCTAAAGAGCAATTTTTGATCAGGAGGTTACAATTGGTTGGAGACTTAACATGGTCTGGGCCTGCAGACTAACGAATGATGTTTACTGATATCATGCAGGATTATGACATCATTGACGTCTAGATCAATTCGCTGCAGCCATTCTCAATACGTTGTAAATCAAATTTTACATCACAATTCACATTTAATAATACCTCATACCTGTACATGTAATTTTCCAAGCTACATACATGTACACATACTGTACATGTATTGGTATTACATGTAATTTGTACGGGTTGAATTTGGTCACTTTTTATGATCCTATTGTCTATTTTACACTCTTCTTTCCATACTTTTCTTCACTTTTTATTTCCATGCCATTGTCACACTTCTTTCTCTCATTCCTAATAGTTTCTGCATACCGGTATTAGACATATTATTCCATTGCCATTCAAACTGCAGCTTTAAAAGGTTTCTGTAAGTCTGTTTCTCATAAATTTGTATTCAGATCATTCTTCTTCACTCCTACATGTAGCATCCTATCTCACCCTGATTGGTTCATCTTTCGTCCTTGATCCTCCCCCTCTCTTCCATTTTCTCTTCACTGTTGGCTTACTTTCATCATGTGACCCTAAGATTAAATATGTACAGTGTTTAAAAACAACAACAACAGAAGTAGTGAGCTTTGGATTTTAGGCCAATAAATCACAGCATTTTGTTGACACCTTTATTTTTTAGTTAGTTCAGCTAGAATTATTTAGGTTCTTGTTTGATGCTTCTCCAAGCTGTTTGGTGTGATTTTAGTTCACTAATTTTTCATGATTGATTTTTGTGACGTGTATCACATACATGTTGTATCTGCGATCATTCAGCCACTCTACAATTTCATTTGGAAAAAGACACCCTTTCAGGCCATAAAATGTTTCCATGATATTTTCCCCTTCTTTCTCTATCTAACCAGAGACGTACATGTTCATATAGGCGATCATGGCATGCCACAAATCTCTGTTCCTTGCTGTTTGAATCAGCTCCATCTCCCGTTGACCCTCACCTCTCTCTTTCTGTAATCCATGCATTCCAACAGACTGGTCATCCAATTCAACCATTTCCTTCCTCTTCCCTTCCTACCTTTTATCTTCCCCATCAATGCTAAATTTCCAAGACTGTCCTTTCAAATTACATGTACACTGTACAAAACTTTTCCACTTACACTGGTGAATTGTAAGGTTTTTTCCCGACTTTATATCCCTTGCCCTTTTGGCATACCTCCCCCCCCAAAAAAAAACCCTCTCATGGAGACAGCTATCATCCCCTTGCCATGAAGTTAATTTCCATTCTGGATAGCAAGCATGTGCAGTCCATTTGGTATACAATCATCATAAATTCCAAAAGTTATGCCATTGTTGATTCTCCAAAACGTAAATGAATTTTTAAAGTAAAAAAAAAAGGATGGAGGGACACTGAATATTCGTCATAGATTTTCTTGAGTCCTTCAATATTTTTGCCTGGTTCACTAAAAATTTCCCTCTATTCCTTAAAGGGGAATCCAGCCTTGGCCATAAAATGTTGTGTTGGGAAGGAGAAAAATAAATTAAACAGAATGGTGAAAGTTTGAAAGAAATTGGACAAACAATAAGAAAGTTATAGCTGCTTTAAAATTGAGATCACTAATACTATGTAGATTTCAAATTGGCAACTGGGTAAGTAAATTATGACAAGGGGCAAGGACAACTTTCCCATAGGCCATGTACTTTATTATCAGGGATTTGTGGTTTTCTCCTAAGTACCCATTCCCCTTGTGCAGTAATCTAAATATAACCCATGTAGTATATTGTTTTATGTCCTCATGAAAGAAAAATATTTTAAATAAAACTTTTGGGAAAAATGACATTTTAGCCATAATATGTATTGGAGTACATGGAAGAGTAGTCCTTGCCTTACATCACTATGACATCCCATATGCGGCCAATTTGAAGTCTCCATGAGTATAGTGATTACCAATATTTACAACTTTTAAAAATTCATATCTTTCTTTTTGTGTTTGTCCAATATTGTTCAAACTTTCACCGATCATCTTGTCTGATTTTTTTTCCTTATAAAAACAAGTTTTTATTTTGGTTGGATTCCCCTTTAATCATTTTTGGTGCATCATCCAAAGCACTTTGGTGGGATATTCAGTTCAGTGCTCGTAGTTTTCTGCATTCTAAGAGCATGGTATGTAAAATTACCGTAAGTAATGGTGTATTAACCGCACCTTTTTCTCGGCGGGATAGAAGCAAAAGCTGGGGTGTGGTTTATACACGGCGACGGGTCTGAGCCAGCCCGCCGTAACCCCTCCCGTACATGTACGATGTCTACCAGCTCACAACACATCGAGTGGCCGGCCAGGCAATGTTGTTTAATAATTAATAGTATTATATCAATTATTTATAATCACATAATATATTTTATTATTTGTAAAATAATTTTTATCTATAAATTAATCTTTAGAACGGCATCGCTATTCGGAAGTACGTAATACATAAGCGGTTAAAGGGTCGACGCCATTGTATTTGCGTTTGTTTACATCGGTATTACATGTGGATCGGGGGGTCTAGGCGATATCGGTCTGGTAAGAATCCTTTTTTTTTCTTACCTTTTTTCCCCTTTTTAAACCTTCCTATGCATTAGGTGTAGAAAGGCGTATAGTTAAATAAAATCACTATTAATTACGTGATTTTTAACAAAAAAGATGGATTTCCAAGGGGAATCCATCTCTATTTATTTGGTTCTCTTAAGGGTATATGGGCGGAGATTCAAGACTCCATGATGAAGTATATGTCAATTTTTTTTAAAGCATCATCATGGAGTCCTCAAGACTAGGAAAGTCCACTACTACATGTAAGCAGAAACATATCCGGACTCGATGTTGCATCGGCCAATAAATATCATTAATCGTAAAATACCTGCATCGGCAAATAAATATCATGAATCGTAAAATACTTGCATCAGCCAATAAATATCATAAATCCTATATCTATCGGCCAATGCAATGCAAGAGTAAGCCTATAGATGTATATTTAGTAGACTGATTTTTACTCTCCAGGAGGCTCCAGCCCAGGCCAGGAGGCTCCAGCCCAGGCCAGGCTAGGCTGAGCCTGAGGGCGAGGGAGGCCGACACGCTAGGCCGATTTTTGGTGCTAGCGCCGATGCTGTGTACCGTACCCGGCGCTGCCGACCGGGCGGTGTGGCAGTTGTCATGGAAGGAAGACGCCAGTTGCGGCAGGCGCAGGCACAAGAAGAACAAACCCAATATAAAACTACAAATACATGCTCTCTACAAACAATAATATGATAATTAGTCACATAAGATAACGTATGAGTGAATCAAGATTACAATTCTATTACTCCATTTGTTAATTAAATTAAAAAAATTGGGGAAAAGTCGATTTTATTCAGTTTTATCTGATCGGACTCTTTTCTTTCCCATTCATTCACACAGTGCATCATGCATCGCACGCACAGGTCTATCTACGCCCGGCGACACACGCCCATCATCATTTTTCGATAGCACAATAAATGACCTTTTCATGTGCAATTTCAGTTGATTCTCTCACAGAAACAACTAAAAATGGATACAAAAATAAATATCGTACTTACTAGTTTAAAAATTTCCAATATGAACTTGTCCAAACTTCGAGAGTACCTGGAATAAATCCACGGCTCAAATTCAACACTTCACTTCGCCGTCGTCGACATTCCTCAGCTCTGATCAGACTTTTAGTCACGTGATATTGAGCAGGCGAGCTACAGCTCGCTTGCTCGGGCCCATGGGGGCAAACGGGGGGGGGGGGGGGGGTGGGCGAGGTGGGGCTGTTCTGATTGGACATTAGATCCTATATCGTTTTAGGTTCATGGTTATACCATGTTTAGCTCCATGGGCGGAAATCTTAGAGGGGACTGAGAGACGCGTCCCCCCTACCCAAGGTAGCTATTGGGGGGGGGGACACAATATCAAATGTCCCCCTATTTTTTTTTCTTTTAATGATGGAAAAAAATACATCATTCAAATATGAAACATGTATTACAGACAAGACTTATGGGGGATAACCTTTTTTTTGCTTGTAAAAGTTATTTTGTTCAATGACCCGACATTTTGGGTGACGACCTTTTTTTTTCTTTTGCTAGTCAAATTTTACAGCCCCTGGTCCCCCCCATCTTTTGGGAAGAGATTTCCGCCTATGAGTAGCTCCATGGTTATATATGTACGTGTACCTTTATCAGATGCAGAGGCAGCGTTGGGGAGTAGAGTTGGTAGGCACTTAGCCAGGGGCGGTCCCCCCCCCCCTCCACAAACACCCCCAAAGAGGAAAAAGGGAGAAAAGGGAAGGAGGGTAAAGCTGTTTTTTGTCAAAAGAATAAAAACCTGAGTGAGATGTTCTCTCTCTTCATACAAAATTTTGAAATCACCTTTCACTTTGTTTCCCCCACATCTTTTTTACACTGTGTTTTTCCCCTTCCTGGCAATGGAAATCTTGCCGGATATTATAAAGTAAGCCCTGATAACGAACATGCGTGTGAAGAGTATTTTTTTTTAAATATTGACACAAAATATCCCTTTGTGATTGTCAAATGTAGGCCTATCAGCTCGTGCTGCGCTGTGTGCTCGCATTTTGATTGACGAATACCTCTACATCAATTCTATAACAAGCTATGTCCTTCCCATTCTCATTTACAGTTTATAAAAAAAAAATTGGCCTGCGATTTGCGCTCGCATTAATGTTAAAAATGTATTAATCCATGCGTCCTATTCATAACTACAAAATGCTTAAAATTTCCAATTTTCAAGACTTAATAATCAACAAGTTCCAAGCTCTCATTAAAGGGATGGTCCAGGCTGGAGATATTTATATCTCAATAAAAAGAGCAAAGTGTTGAAAATTTGATCAAATCGGATAACAAATAACGAAGTTATTGAATTTTAAAGATTTGCATCATTCCGGTGAGACAGTTCAAGGCATGTCTTTGTGAATATTCATTAGGTGGGCTGATGATGTCATATCCCCACTTGTTCTTTTGTATTTTATTATATGATATAAGGTTTATTCAGATTTTTTTCTACCAAGAACTAAAACAATGGGATTGACAACTGATTTAAGTGCATTGGTTATTTATTGCCCCAACTTATATCATAATGGAGACACATCACTTACACATGTAGGAAAAATGAAACATTTATCATTTCAAGTAATAACGTAAGAAAAAGTAAAGTGGGGATATGACATAATTAGTCTATCTAATGAATATTCATGATTATGTACATTTAACTGTTTTTACAAAATATTGATAAACTTTGACATTAAATAACTTTGTTCTTTGTTATCAGATTATGATAAATTTTCAGCATTTTGCTCTGTGAATTTTACTCTATTTATTTAGATATATTTTCAGCCCAGACCATCCCTTTAAGCTTAAAAATCCAAAATGAAATTGAATAAGATGTTCATATTCATGTTTATTTTATACTTGACATTATCTTTCTGAAATTTACCCCTCCCAGCAACCAAATGCATACATTTATTTTGATACCCTTTTGAACATCACTTCATTAGTTTGTTAGAATTCTGTATTTTGATTAATGACATAGGTTACTGGGGAACCTTCAAAAGAAATGTGAATTCAAATTTAAGTTTATGAAAGGGAAATAATCATGAAAACTTAAAAAAAAAGCATCAGGTCAAAATCTATCACAGAATTAAATTCTGGAGTAAAAGGTCAATTTTTTTTGCTTGCTCGCTTTGCTAGCTCGCATTTTTTATAAGCTTCACCCTTTATTTGATGCATGTGCATTTGGTCAGTAGATTGTACTGGAACCAATCAAAACTGTTCTTTCAAATTAATAACTAATCTTTGTGTTACAGGGCGCTGGAAAGTCTAACCACCTCCCCGGCAACCATGGACACCACATGGGTACAATAAAAAAAATAGTAGGCTGGACTTAACTTTTAAGCTTAAAAACAAAAGATGTAAAAATGTATTTTCAGTCTGGAATGTATTTCTTTTTTCAAGTAAACTTTGAAGAACAAAGAGAAAAACAAATCTGATTATTCACAGATATAGCAGGATTTTATTCAAATATTTGAACAAATACTTTTCTACAGGAAAGGCAATCAGCTTCTGATGCCTCCATAAAATCATTAATTCATGCTGGCCATTAACATTTTTGTTTTATTTATATACAATATTTTATAAAACAATACACACATTGCCTAAGCTCAATCCAAGAAGAAAAATTCCTCCAATTGTAAAGATATTCTACTGCTTTCAATTGATATTTGTATTCACACCCAGAAACAAAGAAGGGACATAGTCTGCAGAACAAAAAGAAACATGGAATACAGAGCCAAATAAAGCCAAAAATTTGGCTTTAATAAATCAATTGATCAAATATGTTCGAAAATTATGCTTGTAAGAATTGTAGTATCTGTATAAGTCAAATATCTTTGGACCATAGTTATCTGTTAGAGTCTGAAGAAAAATTAGTTCAAACTTTATGAATAATACAAGTTTTGCATTATCTGGTTTGAAAATTTGTTCACAGTTTGTAAACTGATCCAGATCACATTATTGACATCTCACCAACTAGTCAGTGACTTTTCCAGACCATCTTCATTGTATGTTTGGTGTTATAATCCTGCAAAAACACTGAACTTGAAATCACCCATTATCAATGTGTAGCCCTGTGAGAGAATATATCAATTGTATAATTAAGCACAACATGTACAAAAAGTCTCAAAATTATAAATATCAACTATATGCCTTGAAGTTATCCCCCACACTGGAAGGTAGTGGGGGCATTGAGAAAACATCACAAGTAAAACAGAAGAAAATGCTTTATTATGCTGCTATATTCTTGTCAATCAAAATGGACTGCTGCTGATTTTTTTGAATTACAAATAAAAACTCAAATCAAATACAAGACTCATTTGTCATGAATTGGCAACATTTTTTAAAATTGAAGGAGTACTCTTTTTCCAATTGGATTTTACTTCCTGCTGAAAACCAGAGAATACAGTTTGTAAATAGCTGAGTGTCTATCATAAAGACATAAGATTTAAAATACAACTATGTTGAAACAATCTTTATTGCTTGGCTGGCGGTGTGTATTTCCCCTCCTTGATCAGTTGATCTCTGTGCTTGATAATTGTCTTCATTCTTTCCACCTGAATAAGAAAGAGATGGCAGAGGGGGAGAGAGGAAGAGGGTGAAGATGACAAAGAGAGAGAAAGGTAGAGAGAGATAGAAACACATACAGAGAGAAAGAAAAAAACAAGAGATAGGGAGTCAGAAAAAGAGATAAGGTGTGAATGGTGGACAAGATGAGAATGGAAAGAAAGATAGAGATTAAAAATTCAGTTCAGCTCAATATCAACTCAGAATAGAAATAGAATACAGCAGGCCTAAAATGCAAACTACATAAAATTTGGATGAATAGAGATATGGATTGGAAATATAACATTTATGTCTTTTGATTGATAACATTATTTTCAACCTTTTCTTATCAAACGCATATCATTACAAACGACAATATGAGTGAAGTGGGGAAGTCGGGGAGAGTTTGGATAAATATTATTGTAAACAAGGAGTAAAAAGACAAATAATAAAAAAAAACTTCCCTATAGTTATGAAAGATTTCAAATTATTTGAAGATTTATTTGTGATAGATAAATGCTTAGTCTAGAATTCTGACAAATGTAGAAAAAAGTTATCTTTTTTAAGAGAATGGTGGTGTCCCATTCTCTAGCAAGTAGCAACCTTCTTCATCAAACTGCTCTTCCCATTAATCTTGTTTTTATGACTGAAAAGGTTTCAGAATCCAATTATGATCAATAATTCATTATGCTAATCAGTGACACTCTATCATAATCTAAGTTTTATGAGATTATTGCATTTCAAAAACCTAACCTTGACTTTGACAATGATGTCAATGTTATCATTGAAAGTTGCAGGGCTTGAGTATCACTCCTGCTCTGCAGGCGAGTCAAACAATACAGTTACCTTAAAGGACAAGTCCACCCCAACAAAAACTTGATTCGAATAAAAAGAGAAAAATTCAACAAGCATAACACTGAAAATTTCATCAAAATCGGATGTAAAATAAGAAAGTTATGGCATTTTAAAGTTTCGCTTATTTTCAACAAAATAGTTATATGAACGAGCCAGTTACATCCAAATGAGAGTTGATGACATCACTCACTCACTATTTCTTCTGTATTTTATTATATGAAATATGAAATATTTTTATTTTCTCGTCATTGTGATGTGAAATGAAGCTTCATTCCTCCCTGAACACGTGGAATTTAATTGTTTTAACATTTTGTGCTTCAGGCAAGGAGGTCCTAATCGTCAAATTCGTAAAAATTGAAATATTGTATAATTCAAACAATAAAAAACAAAAGAAATAGTGACATCATCGACTCTCTCATTTGGATGTAACTGGCTCGTTCATATAACTATTTTGTTGAAAATAAGCGAAACTTTGAAATGTCATAACTTTCTTATTTTACATCCGATTTTGATGAAATTTTCAGCATTGTGCTTGTCTGATTTTTCTATATTGATTCAAATCAATATTTTTCTGATGTGGACCTGACCTTTAAGCTTGCAATATTGACACCGCCTTAGGGAAAGCGGCACCTATATTTTGCTTCGATGCAGCCAAGATAGATTTCATTGTTATGTTCTTCTTACCCTTTTGGATCCTGTGACACACTCCTTGAAGTCTGCTAGCTCTGGAGCACATTCTTTTTGAGCCCTGGTAATGCCAATCTCAGCTGCACATCTAATGTAATCTGCCTCATAGTACTTGCACTTTGGGTCAGGGAGCCCACCAAAGCCATCTAAACCTTGGTGTGTGGTGTAAACCTTGTCAAAGTCATAAAACCTGAACAGCGGCATGTCTGGATATGAAAAAATATATAAATCAAAGTCAAATAACAGCCTGTTGAGCAAGATATGTAGGCCTATCTCATTAAAAAGGCAATGCGAGCACGCAGCACGAGCAAATATTTCATATACCGTACTGTAGTGATATAAAGATTTTTTTTATTTTCAAAGTTTTCCCCTCACCTTATTTCATTCACTCGCATGGGCGTCAATCGGTGGGGGACGTGTCCCCCCCCATGATTTTTTCAGGGGGGGGACACAATATCAAATGTCCCCCATGTTTTTGTCACAAAAGAAGTGTGACCATCGGGGGGGGGGATATGTGCATACCTTCTCAAGGAAATGAGAGTTGATTCCCCTTAAAAAATATAACGAATAAAAACAACTGTCATGTAACCTTCCGATGCAATTAACAGTGGGTAAATTTGCATTCAAAAGCAGCGCAGCTAACCGTCTATGAGCCGTTCCTGTACATACACGCGAACACCCACTTGGAGACCTTCACGTGCGTGGTGGTTTTTTTCATGTGGTATGCACGGCATGACATACAGTACATGTAGCGGTGGAGTATGACGAAAGTATAACCCTAACCCTAACCCAGTGCACAATTTATAAATAATCTGTTGAGTGTCCCCATTATTCATATATAATGATTATTTGTTAGATAATGGAAACATCTACTTCATTATTTATAAATAATTTTTTCGAGTGCGCCATTATTCTCATTATTTATAAATAATAATTAATTAATGTTCGAGTTTTCCATTATTTATAAATAAAGATTTGTTAAAAAATGAAATATCTACCTCATTATCTATAAATAATGAAAATTCATCGTGTTTCATTATTCATAAATCACAATTTTGTTTCAATATCCCATTATTTATAAATAATTATGATTTATAAACAATTTTTACAGTTTACCATTATATACAAATAACCATTATTTATAAATAATGGAAAACTCGACTATAACATGCAAATGTGGGACCGTCCATGATATGAATATTCATGATGCGATCTCCTTTTTCGTGATTTTGCTTAACAAATATTTGTCCATTTCCTTTTCATAATGACATTTCTTGAAGCAATTTTATAGGGGTATGGTCTGATGGTAGTATTCTTCATTTTCTATATAGTCTTGAAAAAAATTGAAAATCTTGAAAAAGTGAAGCGACCAAGCTTGTCATTTGAGCTTGGTCGCATCGCTGTCTCGCTTTCAAGATTTTTTTGAGAAAGTTTATGCACGTCATATGCCCCCCCCCCGGAAAAAAATTCTGCATCAGGCCATGACGATAATGAGATAAAAATAATGAAAATTAAAAGTATATATAAATCAATGTGCCAGGCTCTTTTGAGCATGGCCGTAAACAGAATTTCTTTCGGTGGGGGAGGGGGGGAGCAGACGCGTAAACGTTCTCAAGTTGAAAGCGACACAGTGAAGCGACCAAGCTTGTCATTTGGGCACTTTTTTAGTTTTAAAAGTGAAATTTGAATGCGTTTGTGCACACTTTTGGTGAATTTTGTGATGATTTCATCACGTGCCCCCCCCCCCATCGGCTGGCAAAAAAAAACAGAGGAAAAGGAGAAAAAGAGGGAGAAGAAATGTAGTGGAAAAGAAGAAATTATTGTACATTTATACTTTATTATATATGTTATGTTTTATTACATAAATTATTTTTTCATAACTTTATGAAACATAATTTGCTCAGGGCCTATTTGTTCATTATTCCCAGCACTCGCATTGTCTGTTTAACGAGAAATATAATCATGTTGTGCTAAAACATCCTGTTTTCAAGTCAATTTGCACCAAAATATATTTAATCGCACTTCGAGTTATTAGTTATGTTCAGTTTCAGTTCAGTTCAATTACTGTTATGTAGTGACATATGCTTTTTTTTAATGACTACTTAAAAGTGATTGTCCCATTTTAAGGTCTGCATATTAAAAAAAAAAATTCCTGTCCGTGCTTACGTTCAAATTAGTGGATTGATGAGATGTCTGCATTTCATGAAGTCCTCAAATCAGTCTTTAAAATGTCTCTTTTTCTAATCTAAAACATAAAAAATTTTCAGCTCGCGCTTCTCATCATTTGGTAAGTGAAATACATATGGTCTTAGTAGATTCCTACAAACAAGCCTTAGAATGCCCCTCTTCAGACCTGAATTTCCTATATTTTCAGCTCGCACTTTGCGCTAGTGAGAAAGATGCGTATGATAATCATGATTAATGTGATTTCAAAAAGTTCTTCATGTTTGGATGTGATTCTAACGAAATCAGCATCGCTTGGCACTTGCATATGATGGCGATGATGAGATATGTATACTCCTAATAGATTCCCAAAAAAGAAATAGTCCTTAAAATGTCCCTGTTTGGGGTCAATATATACAACATTTTCAGCTTGTGCTTCGAGCTCACATCATTTTGTTAGTGAAATACGTATGGTCTTCGTAAATTTCTACAAACAAGCGTTAAAATGCTTCTCTTCAGGTCTGAATTTCC
This sequence comes from Lytechinus variegatus, assembly GCF_018143015.1. Taxonomy (NCBI): domain Eukaryota; kingdom Metazoa; phylum Echinodermata; class Echinoidea; order Temnopleuroida; family Toxopneustidae; genus Lytechinus; species Lytechinus variegatus. The sequence goes on from NC_054756.1 coordinate 60,754, forward strand.
TAAATTTTCAGCTCGCACTTAGCACTTGTATTATTTGATTAGTGAGATGCATATTTCAATCTTGGTCGGACTAGAAAAAGTAAACCAGCAAGCATTTGGCACTCGAATTAGATGAGTATGTTATAATTCTCTTATTTGATTCCTAAGAATAGTCTGTAATCTGTCTGTTTGTGGTCAATAAATACAAAAATTTCAGCTCGCGCTCGCATTGTTTGTTTACAGAGACAGATAATTATTTTCATCTTTTTAAATTATTAATATGTCCCTTTTTAGCTCGCGCTTCGCGCTCGCATGATTTGATCAGTGAGATACATTACACATCCGTTTAATGGCACAGTCCTTAATATTTCTCTATAAGGTCTATAGGCCCACACCTGGCAATTGAGCGCACATTACGCGCTCACCGAGTGACTCTTTTTTTTTTTGCTGGTCCCCCCCCAATGCCATGACCACTAATACCACAATCTAGTCTAAATAATATCATTGTATGCTTGACATTCAGTAGGCAGGGTATTGGGATATTCAGAGATGCCAAGTTCAAAGACCAGCTATGCGTGAGATTTTCTGTGAATTCTGAGTGAGATCACAGACATTGTGTACAATGTATATGGGGATAGGCTGTGATAGTTGCGTGAGACAGAGATTTGAGGGGTTGAACGAGAGTCCAAAATGCTTGAGTCTCACGCATAATGCGTGAGACTTGGTAGCTCTGGATATTTCGTACTAAAAGATATGACAAAATTTATGACTGCTACCCCCTGTCATAACTTTTGCTTGTATAAAAGGATTACGCTTATTTAAAGCCGTGTATTTTTGGTGTGTGCTAAAGAGAAGAGATGAAATTTATGACAACTTTTGTGAAAAAAGTTATGACATCCACCAGAAATAGAATACCGATTTTGTCATATGTAGTCGCCGGAGTCACAAAAGCCCACAACCGCAACAGGCACAAAAGGCGTGGAAATCAAAATAAATTAATGAAAAAAAATTGACTTTTTTTTTTTTTAATCCAAACTATTATACATACATACAGGTTCCCAGATAGTGCTGTAGCTCGGATTGCTTACCGCGCTGAATCCTGCCGAGTTGGCATTGTCCAGCTCAGAGCTTTCCGGGTCGGGTTTCACTTTGAATCCCTCAAACTCGGTAAATAAACCCCGATGGTTTGATAATATTTGAGGTGTCATTTGTCACTGCAATAAAAGTCGTGAAACTATTTTAAACATGCGATCCATCCACCTCATGTGATGGTCGAGGGGACAGGGCAAAGGCCAAGCATCCCTAACTTATTTTCATTTTTTCCCCATCATGATCGGACCTCCTGAGTCATGGCCTTGTGTGTGAGGGATCAAGACGATATCCTATAGCTTGCCGGCTAACGGCGCACATGCACACAGTACAGTACCTGCCATGTGATATCATCTGACTGGTCATCTGATTGGCCAAGAGTAATGGTTTCACTGGGTGAGAATGTCCAATTTGTTTACAAGTAAAGGCCAGTTTGTCCATTAGGCATGGTCATAATTCAAGAAGTTTTCCTTTTGATATTATGACTGATGATATGCAGAATATTTCTCTCTTTTTTGGTAAAATAATCTGTCCGGTTTATTGAGATATCTTTTATATATCAGTTTTTTCTGCTTACCGTAAAAAGCCCCCCCCCCCAAAAAAAAAAAAAAAACCCTGTTGTGTTGACATTTTCCACAAAGTCGGTGATCCGAAAAATAATAGCTCAGCTGGATGCAAAACAATTTAATTCCCATTTAAAGGATACTTAAAGAGGGTGGACTAGACAGGCGAGAAGAGGAGGGTGCAGTTAGAGGGAGAGAGGAGGGGGGGGGGGGGTACGAGTACAAGAGCAAAAAAAAACATGTGAGATGACTAAATGGATGATATGGGGGTAGGATGATATTGGACCAATTGTCAAATTTTAATATAAAATAAAAATGTATTTTAATTCATTATTAAAAGGGGAATACACCCTTCTTCTAATTTTTTAAGATTACTTTTCTTGATTAATGGGCCTATCACACAAAAAATATTATTACCGGTAGCTGAAGACTAGAATAAGACAGATAAAAATAAATCATACACAAAAAATAGTTTGAGTTTAATATCCTATTGCTTCAAAGCAAATATGAAGAATGAAATACGCTCAGAAATTAACTCTTTCTGCTACCTCTACCCCCCGAAAATATCTGCCCAATGGCACTCATTCAATGAACAAGGTGCCCTATGGTAGACAGAAACAATCGCTGTGAGAGCCTGTTTGAAAATTGGGTCACCAGAATAACATAATAAACAATGTAGTTCGTAATCTGCCTCACACACACACACGCACACAAAAAATCATTTCAAAGCACATGTTTCGTAGTAAATCACTAGCAGCGCACAGACTGTGCTGTTGACCGCTGCACTGGTGATAAGCATGTGAGGGATTGCGTCAATCCCCTCTCTACATTACTACTGGATGATATAAACAGTGAATTAAATATTTTGGGGGTTTGTATCGTCATTTGAGAACAAGATCAGAAGGTGATGTCAGTCACAGATAAGAGTCAAGTAGGTCAAAACATTGTATTGTTGCATGGACATAAATCATTATTAGCCGGACCAGGTTACCGGGCCTCTTCGAGTCGAGCTATGATTCTGATAAGATTTATGAGCCGGGTTCGGACCAAGGTGAAGGAACCGAGCTACAGCACTATTCCCATCCCAGACAGGTTTGCTTATTTCTTACATACGTAAAAAATGCTACATACGTATGTAACAATACTACGTAGGCCCTACGTAATATTTATATATTTTTTTCATTGTCAAAAATGTCCGGTTTGTTAACTTTGGCCTTTTGGGGCTTCGACCTTCGTACATGTATATATCAGTTTACTAATCAAGAAAAATAAACTAGACAACTAGGATAAAATGAATTATTAATATCTTCACAGAAAAAATATTTTCATTGTCATTTTGGCCACAACTTGGACAAAGTGTGACTGTGATGTGAGTGGGCCAGCGCCACAGCCTAAATAACTAGAAAACTTAAAATATTAACAAAGAAAGTTAGAAAGTGTACAGAGGCGAGCCACAAAAATGATTCCAGGTTTTAGAAATCTGTCTTATATGGAACGTCTCATGAAACTAAAATTACCGAGTCTTGCTCATAGGCGAAGGAGAGGTGACATGATTGATGTCTACAAGTACATGACTGGAATATATTACACACAACACAACCCTTTCACTAAGTCACAGAGGAGGTCTAGAGGTCATAGGTTGAAGTTGGAGAAGAAATTTTCTAGGCTTGATATTAGAAAGTACTTTTTCAGCAACAGGGTTGTAGATGTGTGGAATAGTCTTCCTGACAGTGTTATTTCAGCCTCTTCAGTCAACTCCTTCAAAATTCGTCTAGATAGGCACTGGTCAAGGAATTATGATTTGCTCTATAAAATAATAAGCCAGTGTAGGCAGTATTGTCTTTGTTTTTCCACGGTTTCTAGCATACGATACGGTACATGTCATGCATGTACACACTTCTGTCAGTCCTTTCTCGTCTTAAGTACCGGTACCGGTATATATATTTTGTTTTAATACAATGGATACTGTACTACCACCAGAGGAGATACTCCGATCGATGAACAGGCACTCAACTCAAGCCTACAGCATCGAGGACTTAAAGTAAAGTAAGTAAATTATAGGCCCTAGGCCTAACATGAAAAAGCATGTGTGGGGCTGTCAAATTGGGCCACCCGACTCCCACCTCATCTGGATAAAAACGGGTTATAGATTTTCGAGAGTACAAATAGCCATATGACATGTATGAGATGGAAAATTAAAAAAAATGCTGAATCGGATACATTTATTTCATTTCAGAAAACAATTTAAAAGGGATTATTAAATTTGTATTCTCACCTCTAAAATAAAATTAAACAAGAACAAACGGCCCGAGCTCGGATCCAAACGAAGATGGCGCTGTAAGTTTACAAGGCAATTTTTGCGGTGGCACTGGCGAGAAGCGTCTTTGTTTTCCGACTTCATGTAGATTCTTTTGACGTTTGTTCATGTGAGTTCCAACAAATTGATTTCTTGTTACTGAGGCGTAAAATAGATTCACGTAGCGTTCGTAATTTGGTCTGTACTTTTTATTTCTCCAAATAAAAAATGAAACTTTTTTCTTCCAAGTTCAATTTTTGCGCTTGCTCAGTCCCATTCATTCAAAATCATGCGTAGAAAATTTGAGTTGCTTGTTTTCTTAATCTTAGTCTTAAAGAGAAATACTGGTAGTTGCAGTAAACACTGATTTCATGAGAAAGTCTGTAAAACCAGGCTTAATTGTCAGAATATTATCGAGGATCTAGATCAGGTACAGATACATAAACTGAACTTTGTGAAATCTTGAAATCTACGCTGAAAAATGTTCACACTGAAGATCACCAACACAGATAGGCACACGTGGGACAGTGTATTAATATTGCTAGAATAAAGACCCGACGGAAGTGACCGAATCCGCGCTTATTTTGCTTATTTCTCAGCAATTACACAATTTCTTCCAGAATCCTTTGGCACATATTTTTTATTCATACAAACAGACACTTGGGTGGTCATTTTATTAGATTCTGTAAAAAGTCAGTTTGAGATCATTACCAAAACTGGAATTTATCTTTAAAGTAGGCCTAGGCCTACATGTACGTCAAACTAAGTTAAGCCATTCATCCTACGAACGAGGTTATAATATAACCTCGTTCTCGGATGTATGCTTTTCAATTGTGCAAATATACATGTCTAATTTCCCTCCATCTGTCATTCAAAGTATCACGAACTTGTGCAATTTTATAATTAATGTGTCTGACTTAGCCCACTCATTCAATGGACCACTTGTTCACTGCTACCATCTGGCCTGTGGAGAATCTACAGGTAGGATTATGGTATGCCAATGCTGTATAAATCACACACTTTAAAAAATCATTAAAATATCACTTTTGTGACCAAAATCACTAATTTCCATATAGTTGCAATTTATTTATCATTAGTAATGTGGGAATAATTTTTGTATTCACCAGAGCGCTCAAAAACTTGAATTTTGGGCATATTTTGTGTACGCCCTCTATTGGTGGAAAGTAATATGGCAAGAAAATTTTCATTTTTTGATCTCTATTTTTAATTAAGACAAAATGATATAAAGAATCAAATTTAAATAAGAGCCAAGCGCGGTATGAATTAACAGGTCTAATGAAAACTGTCAGTGTAAAAAATCAAGCATTTGCCCCAAAGAAAGAGAAAATAAGCCAAACATTGCCACCTTTATTTTGTCACACATGGAGATATAACTGAGAACAAGGTTATATTATAACCTTGTTCATTGAATGAGTGCAATGGACAATGAACACTTGAGGTTATAATATAACCTTGTTCTCAGTTATATCTCCATGTGTGGCGAAATAAGGGTGGCAATGTTTGGCTTATTTTCTCTTTTTCTTTGGGGCAAATGCTTGATTTTTTTACACTGACAGTTTCCATTACACATTATTCATGCAACTTGGCCAGTAGAGGCGCACGGCCAATATTGGAGACTGTTTCAGAGACAGTCTCCAGTTTTGGAGACCAATTTCCTTTGTTTACATTTGCAGCAAAAGGATTACCTTGGCGGCAAATAAAAATGAGATAAGCAGATTCCTCATGAAAAATTACCCCTTTTCACCGTCTACTTTAAAAATTCACCGTCTACTTTTGTTTTGATATGGATTTTTGTTGTCAATCACACACAAAACAAATGGGCTTCTGACCTCAGTGAGACAAAATTTTGGGTGGAAAAAATCATGCTTTTGTTGGTGTTGTTTCTTTTGTCCTTTTGCAAAGCAAGTCTCCAATGTGGGAGATTGTCTCCCCTATTGGAGAGAGTCTCCCATATTGGCCGTGCGCCTCTACTGTTGGCTCTTATTTAATTTTAAATTTGATTCTTTAAATCATTTTTTTCTTAAAGGGGAAGTTCACCCTGAAGAAAACTTTGTTGTAAAAATAGCAGAAAAAATAGTAAGAAATATTGGTGAAGGTTTGAGGAAAATCCGTTAAAGTGTAAGAAAGTTATTAGAGTTCAAAGTTTTGGATTTGTGACGTCATAAACAAGCAGCTGCCTCATGTGTTATGTAATATAAAATGTATGAATTTCAAATTTTGTATGGTTCCTGATGACTTAATTTTGTTTTCTTTTCATGATCGGATGTGAAATGATTTGTCTATTGATATACAAAAGGTACAGTGAAAACTATTTTCAATTTTCTGAGAAAATGGCATTTTATTGTTTTTTTTACCATTCGCTATGTAGGAATGCTGCTCGCATATGACGTCACAAATCAAATAATTGAAATTCTAATAACTTTTTAATTATTTGATGAATTTTTCTCAAACCTTCGGCAATATTTTTTATTATTTTTTCTGCTATTTTTACAATAAACTTTTTGTCAGACTGAACTTCCCCTTTAATTAAAAATGGAGATCAAAAAATGAAAATTTTCTTGCCATATTACTTTCCACCAATAGAGGGCGTACACAAATATATGCCCAAAATTCAAGTTATTGAGCGCTCTGGTGAATGAAAAAAATTATTCCCAAGTTACTAATGAAAAATGAATTGCAACTGTATGGAAATTAGTAATTTTGGTCACAAAAGTGATATTTTAATGATTTTTTAAAGTGTGTGCTCTGTACAACATTGGCATACCATAGTCCTACCTCTAGATTCCCCACAGGCAGGGTGGTAGCACTGAACAAGTGACTTAGCCCAACATGTTTACATAAGATGATAAATCTTAGTGACCTTAGGCCTACAACATTAAAAAAATGAATAAAAACTCACCGAAATTTATGCGTGATAGCGATTCTTCTTCTTCTTATATTGGTTTGAGTGGCGATTAGTCATATTTGACTATTGTCGCCATTTACACTATTAATAAAAATCTCACTTCTCACATAATAAAATTATTACCAATAATAATTTATACATATGTGAAATATTTTTCATGTGCATCCTTCTAATATGAAAAAGGGATAATTATGGTACAGTTTGCCGTAACTCTAATCAAAATGGCATATAAACAAATCTTCACCAAAATGGCTATAAACAAATCTTCACCATCTTCATTGATCCTCTACTTCACCATCTTCATTGATCCTCTACGTTGCTGCTATGGTGTTCAACAGTGAAAAATCGAAAAAGAAAAAAAATCTCACGAAACCAGAGAGGTTTATCCACCCGTTTGGACGAAACTCAGCTCGTGATGCATTCTGGTAAGGAAGTCTCAATAGCCTCTATCGAGACAAATTGGTTATCTTGTTTCGTCTCGATATTTAAAGAGTAAAATAGTGTAAGTGACATTATTTCCTGAGGATATATAAATTAATCATCATAGGTCCTTTCACCATACAATATATAGTTTATTACAGAAGGAAGTACGCTGATGGTGCTATCAGCTAACTATTTATTCGAGGCGGAAGCATCAAAATAGGGGGGGTATCTTACACCCTCATACTGCATGAAGTCTGAAGTTTTTTTTTAGTTATCAAATAAGGCTTAAATTAATGATAGCGACCTATCCTTCGATTTTTTTTCCCTTAGATTTTAACCTAAAACGGAACATTCTATAGAATTTTTGTAATCATACAAATGATTGTATACTTGTCTTGTCTTCCCGTTGTTGCCACAATCATAAAAGTTGATTATATGGGGAACCTTTTTCACGACCTCTGCTTTCTCAAGGTTTCTTCCACACTTTTAAGTTACATGTACATGCTACTTGGCACGAATGTATTGTTTTTTTATGTAATTATTGTATCCTTTCCATGATGATGTTGATATGAAAATATGTACATGTATGGCTTTTATTTAGGAAATAAATGAAATGAAATGAAAAGGAAGATCAGTCCGTCACCACTTCTTGCTAACACTCAACATATGGTATCTTGCTAATGTTGCGAGCGCAGATAGGCAAGGTGAATTATATCTGGGCAATTCCATGGAAAATGTTCACTTTAGAGAAAAAATGAAGTTTCAGATTTCACTTAAGCAGTCAAATTTTCTTAAAAAGTAATCTATAAAGTACCAATTTCCAATAGAATAATCGCAATATTGATAAAATTTTGTAGTTTTTTCCATCATAAAAAAATAGAATAGTAAATTGCAAAATGTAAAAAATGTGGCTATTTTTAAACAATTCATCTTTTCTGTCTCTACTAAAAGCAAACAAGGTCCCAGAGGTCTCTTTTAACTTTTGAATAGTTGATTAATGTTTAAATCAACAGAAAATCATTGTTAAATTTTATGCCATTCATCAATTTTAGAGAAATCTGTCTTCAGATTTGTGTGATTTCTTTACCATTATCAGTGTCATGTCCGTTACGTTTTTCACTAAAAGTTTTCATAGCTTACAGGAAATTTGTCTAAAGGTACTGCAGATTCAGATTCTATGTTAGAATTAAACCCCCTACCATGTGTAGCAATCATTTTCCGTTACCACTTCTCATTTTCATAAAAATGGCGTAACGGACATGACAATTTTCGTAACGGACATGACGCCTTATATATGACAAAAGGCAGCATTCTCAAAAACAAAATATTAGGCTCAGTGTCACAGACTGAGGTCAGTCTCAATTGCTTGAGGATAGCTGGATGTAATAACTCCTAGAATCTGCATGTCATTCAAGCCATTTTTAGAAGTTATTGAATGATGAAAGTTAAGCTCTTGTTCTGGTATATTTTTCTGAGAATGGTATGCCACATAATATTAGGAAAGATGCAGCTAGATCTGGCAACATACTTAGATCACAATCTGCATCATTTGTGTTTGAACAATACAATTGATTATCTCAGGTGTTTGCACTGACAGTTTGGAGCATTATAAAACTTCAACTTGTGAATTCATGAGATCATTGATGATGATCATTGATGATACATAATAATGTATTGCTTCAAACTATCTGACTTTCACCAACCTCCACTTCTTCAGTGATGGCACGGGCTCACATTAAAAAGAACAAGTTTGTATTCAGAATCAGATATCTGTGTTACATGGTGTAGCTCTATGAATCCATGAACCTACAGTGGCACTTCTTTGCAATATCACAAAGCAAAGGGGCTGTGGAAGGAATGTGGCGCGATCAATAAATTGTGTCATAGTATTTTGGTCAGCCATAATCACGATTTGAATGATGTATCTTCATTTGTACACAAGCAGCGCGGACAATGCAACGAAATTAGATACAGCCACATTTGTCAGCAAGTAAGATCGTAAGATTTAGAACATCCAAGATTTGATGAAAGGATGATTATACTCAGGATGATATTTAATTCGAATGAAAAATAATTTCAGAAGCAATTTACAAACATTCTGATTGCCTTTCAACTCATACATAATCGATGATGAAAGATTGGTTTCCAGGTACTGCTATTAAATTTTAAAATACTTTTTAATGTCATTTTTGTAAAATCTTAAAACTGACATTAATACTACTACATATTCTTTATCATAAAATACATTTAATATGTTCATCTTGGATTTATACAGGTCTGGTACATTTGTTTTCTTCTCACAAAAAATGAGATTTGGTCTTCTCAGTGTGCCGTAGTGGTACGATAAACATTATATTCTATTTAAAAATATCATGTAGGCTATAGCTATTAAATTAATGATACCTGCCAATAATATCTACATATTTTTCTTAAGAATGTTAGTAAGGTACTTTGCTGTTACATAATTACATTCATTATTCATATTTCTTTCATTTTGAAACTAAGAAGTGCTAATGAAGTTCACTTCGTAAGGGTGTCATGTCCGTTACGCTAGTGTATATTATCAAATAGTAAGCCATGAATAAAAAATAATCTTTACTATCAACTTTTTCTCTTTTAATTAGGTGTAGAGGATGGTAGTAACTGGAAAATACTCTCTATCTGTTGTTAACTGGTGTAAAAGAATTTTTTCTAAATATTTTTTTGTTTTATAAATATTGTATGAAAAGCCCCCCTCTTAAATTGCAAAATAATGGGAGATATTACAGATTACCAGTTATGATGTGTGTCTCTAACCTCTAGCCTTAACATGTAAACAATTAGACTTGTACCATATCTTGTAATAAAATAATTATATTCGCTTACAAAAAGTGGACGAAACTGTCATGTCCGTTACGCTTCGTGTGTCATGTCCGTTACGCTACATTTTGAGCTATGAATACAGAATGCACTGCAAAACTGTTGTTAAACACCATTTTATGGATAGAGCATGATCTTAAGGTTAAATTAACACCAATGTCAGGTGCATGCAATCGAAGAATTCACAGGAATTTTGATAAGCAATTGGAGGTAAAAATGCTTCGTCCATTTCGTGTCATGTCCGTTACGCTCACAAAGAGTGCAATATCTCAACAACTGTTCAATGAAACAATTTGAAATTTCATGTGTATGTAACTGATACTTCAATGTGTCTGATAAGCTCAGTAACAATTATCAAAAGACTGCTAATTCTACTGTATAAACCTTTGAATTACAAAAATTTGTCTGAACGTCATGTCCGTTACGCTGGAATTGACCATATATAGATATATATAATATATATATATATAACCAAGAAAGGACCCTGGATCTTGAAGAGTGCTCTACAATGAAGGAGCAGGTATAATCCGAGGAAGGATGGTTAAATCAACACGGCTACTGCCAGTTTCATGCTTAAGAAGCAATCATCAGGCTGTTGGCCTGATGATTGCTTCTTAAGCATGAAACTGGCAGTAGCCGTGTTGGTTTAACCATTCTATACCTCGGATTAAAGATATATATATATATATATATATATATATATATATATATATGGTCATTTTCAAACGTGAGTGACACGACAATCGGAGAGGTTTAAGGGCTCATATCTTCAAACTTAAAGGTTATGAATCAATCATGACTACTATATTATATACAATGTAGGACTGGCATGGGCCACTACGAGTTTGATTTGAATTCAACAATTCGTTTAGTAGATATGATTAAAAAACAGTGCGTGAGTGACACGACAAATTTTGGACATGGGTTTCTGACCACTAACACATATGGTTGGATTCGTGCCCAAGTAGTTGTCATGGAGTACTGTGAGTACCAGTAAATGGACATAAATAGTGTACCTATCTAACACATATAGTCAAAATCAATCAAACCTCTATGGAAAATGGTACCCTCCTATATACCGTGAGTGACACGACAAGTGCAAAAATACAACATTTATCTCAACATTGAAAGTATTTTTTGCATGATGTAGAAGAGTAAAATACCATTAACCAAAAAACAAGCTTAATTACATAATAACTGCTTTCTTTTAAGTTCATAATATGTCATCCTGATGTTTTATTCTTGGTTTATGGTCATATTTGCCCATCAACTCACATTCCCTATACCATACCACATTGTCACACTAGGGCTTCTACCACTCTCCTCTTTAGAGGAGGAGGGGGCACTTGAAGGAGGTGTTATGTGGTCTTGGCATTGACATCAACTCAAACATTCTTTTTGTGGCCTGATATCATTCAAAACTTTAACTCTTTCTCCCTATCTGTATATGAAAGTTTACAGGTTTATACAATTCAGCATCCTTGTAAGAAAGGTATTCTCAATAGTCACTCACATCATCTGACATGGTCTGGTAGCCAATGATGTCATGTATGACTCCCTTTTCTTGAAATATTGGATTACAATATTATCCTCGTTTAATATTTTTATAGGCATTGTCCAAATACGACATGGCAGTTTAAATGTCTTTTTTGGTACCAAATCACAATCACGTTGCTGCACACTTCAGATGGACTATCAGCAAATCGCCTTGAGAAAATTTTCTCCTGAACACTGCTTGTATGTGGACCCTCCCAAGGCAGTACATGTAGGAACTGTACCAAAATTCAGAGCTATGCTTTTTGCTGGAATTTGTAAGTGCCTTTTCATTGCTAATTTAATTATATGATCATATACCATAACACAGGAATCCAGGGAAAGCCACAAGGTGAAAGACGCAGTCAGTACCTGATTCTTGCAGTCTGCTACTATTACATAACAACTACAAGTCATTAGCCTTTCCTTTTCTAAGCCCTTTGGATGTCACACTAAAATCCAATTCAACATCCCAACGAGGCTCCCTTTACACCTCAATAGCTTTTTCCCCTCGAGGTCCAGCTCTGTTCTTATCAGGGAACCCCCCCCCCCCCAAAAAAAAAAAATGATCTACTGGTACATGGCAACCCATCCAAAGTTGCTCAAATCAAAATGCGGTCTCGGTTGGGACTTGTTGGGACCTACATGAACATGCATCATTTTGTTGTAATGAATATGTGTAAATGCAAATCTGCTCTGAACACACATCGGCCCACTTACGGTAGTTTGCTGTTCAGACCCTACATGTAGTTAATCACTAGCGGTATGAATGGTGGCCGAACAAATGATGATTTTGAACTTGGCATGTAGCTGCTTCAAGCAATATCCAAAATGTTCTATCAAATCTCAGTACATTCTCACCTGAAATGTTTGTTTTCTTGCAAATTTGTTTATTTCATGTCCTGAAATACAAGCTTTATGGCAAATGAAAAGGTTGATTTAATCAATCAGAAGGAAAAGAAAAATATTTTCTTTTCCAAATTTGACAAAATGTTAGGTGTTCATGGTGATCTCTTATATCTCATGTACACTACTTTACCACTAAAATTTCTGCAAATTTCAAAAAAGGATCCATGACTTTTCTAGCTGAGTATAACAAAGAAATAACATTACTCAAAAGAAAGGTGAACTTTCTGCTTATTTCTGTAAATGGAGACAGAGAATGTTCGAGTAATACCTAGGTATGACTTGAACCATCACCATCATCAACCCTTTATGCATTGTAAATATGTCCATTGCTTAAGTATAGTGGTTTTTCTCTTGATACATTCATAATTTTGTGTTGATTGATTATGTTGCTATATTCTTAATCACAGTACATTCACCAAAATATGAATTAGGATCCGAGTCTTCACACCAATGGAAAATTGTCAGGATTTCTTAAACCAAGGCAACCACGGAGAGGAGAGAAAATATATGAACTCAATGTCAAATTCAATATTTCCATCAAAAGGAGTAAAATTAGGAAGATGGAGGAAATTATTAGCCTAAAATAGGCCTAAATGATGTCAGGAACAACATTTTGACTGTATCCCTGGTAAAACGCTTCAAAAATTACTGGATGTCCTTTTTTATACACAATATAATACCGTGAGTGACACGACATTTCGTGAGTGACACGACATTGTGAGTGACACGACACAACTTTGACAGTTAATTTTAGCTTTACCTTAACACATTGGACCAAGTTACTTTATATACAATAAGGTACAGATAAACTGTATTTGCTCCAGTACTGGGATAAATTAATTTTCAGAATACACAGCTCTAGAAAACTTTTTGCATTTAAAACGTGAGTGACACGACAACCAGTTTTGAAAACTTCGAAACCCAATTTTTTTCAGAAAAACACTTCACAGAATTTTTTTTTTGCTTTTTAGGAGTTAGATACAATACACAGCTTGTATCTTGCCAACAAATGTGCTTCTAATACAAATTTTATTTTGTGATAGGCAATATGTGAATTTTAATGCAAAAATCAACATTTTGTAACATTTTTTAGTTCGAATTTGGAGTCTGCAGGTAAAAGATCAAAGCTCAGTAAATATGCGAGTTGGTTTCCGTGCAATATCTTAAAAAATATTTATTGGATTTTAGAAAAAGTTAATGTGTTGGTAGATGACACCAAAATACAGGCTAAGTTCAAAATCGGAGTCTGCAGGTCAAATCTTATTAAATATGCGAGTTGGTTTCCGGGCAATTTCTTGATAAAAATATTTAATGGATTAAAAAAAAAATTATGTCTAGGTAGATGACACCAAAATACAGGCTAAATTCGAATTCGGAGTCCACAATCAAAGTTCACAACTTATTAAGGTATATATGTAGGTGGTTTAAAGGTCTGAATTTGTTCATCATATATGCATATTGGTTTCTGCATGATATTAAGTTCAATCATATTGAATGAATTTCTGATCACATTAAGCGGGGGCATCTGTGTCCTTTGGACACGTCAAATTTCTAGTCTTGTTCTTATTATACCTTGCAGGATCTCTCATCAGTAAAATGCAGCACTGCAGCCTTGCTTTCCTGATGTAAATAATGAATTGGGAATCCCAGTAAAAGGAAAAGGAACAATCAATCAGCTATGGCAGTTACTGTTGGGATAGACCAGCAACTCCAAGAGATGCTTGCAGATGTGTTGGTAAGAGAAACTTTGCAAAATTATGAAACAAGCTGAATGATTCTTCTGGCTTTTAGAAATTATACAAGAATTTATTTCTCCAAGTTTGGACTGGCAATTACTTTTTTACTGCTGGGCGAAGGTATTTCACATACCTTCCTGTGGGTCAAATTCCATATGTAGTTTATAACTTGGAAAGTGATCCTCTCTGAATAATGTTTGATAGGAACATTCCTTGAATTTAGATAGAAATGTACATTATATATGATTCACCCTTATACTTGTACATTTTTATATTGGTGGGGGTAATATTATTGTAGAATTTTAAAGTTGGAAAATCTATACAGTTTCATACTCTTTTTCTTCATTGCTCAGATATTATGTTATACCTTTCTTTTATTTTCTCTGCAGAGAACAACTGCAATTGAGGAAGCGTTTGCAGGGTGAGTTAACATTTCAAGGCAGTAGTCTGAACAGTTGCACTTTAGCAACTTCCAACAATGTATTGAAGAATCTCTTCTTTCTTTAAAACAGCTGGATATATATTTTTTCTTCATTTTAAGTCAGGGGTTTTAAGTTAGACATGATTGATTGTTTACATTTAAATAAAAATTTAGATATTAAAGAAATAAATTTTGTTAGACTTTACCAATAACTTGTGGGCCCCAGGCGAAAAGTAAGTTTCCATTTGGACTTATATTCATAACATGTTAAATATTTGTACTGTAGGTTTTTTGTGTATTATTTGACAAACTTCACTTTTGTTTACAGGTTTGTTTGCACACAGGACTCTGAGAAAAACAAGATAATTGTTTGCTTTGAAAATTTCATGCGTTTTTGGTCAACAGTTCCTGCTGTGAGTATTATATATCTTTGTCTGTAAAATCTAACAAAGTTGTTTATTTCTGTCACTCAAAAAATATAATAACTAGGATATACTTTGAAAATGCATCAAAGAGTAACAATATATTCACAGACATGTCAATGGAATGAGTTGTGCAAATGATTAGAAAATCATACTTTTTGGAGAAAAATTGTCATTATATGTTCCCATCGAATAAAACTTAAATAAAAATAGACAGTTGGATTAATTTTATTACTGGACAATATCAATGATTATTACCCCAAATTCATTGATTTTAGATTTTTGAGATAATTTAAAACCATTAAGTCCCTATTTAAATGGTTTAAAATAAATGTAATTTCAGCTCACTGGGCCATGATCAAAGAACATTTGGCAGTCAATATTAAAAAATGAATTTTGGGTATGAAAATGCAGTTTTAGGGATCACAAAATACAAGCTCTCATTCCCAGAGATTGGTAGGTCTGGGACCAGTTTCATACAGAATTACAACTGTTGTAGCTTTGTCACCATGGCAACTACCATAGTAACAGGTCTGAGCAGCCAATCATAATCAAGGTTACCATAGGGTACCATTATGCCATAATGGCAAAATTACAATAGTTGCAACTCTTTATGAAATGGGCCATTGGTTGGTTTTCAGGTTATTGTTGACATATTCGGGGGGGGGGGGGGGGAGGTGGGCCTAATTTATCATTACGACTTGTGTGTGTGTGTGTGTGCAAGGATGCAGCATTGCATGTAAATATGAATAACAAGAACCATGTACAATGTACAAGACTTGAGAATTATACGATGAGTAGAAATTTTTGTTTCATTATTTTCTGTATTTTTGCAAGTCCAACATCACCAATATTCTGATTTCTTTCCATGAATGTACAGTATGTCCAATGCTTCATGGAAAATAAATCTTATAGAAACTCAATAATATGCCTCAGTAAATATATTGAAACTATGTACCATATGTATGGCAAGATAATTAAGTCTAGTGATATAATAGAAATGGGTACAATAAGAAAATATATGACTTTTACAGTAATAAAGTTAACTGAAGGATTGCAGTTAATAGGCCCATCACAAAGATTTTCTTTTTCTTCATAAGAACAAGTCTTTTTTGAGCATAGATATGGTCTATGGTATTTGTATTTTTTTTTTTACCTGTAGGAGTCTCAAGAACGCATGCTGAAGCAATATGTGAATCACATTCACACTCTGACATCCCATCAAAGAATCAGAATCCTTTGTGATATCCTTGCTACAGCTGTTGATAAAGGGATCATTCCAGCAAAGTATGTAGGCTACACTCACAATACTGATTCCAATTGGTATATCACTTGAAATAACATAATAGATTTGGTCTTTATTTGGGAATAAATAATTCATGGGTTTAATAAATGAGCTTTCCTGTCATGTTTTGTTAATAATGGAATCATTCAAGAATCTTGCAAAGGCAATAAAGCTCAGGTGAAATATTCTTCGGTGTAGCAGTTATGACTCTCACCTACGAAATAAGCATTTGCTGATAGGGTGTTCCATCCCACAAGTGGTAAATGAAAAAAAAAAACCTTCGTAATCTGAGTGTCGTGTGTTTGAATCCCACCACGGTCTTGCGTCCTTTTGTGAGGCATCAATCCACACATTGTCACTCTCCGAGCAGGTGCTAAATAGGTAATCGATAGGTTTTGAAAGCCATAGTGTCAGTGGCACCTTGGTTGGAATACTACCTTGGTAGTGGAGGATAATAATTATATAATAATCATTACCTGATCACTGGATTCATAGTTTCTTTCGCAGCATGTTAGGCACTGTCTTGCTAAACCAACCACAATGATGTCAGTTTCCTAGCAATACCGAATTAGCACCTGGTTGAGAGTGGCTAAGTGTGGATTGACACCTTGCCAAAGGACGCTACGTCATAGTGGGATTCAAACACATGATCCTCTGATTAAAAGACAAGAGTCATAACCGCTGCACCATGGCACTTCCGGAGGATATGCATTGTGTGATGACCTAATGTGTTATTCACTACATAAAAGCTGATAATTAATAGTATTATTATCATCATCATTATCATCAGTATAACAACAAAAAGCTGAGCTATCTATTTTATTCTATAGTTGATTTGTATGACTGTTTGTTCCTAATGATTAATGTAATCAATAATAAAAAGTAGTTTTACAATCAAACACTATAGCATTAGTGATTGCAATATTCAAATGCTCATAACTTTCTCATTATTTGTCTGATTTTTCTCAAATTTTTGTTGATCTGTTTCTTTGATTTTTTATTTTCACACAAGCTATCTTGTTCCAAAGGTTTCATTCTCCTTTAAACAGTATGTAAAACAGATGAGCTATTAATACTTTCCTTCAATGTTTTTGACTATAGGCTAGTGTGTGAAGCATTGCTTACTTCAAAAGCTCTGGACTACAAATCTTCCTATATGTGGTGCCAGTCATTTCACATCATACAGAAGATTATCAATAACACAGACTACAAGGTAAGAGATAAAATTGGCTTGTCAATTTGAAGTAGAAATAGTGTTGCATGGTATTGCATATTGGGATATTTGATTGTCATTAGATCTTGAATTACGACCAATCGTTTATTTTGTGGATAATGATATCATGGTATTTTTTAATGTTGGTAATTCCAGCATAACGCAGCACAATTTTGCATTTTTTTTTTAGTTTTCTTACAAAATTTCATAAAATCAATTGACTATTTAACTGAATGTAAAATGTGCTTGATGAAGTCACTAAAAACTCTTTGAATATTGTAAATCTTATCATGTATTTAGCCCTCTGTTGAATGATTTGCATAATGATTGATGCTGTAACCTTACTTGGTAACAAGCATAAATTTAGTGCATTATTATTTATGATTGTATTTTTCTCTATATAATCAAAAGCAGTTAATTCATGAAATCTTTATACATGATTGATTCAGATTTTCCATACCACCTTCTTTTTAAACTGAGAACTATAGCTCCAAGATAGATCAGTTATAAGACCCAAATCTCTCATGATTAAAATGATGGAACTCTTAATCTCTTCTTTCCCTTTTCCCTCCTTTTCTTGTCTTTTTTTTCACTACCAGTATTTGAAAATTCATGGGGGAGGTTGGCAGTGTTGCCCCTAAGTGTAACCCGACTGCTTGTAGAAGGTCTAGATATCATCTTAAATCAATCAAATTTTTCTTTCAGGGATGTTGTGATGTTCATCTTACAATCAATAAAATCTTTTCTTTCAGGGATATTGTGATGTTCGTCTTATAATCAATCAAATCTTTTCTTTCAGGGATATTGTGATGTTCATCTTACAATCAATCAAATCTTTTCTTTCAGGGATGTTATGATGTTCGTCTTATAATCAGTCAATTAATTTCTTTCGGGGATGTTGTGATGTTCTTACATTCAATCAAATCTTTTCTTTCAGGGATATTGTGATATCCATCTTAAATCAATCAATTTCTTTCTTTCAGGGATAATGTGATTTTCATCTTACAATCAATCAAATCTTTTCTTTCAGGGATGTTGTGATGTTCATCTTATAATCAATCAAATCTTTTCAGGGATGTTGTGTTTTTCATCTTATAATCGATCAAATCTTTTCAGGGATGTTGTGTTGTTCATCTTATAATCGATCAAATCTTTTCTTTAAGGGATGTTGTGTTGTTCATCTTACAATCAATCAAATTTTTTCTTTCAGGGATATTGTGATATCCATCTTAAGTCAATCAAATTCTTTCTTTCAGGGATGTTGTGATGTTCATTATATAATCAATCAAACCTTTTTTTTCTTGGATATTGTGATGTTCGTCTTATAATCAATCAAATCTTTTCTTTTCAGGGATGTTGAGATATTCATTATATAATCAATCAAATCTTTTCTTTTCAGGGATGTTGTGATGTTCATCTTGCAATTAATAAAATCTTTTCTTTCAGGGATGTTGTGATGTTCATTATATAATCAAATTTTTTTTTCTTGGATATTGTGATGTTCATCTTATAATCAATCAAATCTTTTCTTTCAGGGATGTTGTGATGTTCATCTTACAATCAATCAAATCTTTTCTTTAAGGGATATTATGTTATTTATTTTACAATCAATCAAATATTTTTTTCAGGGTTGTCGTGATGTTCAATCAAATCTTTTCTTGTGATGTTCATCTTATAATCAATCAAATCTTTTCAGGGATGTTGTGTTGTTCATCTTATAATCGATCAAATCTTTTCTTTAAGGGATATTGTGATGTTCATCTTACAATCCATCAAATCTTTTCTTTCAGGGATATTGTGATGTTCATCTTACAATCAAATCTTTTCTTTCAGGGATATTGTGATATTCATCTTACAATCAATCAAATCTTTTCTTTCAGGGATATTGTGATGTTCATCTTACATTCAATCAAATCTTTTCTTTCAGGGATATTGTGATGTTCATCTTACAATCAATCAAATCTTTTCTTTCAGGGATATTGTGATGTTCATCTTACAATCAATCAAATCTTTTCTTTCAGGGATATTATGTTATTTATTTTACAATCAATCAAATATTTTTTTCAGGGTTGTCGTGATGTTCAATCAAATCTTTTCTTTTCAGGGATGTTGTGTTGTTCATCTTATAATCGATCAAATCTTTTCTTTAAGGGATGTTGTGTTGTTCATCTTACAATCAATCAAATCTTTTCTTTCAGGGATATTGTGATGTTCATCTTACAATCAATCAAATCTTTTCTTTCAGGGATATTGTGATGTTCATCTTACAATCAATCAAATCTTTTCTTTCAGGGATATTGTGATGTTCATCTTACAATCAATCAAATCTTTTCTTTAAGGGATATTATGTTATTTATTTTACAATCAATCAAATATTTTTTTCAGGGTTGTCGTGATGTTCAATCAAATCTTTTCTTTTCAGGGATGTTGTGTTGTTCATCTTATAATCGATCAAATCTTTTCTTTAAGGGATGTTGTGTTGTTCATCTTACAATCAATCAAATATTTTCTTTCAGGGATATTGTGATGTTCATCTTATTATCAATCAAATCTTTTCTTTTCAGGGATGTTGTGCTGTTCATCTTATTATCAATCAAATCTTTTCTTCAGGGATGGTGTGATGTTCATCTTACAATCAATCAAATCTTTTCTTTCAGGGATATTTTGATGTTCATCTTACTATCTGTCACAGCCATGGGGAGGGTGTGACGACTTGTTTGTCCAGTGGCAACTTCTTAAATACAGAACTCAGACAAAGTAACAATTGAGACAATATTTTAAGGAAATTTGATTTAAATTCAAGTTCAAGTGTTCCTTGGAACAACAATTACGTTAGTTAAAGTTGAATTAAGAAGTGAGTGAGTTTCCATAAATATGGGTTCCACACATAATATAAAGTATATATCAGTTGTTAAAACAAATAGCATGTCACAAAAATCTTCTGCCTTCTCGATATTTTGCTTTGAAAGTCTATGAAATTAGCCACCTGTCAGAGCCCGCGAGACGAGTGTACAGAAAAATCACTCTGAGTGTGACGTCACCGGAGGGAATTTAGTGTAAGAGGTGCCTGGGTGTAATACAGAAATGCTATGCAGAGAGAGAAAGATGATTTTACAATTTTTTTTCAAAGCAACTCAAATCAAACAAGTAGGAATCATATGTACAAATCTTTACTTTACCTGTATAAAGAACAGAATGAATAACTATCATGAACTCTTAAATCATGATGAAAGATTGAAAACAGTGAGTTATTGAATGATATTTTCACTATTTCTCATTTATTTTGTCACGATGTTCCATCAAGTGAGTAGCTGGAAAGTAATTCCGGCGGCTAGCTCAGCTCTGCGCGCGCTGCATGCCTATATATGCTATATACAATACACACAACACCCAGGCACATGAGTGTACTGCACTGTAGTGGGGTAGTGGTCTGGTATGTCGACCCCCAGACCATCCCCATATATATCTCTATGGTCGAACCGCAGTTCATGACCATTCAGCAATCCCCTGACGTCTTTTTCTTCTTTCCTTTTGTCTTTGACTCCATTTTTATATCCTGTAGATCATTTCCACTCGTGGCTCATTCCACAGAACAATCTTGAATCAACTTACTATTCTTCTCGGCCTTCCGAGTTGTTTTCTACATGTATATTTAATTACGCTAGAGGTCACCGTCACACATACAAATGCAATTCGCAAGTGAGTTGAAGACAGCATGAAAGGTATGCGGTCCGGCAGCTCGACAGCTAGCTGCGCCGGAGCGGGTGGCCGGTCCGCACAAAGCAATTCCGCAACCAACTGTGTTTTTTGCAAAAGCCGCGTCACACGCGGATAAATATATCATGATAACACGTCTGCTATGTTATCGACTGGTGAGAAGATCTTGGTCAAATTTCATATTATTCGCCTTGAAATTATTCCTTTAGGGTCTATGGTATCATTATGAGGGAATTTACATATTTGGAATAATAGTATGGCCATAAATATAATTTTAATCATTTCCTTTTTGCAAGTTCTCCGGCTCGCAGATACAACTTCAACTGCAGTTTATTCAATTGTTTCGCCACGGACACAGTCCGGAACGAAAACAAGGCATTAAAATCGTCTAAAATTGCTACAAAGAAGAACAGTTTTAACAATGTAGGGACATATTATTGACAATATGTCTTATGACAATTATTACTTCCTTTCAACATCGTTCACATAAAATCAATAGCGATAAAATGAAGTTTTGACACAAAAGTAAATATGAAGGCGTACGTGCATAGTACACAAAACAGCACTGCCTTGTTTACTACGATACCCCCGGTGACGTCACAGTCAAAGAACACCCGTCTCGGTAGGCATTGCAGGAGCGAACTCAGGGAAAATGAGTAGGGATAAATCGTTCAAATTCACTATTTTGAAAAAAGAAAATGGGGGGTCGAATCACCTCTTAGTTTTTGGTGGGTTGTAAGGTTGCTATTAATGTAAATATCTCAATATTTTGAATCGTCTTCTTAATTCAACTTTAAAAACATAAAATATGGTAAAGTATTCAATATAAAACAATTATCAAATTCAGCGGAGATCATACCTTGCAATACAATCCAGTAATGCAACCATTAACTCTTCCTGATCAATTCATTATTTTAATGATCAATAATCTAAATATAATCAAACAGTTTACTGTGTTACTGCTTAAAGTCCAAGAGTCCTTTTATTTCTATATCTTCATTTCTTTAAAATATGGAACCTGATCTGAAGAACTTCTTTGGAATATTGGAATCAACTCGTTGACTGTCTACCATGGCCGAAGTCCTTCGACATTCGCCCTAACTGACTAACTTGACTAGTGTAGACTTTACATCATACTATAGTTTACATCGGGTGTACTCCTCTACGCTTGAGAAACGCCTTCACGCAATGGACATCATAACATCGCCCTAAAAAAAAGTCGACACCAACGTCAACGCCATCTACAGATAATAAAATACCAAGGCATAAGAACTACCTATCCCTAAAAAAACATAAGCTTCACCTTTATACTATAAATATCTTATATATCACAAGAACAATCAAGAATATTCAGCCTCATGCTATTTCCATAAACAATTTCTGATTTGTAGTTAAATCATGACAAGCAAATGTTTAAAGGAACATCCATTTTGGAAAAGAACAATTAATATATTTGACAATTAAGGATAATAATCAAACTTACAAGAATATATTCTTTAAAATGTTATAAGATACCTCAGCTTCAAGTCAAATGATCTTTCGAATATCTATAATCTCTTTAATCTACTTAATGGAAAGCATACAAATGTTATACTACAAATTCAAATCAATCATTAATGATTTGAATGATTGCAATGTAGCCAAAAACACGATTTCTTTCTTCATAAATATCTCTCAACAATTTGCCTAATAAAACTATCATAAAGAGGTAACAATTCGAATTTACATACAGTTTAAGTGGTGACAAGGAAGCTTGGGAGCAGGAGCAGCCCGTGTCCAGTTCAGACACATAGCTCGAAAATATTAGAAACTGCCACGTGTTGTTTCTAGATGTACAGCCTAAACAAGCTGTCATCGCCCGACCCTGTAGGCCTAGCTGATTCTACCAATCCCTAGCAGGCTCGCTGCTGCGGCTGCTCTTAAAGAGAGCTCAGAGGTCTTGCCTCTCTGATTCCTAAGCTTCAAGTGACAACTATCAATTTTAAGTAGGGTTCCTTCCACATAAGAATTCTAATCTAAACCCAAGCTACTTAAATATTGCATTCACCTGCTGATAACAAAAACCTTGCAAGAAATTATCTGAACCATTCTAACATTGAATAGGGATCAGAATTTAGAACTTGCAAGTGAGTCTATTTAAAACTGCCTACATTGAGTTAAGTACGGTATGAAACACACAAATTAAAAATGTGCTAATAGCCAACTGCATTGCATAACTCTGGACAAAAGGAAAATGACCAAGACAAAATATTTGGGTCACGGGCATAGATAGACATGACTTGTAACACGACCCCTCACTTTCTAGATATATTTCATATTTTTCTTCTCAAAATTACAGTCACTTTATTTAAAAAAAACCCCTATAATACAGTATATATGCCTTAAGTTTTGACTATGCTCAATCCAACTACGCCCATTATTAAAGCATATATTCTCGACACTTTGTTGAGATAATTGCATACATGTATATCCTGTCTTGATTGAAAATTAAATAACAAATTTTGCCTGTCCTGTTTAATTTATCTGGCTATTCTACTTAGAAAATCAGCTCCAACATTTTCTGAGCCTCGGATTGCTTTGATCCTAAACCTATGGTAAATGGTAGAAGTGACAAGGCCCACCTCATTACTCGACTATTCGTACACTAAGCCTGGTTGAGATAAGAGAGTGGACGATGATCAGTCTCTATGAGAAACTCCTTGCCTTCTAGATAACTTAGAATTTGCCAATTCCCCAAAGTAAAGCTAAACATTCCCTCTCTATGGTAGAATGTGCCTGTTCAGGGGATAAAAGCTTTCTACTGGCATAGGCTACAGGGTACTTATCATATTCTTGTAGCAACACTGCACCTACTCCGGTTAATGATGCCTCTGTACCCAAAATGAAACGTTTATCTAGATCTGGCAAATTAAGGATAAGGGCTGAACTAAGGCACGCCTTTAACTTCTGGAGGGCTTCTTCCTCTTGTTCTCCACAAGTTCTTTTGGTCAGATTTGTGAGCATAGCTGCAAAGGCAGGTATGAACTTGCGGTAGTAGCTTGCAAGTCCAATGAAGGATCTCATTTCCTTCTTGGCTTCAGGTCTAGGGGCAGTAAGAATTTTCTCTTCCTTGTCTTGGTGAGGTTTCAACTTGGCCTCTTCTACTATATGTCCTAGAAAATCTACTTGTTTACAATCTATCTGACATTTGCTAGGTCTAGAGCAGAACTGAAGTATTTGGCCAAGCAAATACTTCAAATACTTGCAGATGCTCTTCCCAAGTACTTGTGTAAATAAGTACGTCTTCAAGATAGTTATGAACATTGGACATCCCTTGCAAAAACACACGCATGACCCTACTAAAAGTCACGGGAGCGTTCACTAGCCCGAAAGGCATAACATGAAATTGAAAAAGTCCATTGGGACTTCGAAATGCAGTCTTCTCCTTCGCCTCTTGTGAAAGTGGTATTTGCCAATAGCCTTTCGACAAATCCAGCTTGGAGAAGAACTTGGATCCTGAAAAATTAGCAAATATCACATCTGGATTGGGTATTGGTTCAGCATCAAAGACTGTAATACTGTTAAGTAGACAAAAGTCGATACGAAACGGGTTACTTCCAGACTTCCTTACCAAAACTATGGGGGATGAATAGGGTGAGTCTGATGGTTCTATAGCACCCATTCTGATCATTTTTTTTGTGTTTCTTGCTCAATTACATTTTTCATGGAATGAGGCACAGGATATGTTCTCTGCCTCGTTGGGTGAGGAGGTGAGCTTCACCGAATGCTCTCCTGAGTTTGTCCTCCCTGGGACATCGGTCAGAACATCTTGAAAGCTAGTCAGAAGGGACTTTACCTGTCCTAATTGTTCCCTATTCATATCGGCACTTAACGAAACATCCTTAATCGTTTCCGTTGGTTCAAATACCTGAAGTTGGATACCGAGTTTATTGGATATTGGTTCAGAGTCTATGACACGAGACATTTCCTGTCCTGATCCTACTCTAAATTCAATTTCATCTACAATGGTAGCCTGTGCATCAATTTCTAGATTTGAATCAATATTTGACTGAGCCTCTTCCTGACATACATCTACTTCTCTTTCTATTTATTTCTTTAACATATTGGCATGGAACGTCTTCATTGTTCCATTTACATCTAGCCTATAGTCCTGATCACTTAGTTTATGAACAACACTAAATGGTCCCTTCCATTGAAGCAGTAATTTATTGTGATCTGTAGGCAAAAGAAGAAGTGCCTTATCACCTGGCCTAAATTGTCTATCTCTACTCTTTCTGTTGTAGTGCTTGGTACTCTTAGCCATTGACTTTCTAAATTCCTGTTGAGCTGCATCTAGTGTCATCTCTAGATGTTCTCTAGGATCAACAGTATGCTGATACTCTGTCTTAACTTCATGATTAGGTAACTGACCTGACCAAAGTTCTTTCAAGATTAATAGGGGCCCTCTCACACTGCGCCCATATATGAGCTCAAATGGTGAAAATCCCATAGAAGACTGAGGAGCCTCGCGATATACAAACAAGACAGATACAAGATTGTGATCCCAATCGGAGGGGCAAACTGCACATATCCTACGCAGGATCTGCTTAAGCGTTCCATTGAAGTTCTCTACTAAGCCATTGAAAGCCGGATGGTTTGGGGTGGTAATGAGATGCCTTATGGAAAGTAGACGACTGACCTCGCGAAAGAGACTAGACGTAAATTGAGCGCCTTGATCACATAAAATTTGCTTGACATACCAATTTGCGCAAATATCTCTACAAGTGCTTCTATCTCAATATTCGGCAAAGCCACTGCTTCAGGATATCTTGTTGCACAATCTACAACTGTAAGGATATATCTATTCTTACGTGCGGTAACAGGTTGAATGAGGCCCACTAAATCGATAGCTACCCGTTTAAAGGGTTACATCTATGACAGGCATCTTACCTAAGGGGACACGGGGTACCCTACCTCTGGGAATTGTCCTCTGACAGACATCACAAGACTGGCAAAATCTGGTGACACCAGAATTTACTCCTGGCCAATAGAAATTTGATAACACTTTATCACCAGTTTACTGTACGTTTGGGGCATGACAAGTTGGGTACTGCATTACCCTGTATTACACTTTTTTGTTGAAATTTCCGATAAAGTAATTAAATCCATTTTCTATGAAATAATATCAATCACTTCTACCTCTATCTAGCCCAGACTTGGCATATGACCTTAACTTATCTCGTGTTTTGTCATCCTCTTGAGCTTTCCTTATGTCATCTGGGGACATATCTGGAATGGGCAAAGGAACCTTATGAGCCCTAGGGGGTTTCTTACCTTCCTTACTCTGTGCATGAGTTTGCATTGCCATTCCTACAGCTGTAGCATCTTCACTTCCAGTAGAAACATTGGTTACTCTTGCTACATTTACTTCCGATTTAGGATTGACTAAATCATCTCTACTGATACTACTACTATCATCTGACTCTTCAGTTTGTGTAGCAATGTCTACCCTTGCTTTAAGTCTCCCTGAATCATGACTACTCCCTGGTGGTAGTACATTATCTATATTCCCTAGAATTATATCAAAGACTGGGGACTTCATACAAAGGGCTTCCACATCTCCAGAAAAGAACGGAGTGTGTATGTGAACTTTCGCGGTGGGATACCTACGAAGAGTACCATCTATCAAGATACACAACCTAGTCTTGCCTTTCATTTGGTTAGACTCTACCAAAGACCTTTTAATTACTACACCTGAGCAACCAGTATCGCGAAGCACTGTAGCTTTATGAGACCCTATGCTGCCGTCATACACATGTTTCATACGTGAGCGCAACTTTTCCTTACATGATGCGCACATTTTCAAGCACTTTCTAGCTTTATTCTTCGCAGCGCGTCTCTTTAATTGCGCAGGCTCCATCGATGCTGTAACTAGAAACAATCCCTGCTCAGTTTCACTATCCTGAGCAGAAGAGGAATTAATTGGACAAGAAGCATTTTCATTGTTCCTTTTAGTTCTTCCTCACTCTGTTTGTCTTAACGTCCTTTTTGACGATTTGGTGTCTTAGATTCCTTATCTATGAGACCTACACTTGCCTGGGACATATTCTTACTCCAACAGTCCTTAGCTAGGTGCCCTTACCACATACAAAGCAGGGTCCTATTTGTTTCTTATCTTTGGTACAATGATTAGTTACAGGTTTCTGCAAACCTATTTTCTCCTTATGAGAATCTATTGGTCTATCACTACCAAAGCTATGCCTATGATTATGCTTTAGGACCCTAAACTGACCTCCATGTGCGGCAACTTATCCTTCCGCCAAATCTGTTACTTCCTTAACCGACTTAGGGGTACGTTCTTTCAAGAACACTGGCATCCCTGGACCACACCGATCTAGAAATTGTTGCCTAACTATTAAGTCCTTTAAATCATCATAGGTCCTATTAGTTCCTATTAGATCTAGCCACCTATCAAAATAATGCAGTAGTCTAACTACATACTGCCATGCTGACTCATCAGCCTCTGGTTCTGCAGTATAAAACTTTTTCTGAAAATCAATTGCAGACAACTGAAATCTCCTTAACAAAGCTTCCTTCAATACAGGATAATCATGGGCCTCATCTAAACCTAACCTACTGTATACTTCTAAGGCTTTTCCTTGTAACAGAGCGCCCAATTTGATAGCCCAAGTTGCACTTGGCCATTCTTGAGTGGTAGCATATCGCTCAAAGCATTCCAAATATGCATCTATATTGTCCTTGCCCTCTACAAAATGGGGCAACTTATGGGATTTTGTTAAACTATGGCGTGAATCTGCGTCCGGTAAGAAGCACATTCTCTTTCCTGACATTTTCCAATGCAATCTGTTTCTCTAGAATTTCTAATTCTCTTTGTTCATCCCCCCTTACTCTAACTTTTTCTTCTTCAGCTAGCCTTTCCTTACTGTCAACAAATTCTAACAATCCCTGTCCTGAGAGACCAAACTCATTACCTAAATCTAACAATTATTTTGTAAAATCCATGCCTAACAAATGTTTAAGACCCAAGTACCAACACTTTACTATAAATGTGCAGCAATTAATCAATTATGCATTCTCTCTATGGCAGAGGAAAAACCCACAATGAGAAGACCAAAACAACTTGTCTGTACTGTCACAGAAACTGTTCCAAGACTACCTGTAAAGTGACAAAATCTGATATGCGAGAGGTCAGAGTATAACATACATTAAAATGAACAATTACTGAGAACTATTGTATTTAATCAGTTGTCTCCTGGACGAGCCCCCAAATGTCACAGCCATGGATAGGGTGTGATGACTTGTTGGTCCAGTGGCAACTTCTTAAATACAGAACTCAAAGTAACAATGAAGACAATACTTTAAGGAAATTAAATTCAATTTCAATCTTCAAGTTCAAGTGTTCCTTGGAACAATAATTACGATACTTCAAAACATAAAATATGGTAAAGTATTCAATATAAAACAATCATCAAATTCAACGGAGATCATACCTTGCAATACAATCCAGTAATGCAACCATTAACTCTTCCTGATCAATTCATTATTTTAATGATCAATAATCTAAATATAATCAAACAGTTTACTGTGTTACTGCTTAAAGTCCAAGAGTCCTTTTATTTCTATATCTTCATTTCTTTAAAATATGGAACCTGATCTGAAGAACTTCTTTGGAATATTGGAATCAACTCGTTGACCGTCTACCATTGCCGAAGTCCTTTGACGTTTTCCCTGACTGACTAACTTAGTAATTGACTAGTGTAGACTTACAATCAATCAAATCTTTTCTTTCAGGGATATTGTGATGTTCATCTTACAATCAATCAAATCTTTTCTTTCAGGGATATTGTGATGTTCATCTTACAATCAATCAAATCTTTTCTTTCAGGGATATTGTGATGTTCATCTTACAATCAATCAAATCTTTTCTTTCAGGGATATTGTGATGTTCATCTTACAATCAATCAAATCTTTTCTTTCAGGGATATTGTGATGTTCATCTTACAATCAATCAAATCTTTTCTTTCAGGGATATTGTGATGTCCATCTTGCAATCGATCAATTTTTTTTCAGGGATGTTGTGATGTATTGTTCATCTTAAATTAAATCTTTTCTTTCAGGGGATGTTGTGATATTCATCTTATAATAAATCAATTTTTTTCTCTCAGGGATATTGTAATGTTCGTCTTACATTCAATCAAATCTTTTCTTTAAGGGATATTGTGATGTTCATCTTATAATCAATCAAATCTTTTCTTTCAGGGATGTTGTGATGTTCATCTTAAAATCAAATATTTTCTTTCAGGGATGTTGTGATATTCATCTTATAATAAATCATTTTTTTTCTTTCAGGGATATTGTAATATTCGTCTTACATTTAATCAAATCTTTTCTTTCAGGGATGTTGTGATATTCATTTTATAGTAAATCAAATCTTTTCTTTCAGGGATGTTGTGATATTCATCTTATAATAAATCAAATCTTTTCTTTCAGGGATGTTGTGATATTCATCTTATAGTCAAATCTTTTCTGTCAGGGATGTTGTGATATTCATCTTATAATAAATCAAATCTTTTCTTTCAGGGATGTTGTGATATTCATCTTATAATCAATCAAATCTTTTCTTTCAGGGATATTGTGATATTCATCTTATAATAAATCAAATCTTTTCTTTCAGGGATGTTGTGATATTCATCTTATAGTCAAATCTTTTCTGTCAGGGATGTTGTGATGTTCATCTTAAAATTATATATATTTTTTCCGGGATGTTGTGATATTCATCTTATAATAAATCTTTTTTTTTCTTTCAGGGATATCGTAATGTTCAGGTGTTGTTTGAAGGTTTGCATGGTGGCATGTACAATTGCTGATGTGGTTTACGGTACACCATGTGGAGTGTTATAGAAACAGTGGATAGAAGAAGAGAAGAAGTGGATAGGCGAGAAAGTGGAGATTTGAGAGTAGAGTAAACCAGAAGGAATGTTGAGTGAGAACAGCTTGAGTAGTAGAGCTGATGAGGAGATGCTGGCTTGAGTCGGCGAGTAGAGATGATGAGTAGTAGAGAGACTCGACGTAATGTTCGTCTTACAATCAATCAAATCTTTTCTTTAAGAGATGTTGTGATATTCATCTTATAATCAAATCTTTTCTTTCAGGGATATTGTGATATTCATCTTATAATCAAATCTTTTCTTTCAGGGATGTTGTGATGTTCATCTTATAATCCATCAAATCTTTTCTTTCAGGGATGTTGTGATTTTCATCTTATAATCAATCAAATCTTTTCTTTCAGGGATGTTGTGATTTTCATCTTATAATCAATCAAATCTTTTCTTTCAGGGATATTGTGATGTCCATCTACAATAAATCAAATCTTTTCTTTCAGGGATATTGTGATTTTCATCTTACAATCAATCAAATCTTTTCTTTCAGGGATGTTGTGATTTTCATCTTATAATCAATCAAATCTTTTCTTTAAGGGATGTTGTGATGTTCATCTTATAATCAATCAAATCTTTTCTTTCAGGGATGTTGTGATTTTCATCTTATAATCAATCAAATCTTTTCTTTCAGGGATATTGTGATGTCCATCTACAATAAATCAAATCTTTTCTTTCAGGGATATTGTGATTTTCATCTTACAATCAATCAAATCTTTTCTTTCAGGGATGTTGTGATTTTCATCTTATAATCAATCAAATCTTTTCTTTCAGGGATGTTGTGATTTTCATCTTATAATCAATCAAATCTTTTCTTTCAGGGATGTTGTGATTTTCATCTTATAATCAATCAAATCTTTTCTTTCAGGGATATTGTGATGTCCATCTACAATAAATCAAATCTTTTCTTTCAGGGATATTGTGATTTTCATCTTACAATCAATCAAATCTTTTCTTTCAGGGATGTTGTGATTTTCATCTTATAATCAATCAAATCTTTTCTTTAAGGGATGTTGTGATGTTCATCTTACAATGAATCAAATCTTTTCTTTAAGGGATATTGTGATTTTCATCTTACAATCAAATCTTTTCTTTTCAGGGATATTGTGATGTCCATCTACAATCAATCAAATCTTTTCTTTCAGGGATGTTGTGATGTTCATCTTACAATCAATCAAATCTTTTCTTTCAGGGATATTGTGATGTTCATCTTACAATCAATCAAATCTTTTCTTTCAGGGATATTGTGATGTTCATCTTACAATCAATCAAATCTTTTCTTTCAGGGATGTTGTGATGTTCATCTTATAATCAATCAAATCTTTTCTTTCAGGGATGTTGTGATGTTCATCTTACAATCAATCAAATCTTTTCTTTCAGGGATATTGTGATGTTCATCTTACAATCAATCAAATCTTTTCTTTCAGGGATATTGTGATGTTCATCTTATAATCAATCAAATCTTTTCTTTCAGGGATATTGTGATGTTCATCTTACAATCAATCAAATCTTTTCTTTCAGGGATGTCGTGATGTTCTACGTCTCATCCTAGAGATCATTAAGGACATTCCTAAGAGTGTTAATGTATCAACAGGCAGGCAGTTGGATGCAGTCACCAAGGTAATGTATGAAGACATTTGCAACTTATTTTAATAATATAATATTTGTATTGCAATTGTTGTGTGAATTTATGAACAAGTTTATTTATAAAGTACAACATATGACCTTGCTGCCATTAAAGATGGAAATGCAGAGCATCTATTTTTTGTCCAAGTCTTGCATTGTCTTATAAAACAAGAGTGAATTTTGCCCCCATTGATACCACTTTATATAGAATAGCATTGTAACTCTAGATAGTTACAAAACTTATATGTGCTAATTTGAGCTAATTCACTCAAAGCTGTACATTATTTGTTTGCTATTCAATGATTAGCCATATAACTTATCTGTTTCTTTTCATTTATTTTAATCATTAGGTTGTACTCCATATAATAGACCGTAATAACTGTCTGCTACCGGCTTACTTTGCTGTAACTGAGATGCTTAAATTGTTTCCTGAGAATGGACCAGCCATACATTGGGTAAAATCTTTCTTTATTATGTCTGCAATATTATACAAATAGCAAATAGGCATGAGTGTGATGGTATGAGATTTCACATGAGGTGAAAGAAAGATGGACTTTTCTACTTACGCCTCGTTGAATAGAGCGTCTCTTTCACTGAATGCAAAATCTCGCACGAATAAGAATATTCGCTATTTGTGTTGTTCAATGCCTCGAAATTTAGAGAAAATGTTAAAAAAAAAGTTTCTCCCTGCAGTTATCTATGAAAAGGGAGCAAAAAAAACTGAAAGCGAAAATTAAAATCCCACAAGCTCACATTATGCCATGGGCAGCATTGCGCATTTAGCCAGCAGGCTTGTGCGTGTATTGCACCTTCAATTTTACTGAGCGAAATCAATTTTGTAATGTGACGTCACCTCCTAAAGCCATGCAACGGTACATTTTGGATGGTACTTCTTGTGTGCAACGGTACGAATGTTTGACATTCTGCCTCCCATTTGCTCGCGTACAACAAGCTAAGTAGGCGTTGTACAATATACAAATAGCGAATAGGCATAAGTGCGATAGTGCGAGATTTCGCATGAGGCGTTAGCCGAGTTGAATAGAGCGTTTCTTTCACCAAATGCGAAATCTCGCACTATTGCACGAATAAGAATATTCGCTATTTGTGTTGTACAACGCCTCGGAATCTAGCGAAAATATGAAAAAACAAGAGTTTTTCCCTCCAGTAATCTATGAAAAGGGAGCAAAAATATTGAAAGCAAAAAGCAAAATCCCACAAGCCGGGCCCACAAGCGCACATGATCTTGGACAGCATTGCGCATTTAGCCAGCGGGCTGTACACGCATTGTTACCTTATCCAATGAAATCGCATTGTGACGTCACCTCCTAAAGCCGTGCAACGGTACATTTTGGATGGTACTTCTTGTGTGCAACGGTACGAATGTTTGACATTCGCCTCCCATTTGATCGCGTACAACAAGCTAAGTAAGCATTGTACATTAGGGGATGTTTCGTAAATCGTAATACAATCAATTACAAGTTGAGTTCAGCCCTCAAATTAATCATAGCTGTGCAAATAATAAGATTAGATAGGATGATAATGGGATAGGGCATGTATCCACCTTGTTAGGTCACTCCTATATTGACCCGGCTAAGCTAGTCTACTGATTCCGGTGCACACAGCTTTTTGAGGAATTACTTCCTGCTGGTACCCATTTACCTAACCTGGGTTGAGTGCAGCAAAATGTGGGTAAATGTTTTACTGAGGGAAAACGCTCCTTAGCTTGGAATCAAACCCACATCCTTCAGATTGGAAGACTAGAGTCTTAGCCACTAGATCACAACACCCCAAATGATGATGTCTGTTACCATGGAAGAATGAGAGAATATGAATTCATTTGTTTATTAGAATAAATCTGCTTATTGAGTTATCAAATGATTTCAATGCTAGCAGTACCCTGTCTATGATCTGACATAATTGTTGTTGTTTTCACCTGTTTTGACCTGTCTCTATCAGGCCATTGGCGAGGAACTTGCAAACTATGTGGACTCCTTCAAACCTGTTGCTAATCTTATCACAGTTACAGGTATGTATCTTTCTCATCTATTCTTTATTATTCAATTGCTATATTGCTGTAAACATGTACATTCATTTTTTATTAATATTAAGATGTTTTTCCATAGGGATCTGTCTTAAACAAAATATTCAACCTGAATGTGTGAGAGAAAATATGAAAATGTGTTTTCTTGATAATTAAAGATCCTTGATAGAGGAGGTTTTGAGCTTTATTTCAATCAATATTTAAAAAACAGACCTCGAACCAAACCTCTTTTTCAGGTTGTAAAGATTGCATGGAACAGCAATAGTAAATGAATCTATGGATTTTTTATTTCTTATCTTCAAGCTCAAATCACGCTCTTGTTTTACTGTCATTTTCATTGTTGATTTTTTTTAGGGCGGAGTCTTTTACTACCTGTAATTGGTCATTTCAACAATACCAGTAATTCTTGGAGATTGGATCCAGTTACGCTTGCTTTCCCCACTAGAGGGCTCCTTCCATTTGAACCGGTCAGTGATTGCTATAACTCAGGATTATGTGTAATTATTCAAAATGAGAAATTACTACTTCTTATCTATCTTTTATCCTATCAGGGTATATCTTATATTTTAGGATTTGATTCACACTATTTGTATCAGCTTATCTTATTTTTTTCACTATTATTTAAAAAATTGTATAAAATTTGTTCATCTTATTCTTAATTTCCCCTCTATCTCTCTGTCTATTTTTCTTTATTGCAAATTCCTATTACATTTGTCATTTGATAAAGGTTTAACTTCATGGTTCATTTATTTTTTCTTCATTGTTTGCTCAGAATGTGTCTTTTCATAGTTGTTAACTTTATACCAATAGTTATATTTTCAATGTTTTCTCACTTCTTTCTTTAGGGGTCCGTTTCATAAAGTAACTTTGTTATTATAGCTACCTTGGAAACCTTGATTGTAATTGGATACTGAGCCCTGTTAACATTGTAGTTTTCATAGTTACAACAACCCTTTAAGTCTTTTGAGAAACCGGTTCCAGATTTGGCTCTTAGGGATCTGAGTAAGGTCCATGATTTTGTCTGCCATAACATCAGTTGGCTTTTGAAACTTTGTATCTCAAATTTAAATTTTTGAAGACAGCACAGAAAACACTGTATTTTGGTATTATGTCAGTGGTATCATCATCACCATCAATCATCAATTATCATCATTATTATGAGATTGATGATGGTGATGATGATGATGATGATGATGATGAAGATGATGATGAAGAAAATTATCATGGAGAAAATGATCATGAAGAAAATGATGATGATGATGATGATGATGATAAAACCATTACCAACTTCATATTGTCTGAAAACAGTCATCTAACTCTTAGAGAAATTTTCTACTTTTGTCATAATTTTAAAATATGTTTTCCTGAGATGGTTTCAACAAACCACTGACAATATTTTCTCTCAGCCAATCAGATGCAATGATTTCAGTAGCTTATAACAATTTTCCAGTAATCACTGAGAAGATGATTTGTGAAATGGATTTCCAAAGATTACAAGAAAATTTCATTTTCATTCATTGTTCAGGAGACTGTTAAACCTCAGACTGATCTGCTACGCTATGTATTAAAGCAACCCTATTCAAGGGATATGATCTGCACGATTCTAGCACTCAATAAAGGGGTAAGACAACATACTACTCTCATGTTTTATTCACCATTTGCCGTTGCTCCAAATTTTACTGAATAAAGCCTTCTACAGTATAATTTATTTTCTTATTATATTCCTTAATTTGTTTCATTACATATTCAAGCAACGAGGTGTTCAAGCCCATGTACAGTATTCTTTGCAAGATTTGTATTGTTTTGAAACAACTTGTAAGGAATTTGAATGCATTTTTTATATGGTACATTAACTCAACTGTCACATTTGAGATACATTAGGGTGAATTGATGTCTGAGTCTGCTCTTTTTTCAGCTCACAGTATCCCTTACCATCTTATCTTGGTCACATACTTGTAAGTTTTTATCATATTCTATGTGTACACATTATCAGGACCCAACATATAATACTTTATGTGTTTAAGACAAAAAAAAAGAGTGAATGCATTGTAATGAAACAAAATGATTTCACTTCTCCATTTAGCAAAAACAGAAGAGTTTACCTCTTGAGGAAGAGATTGCCAATTTGCTGATCATAGCGATGGAGAAGGCGGAGCAACAAGATGGCAACCAATCATCCTGGCCAATGGCACCCTGGCAACACCTTTCTACACAACTCATTATCTTTGCCCTCTTCCAGTTTGTTAGTTTTCCTAGTATGGTAGAGTCACTGCATCAGAAGGTGAGTTTCAATATTATGATATAGTCAATTATAGTAACGCCACTAAGGTACTGTCTAGATCAACCGTTGTTTCCTATTCAGTGGTCAATCTCTTTCATTACCTGGGAACATCTGTTCTATAGAATTGTTAGTATAGATGTTAATGTACATGACTTACCTCCTATGCGCCACTTACTTGTTTGAAAACTTGCCAATAATAATTTGACTACTTGACCAGTGCCAGCTTGTATTTGTTCAATCTTATTGACACTCCACATGAACAAAAGATACTAGTTCCTGTTTAATTGTATAAACTCTATCAAGCTCTAATCCTATGCTGTGCACTCATAATACACACAGAATGTTGTCTCATCAGTTTTTAACTCTTGTTTGTATTGGATTTGAGAATATATCAATCATTTTAAAGTTTGCCCCATCATCTTTGAAAATAATCCAGCAGGGGTAGTCTCCATAATGTAGAGAGCAAAGGATTGATCATGAATATTATTTTCTTTGTTTCAGCTGAGTGGACGTAACCTTAGAAAAGGACGTGATCGTCTGATGTGGGTTCTTCTTCAGTTCATCTCTGGTAGTATTAAGAAAGCTCCGCTGACTGATTTCCTACCTGTACTTAGCCTTGCTGATCTGCTCTACCCTGAGAAGAAGGTCTGTTTATCTTCAGCTTTCATTAGATAATGATTTGCTGTCACCTGACATGCTATGGGTATGCCTGTTGGTTGTGTCTTTATTGGGCTCAGCCAATATGCATGATGTCCTACCAAGGGACCATTCCATGAAAGGACTTGTTGATTGTTTTATCTGACTTTTTTTATTGGCAAGTAACTACATGTATAGTAACAAACATACATTATCGCTGATGTGGTTTACGGTACACCATGTGGATTGTACATGCCACCATGCAAACCTTAAAACAACATCAAACATACATTAGTGCATCAGTCAATTGACACAGAGACAGATTTCATGGCCCTGTTTTACGAAGAGTTACGATTGATCCAATCAATCATAACTCAATGGAAATCCATCAATTTAATAATTTTTTTTACAGGAAAATTGCAAAATATCCTTTGTAAACAAAGGAGAACACACCAATTTGTCACAGAGTCAATGAATTCAATAATATACATTATATCTAGAAATTTTTTTGAACAAACATGCATTTTGTATGTTGATTTTGCTTGCTTTCCATAGTTGCGATTGATTGGATGGACCACAAGTCTTTTTACAAATGGCCCCTGGGGCCCCGTCTTACAAAGAATTGCGATTGATCCGATTATCGCAACTACGAATGGCCAGCATCATCAACATCTATTATGCATGTTTGTTAAAAATATTTTCTAGCTATGATGCATATTCATGCATTCATTGTTTTCTTGAAAATTCACTGTGCTTCTCTTTGTTTACAAAGGACATTGTGAAAATATCCTGTAGAAAAAATGATGACCCTAATGGATTTCAATTGAGTTACATTTGATTGGATCAATCGTAACTCTTTGTAAGATGGGGCCCAGATCTGACAAGCTTGTCAGATGACTAATTCTGATGAAATCCTCCCCTGATGTTCCCAACTTTCCTTCAAGCAAGTGAGCTGATGACTTTATCATTTAATATAAGAGAGTAAATATGATATATTGATGATGAAACTGGGTAAACAACATGAATTATCCATTTAACTAGTGTAAACTGAGAGCACTTTAAGATTAATTTTACTGTGGTAATCATCAAATCAACAGAATATAACAAGTTTACTGCCTAGGGGATGTTTCATCAACATTTGTCTGCAGACAGCCATAAGTACTGACTATAGTGCTGTTGTCGGGAACAAAAATCCATGTCGACATGTCGCTTAAAAATTAATCCCGACATCGACAATGTCGACATGAAAAAGGGACCGTAATTTAGCCTAGGCTCCCTAACAAAAAAAATCATTCGATCGTGGAACATAACACTCTCAATCAAACGTATTCACCTTGACACGAAGAATATCCCCACACTAGATCTAGATCTATATAATACAGGCTCAGTTCGGGAAAACATATTTTCACTAAGCTAGAGTGAATTCACTTTCAAAATCACCGATTTAATCCACATCTTTTTCTGGAGAATCAAGTTTTGTACCACGATCCGGTCTCGAACTCGGAGCCAATTTGAGAATCACCAATTACAATAGTGATCATTGCGTATTATACGCTGGTACACATGTGCTGCAAACGCAAGCTCCTCAAATTGACAGTAAAAAATAATAAAAATCGACCGATAATTTCAGTATCACTTCCGCGGCGATCCGTGCAACGATCTCCAAACGAAGGAAGGGAAGTTTTCTGTGACTTCGTGATTTGAATTAAGCGCTCAATTGCGGCGGTCACAACTTTGACAAAAACGTTTATGTGAAAAGTAATGCATTGAGGAGCAACGTATTATCAAGCACGGTGAATAGCGATGGGTACATATGGATGGGTACGGTGAATGCTACTACGGCTACGCTACGCTCGCGATCGATCGTCGAGGGGCGCGGCAGCTAGCTCGATCGGGCAGGCCAGCCCACACTCAGGCACTGACGTATTTCTGCTGCCGCGCAGCTCGCAGGTATTTTTTTTTATTTATGTGCCGCTTTATAGCTGAATAAACCTTTTAATCGCGCCACTTACTGTGGATAAAAGCTTCCAACTTTTCAGCTAAGCTTTATACTCGTGACTTTGGGCTAGACCCCGTTTTATTTAATGTTTGCATGTCGATGTGGCTGCGTGCATGTCGACATGTCGGAAACATTGAAAATCCTTCGTATGTCGACATCAATTTCGATATGAGGCCTATCGACAACAGCATTAAGCACTGACTAAATCCTAGATTATTGATTGGCTGATTTATTCCGATGGCAACTGCCAGAGAATGAGTATTTGTTGATTCTTACAACTCATAAAATGGACAACAAGTTCTAATTCAAATGTATAACAATATTAGTTTCATTAATCAACTGTATTTTCATTGAAGCTTGTTAGCCCAGTTGGTAAAGCGTCTTCTATCAAACCAACAGCCATGGGTTCAAATCCACCCTGGACTGATGACAGAAGCCTGCATTGTGTGTAACGTCTCTCCCCTGTACCATGGATGAAGGCTAAACACAAATGTAGGCCCTGTAGAAGAGAGTTACTAACTTTGCACACTAAGAACCCACTGCACTATTTGTATAAAAGAAGGGGAAACCTT
This sequence comes from Lytechinus variegatus, assembly GCF_018143015.1. NCBI lineage: Eukaryota > Metazoa > Echinodermata > Echinoidea > Temnopleuroida > Toxopneustidae > Lytechinus > Lytechinus variegatus. The sequence goes on from NC_054756.1 coordinate 100,216, forward strand.
GATGAAGTGGTCTACCTGCACCCACTAATCAGTTATATTTTAACTTGATTTAACTTTATTCTCTGTGAATCACCTTCCTGTAGGGTCTTCCTGTACCAGATATTAACCAATCCATGTGTACACATGTCTTCTCAATGGCTTGTATCTGGAATCATCTAGACCATAAGAAAGAGAAGGAGAAAGACAAAGAGAAATCTGCATTACAAAGGCCACCCCCACCGGCTATCAAGACGCATCTTGAGTGAGTCATATGCCATTGTTGGTTGCCAGAAGCATAAAATTCATCCATTTATTTACTGCTGATGTTTCATGCAAACTTTCAACAAGCATGTCATTTATTCTGGCGATGATCAAAGCACTGCTTGACAGATCAAGTTTTAACTTGGTTCAAGGGTTTTGGATTGATCACAATCTTATAGTTTGGGAGTATTAAGGTCAATGACAAAGGTCAAAGAGGTTGTAATATATATTGAAATGCCTTGCTCTATTGAGATCTGAATAATCATTTGAGGAATCAGCTTGGGGCTCATGTGTGGATATTTAAGAGACAATGTTCTAATTAGATTTTGGGGTTACTTTGTAGTATGCATTGATTTATTTCTTTTGTGATATACATGCCTGTGGGTATTCTCTTGAACCTATTTATTATATTCAGGTCATGTGTAGCCTGTTTAGGTGAAAACATATAATTTTCATATTATTCTATGACCTTTATTAAAATTTTCTTTAAATTTCTTTATTTTGATAGATACTTGCAACAGACGTACAAAACTCAACATCTCCCTTTATCAGACTACAGGATAGCATTGCAATTTAACGCATGTAAGTAATAATAATAACGCTTTATTCACCCAGAGTAGCCACTTCAGATGGAAAACTGCTCTACCAGTGGGCCCTGCATGAAATAATATGTTATTATCACCTTTCTCCATTTTAAATGCTGGGTGCCTAGCAAGGTGTATGGTCCCATTTTTGTAAGTCTTTGGTATTACTTGTCTGGGTATCGAACCCACAACCTCCCATTCATAAGGAGGGCGCTCTACCACTGAGTCACCATGCCCAGTTAGTTCATTGTTATGGTAACATAAAATGAGAGTTAGCAGCTACTTTGCTGAAAATGAATTGTATAATGTCACCTTATGACCCTATTTGTAATCCTCGGAGGCCCCCATTGATAACTAAAACACAAGATCTTTTGAACTTGAAAATTTGCATGCTGATGGATCTTCACATGCTGTATATGATGGTGTGATGTATTTTATTCAATTATGCATTTTTTAAATAATTAGCTTATGGATTATAGCATATATTTCATGCATTTTGGGGATATTTTTGTCATTTCAACCCAAACATGTAGAAGAATACATAAAGGAGGCCCTCTATGTTAGCTTTTGGATAGAGAGCTTCCATACATCCAATCAGGGGAGTGTTTCATGAAAGGATTTTATCTGACAATTACCATAGCAACAGTACATCTCAGCTAATCAGAATCTAGGAAAGTTGTCAGATCTGACAACTTGTCGAACAAAAATGTTCATGAAGGCATCCCCTGGACTACATTTACGGCTGATTTTAATATTTTCACAATCCATGACCTGGGGGCCATTTCATAAAGCTGTTCGTAGATTAAGAGTGACTTTAAAAATGACTGGTGATCCTTTCTTACAAAACCATTGGTAATGTATATACCCATTCGCCATAAGAAAGGATCACCAGTTGTTCTTAAAGTCACTCTTAACTTACGAACAGCTTTATGAAACGCTCACCAGTATTTGTATTTATGACATTCTCATGACCCCTATACAGATTCCACTGTGGATGAGATGTTGACCAGACCTCTTCAAACCCTTGTGGATTATATTTACTGTACTAATGCTAACTCCACTGTCCCTTTACCTGGACCGGCTACTTGTGTGGCTGTAGGATTGACCGTTCCCATTCCACTCTCACTCCTAGATTCACTGACCGTTCATGCAAAGATGAGGTATGATGTAGTGGTAGATCGGAATGGGGGGGGGCTTCATTTATTGTACACTTTTGTAAAAATACATAACAATTGGGCACTGATATAAAATTAATAGCATTTGATAACATGTAGCTATATAAACCCCTCAAAAAAAGTTCCGCAACTCAAGTTTGAGTACTAATAAATTTCTTAGTGTGCCGTCATCATATGTAAAAGTGGTATCATTGGAAAGTATGATTATTCCTCTTTACGATCATGTGTCATTTGTAATGCTAGTGTTATCATGAAATACACAGACATGATAAATATGGGCAATTCCATGGAAAATGTTCACTTTAGAGGAAAAATGAAGTCACAGATTTCACTTAAGCAGTCAAATTTTCTTAACCCTAATACTCCCGGGGGGGGGCCATAATGGCCCCCCCCCCTCAACAATTTTCGCGATATATCTGCTGCGCGAAATTTTTTCACCTCGCAGCTCACTGACTTTTTACATTCAAGTCTCGCGCAAATTTTGAGACCAAATTTGTGACGCCTGGGTATGCAGTTACGACATTACGCAACATTATGCAAGTGCATGTCAGACCCAAAATTGCTCATAAACGTGATTTCATGTACAAATCCAATGCAAATTGCGTATTTAGCCAAAATTCATAAATGTATCATTATTTCTACTTTTACTGATTAAACTTAATTAATTTTGCCTTGTTTATGATCAGAATTATGTCTGGAACAATTTCCATTGAAAAAACAATAAAAAACAAAAAGTAAAAAAACTAAGAAATACATAAGAAATTCATAAAACAATAAAATACATTAGAAATTTATTTCCAAACCAAAGTTTTTTTGAATTACGATTGTTAAGAATGCTACAAAGAAAATTTTTACCAAAAGTTAGCATTTTAGGAGCTTTATTTAGTGAATTAGAGCAAAAGTATGATTTATGCATAAATTAGCATAATTAATTCATATAAAATAAAATCTCATTATTTTGGAAAATTTTACCATTCAGCCTTGTAGATTACATCGCACACTACCAGCGTGCAAATTTTTGCGTCGCTCGCGCGACCCCCGGGAATAACAAGAATCAAAATACCCCGGGAGATTTAGGGTTAAAAAGTAATCTATAAAGTACCAATTTCCAATAGAATAATCGCAATATTGATAAAATTTTGTAGTTTTTTTCCATCATCAAAAAAATAGAATAGTAAATTTCAAAATGTAAAAATGTGGCTATTTTTAAACAATTCATCTTTCCTGTCTCTACTAAAAACAAACAAGGTCCCAGAGGTCTCTTTTAACTTTTGAATAGTTGATTAATGTTTAAATCAACAGAAAATCATTGTTAAATTTTATGCCATTCATCAATTTGAGAGAAATCTGTCTTCAGATTTGTGTGATTTCTTTACCATTATCAGTGTCATGTCCGTTACGTTTTTCACTTAAAGTTTTCATAGCTTACAGGAAATTTGTCTAAAGGTACTGCAGATTCAGATTCTATGTTAGAATTAAACCCCCTACCATGTGTAGCAATCATTTTCCCTTACCACTTCTCATTTTCATAAAAATGGCGTAACAGACATGACAATTTGCGTAACGGACATGACGCCTTATATATGACAAAAGGCAGCATTCACAAAAACAAAATATTAGGCTCAGTGTGACAGACTGAGGTCAGTCTCAATTGCTTGAGGATAGCTGGATGTAATAACTCCTAGAATCTGCATGTCATTCAAGCCATTTTTAGAAGTTAGTGAATGATGAAAGTTCAGCTCTTGTTCTGGTATATTTTTCTGAGAATTAACGGTATGCCACATAATATTAGGAAAGATGCAGCTAGATCTGGCAACATACTTAGATCACAATCTGCATCATTTGCGTTTGAACAATGCAATTGATTATCTTAGGTGTTTGCACTGACAGTTTGGAGCATGATAAAACTTCAACTTGTGTGAATTCATGAGATCATTGATGATACATGTATTGCTTCAAACTATCTGACTTTCACCAACCTCTACTTCATCAGTGATGGCACAGGCTCACATTAAAAAAAAAACAAGTTTGTTAATTCAGAATCAGATGTCTGTGTTACATGGTGTAGCTCTATGAATCCATGAACCTACAGTGGCACTTCTTTGCAATATCACAAAGCAAAGGGGCTGTGGAAGGAATGTGGCGCGATCAATAAATTATGTCATCATAGTATTTTTGTCAGCCATAATCACGATTTGAATGATGTATCTTCATTTGTACACAAGCAGCGCGGACAATGCAACGAAATTAGATACAGCCACATTTGTCAGCAAGTAACATCGTAAGATTTAGAACATCCAAGATTTGATGAAAGGATGATTATACTCGGGATGATATTTAATTCAAATGAAAAATAATTTCAGAAGCAATTTACAAACATTCCGATTTCCTTTCAACTCATACAAAATCGATGATGAAAGATTGGTTTCCAGGTACTGCTATTAAATTTTAAAATACTTTTTAATGTCATTTTTTTTAAATCTTAAAACTGACATTAATACTACTACAGTACATATTCTTTATCATAAAATACATTTCATAATATGTTCATCTTGGATTTATATAGGTCTGGTACATTTGTTTTTTTCTCACAAAAAATGAGATTTGATCTTCTCAGTGTGCCGTAGTGGTACGATAAACATTGTATTCTATATAAAAAATATCATGGAGGCTGTAGCTATTAAATTAATGATACCTGCCAATAATATCTACATAGTTTTCTTAAGAATGTTAGTAAAGGTACTTAGCTGCTACATAATTACATTCATTATTCATATTTCTTTCATTTTGAAACTAAGAAGTGCTAATGAAGTTCACTTCGTAAGGGTGTCATGTCCGTTACGCTAGTGTATATTATCAGATGGTAAGCCATGAATAAAAAATAATCTTTACTATCAACTTTTTCTCTTTTAATTAGGTGTAGAGGATGGTAGTAACTGGAAAATACCCTCTATCTGTTGTTCACGGGTGTAAAATAAATTTTTCTAAATATTTTTTTGTTTTATAAATATTGTATGGAAAGCCCCCCTCTTAAATTGCAAAATAATGGGAGATATTACTGATTACCAGTTATGATGTGTGTCTCTAACCTCTAGCCTTAACATGTAAACAATTAGACTTGTACCATATCTTGTAATAAAAAAATTATATTCGCTTACAAAAAGTGGACGAAACTGTCATGTCCGTTACACTTCGTGTGTCATGTCCGTTACGCTACATTTTGAGCTATGAATACAGAATGCACTTCAAAACTGTTGTTAAACACCATTTTATGGATAAAGCATGATTTTAAGGTTAAATTAACACCAATGTCAGGTGCATGCAATATAAGAATTCACAGGAATTTTGATAGGCAATTGGAGGTAAAAATGCTTCGTCCATTTCGTGTCATGTCCGTTACGCTCACAAAGAGTGCAATATCTCAACAACTGTTCAATGAAACAATTTGAAATTTCATGTGTATGTAACTGATACTTAAATGTGTCTGATAAGCTCAGTAACAATTATCAAAAGACTGCTTATTCTACTGTATAAACCTTTGAATTACAAAAATTTGTCTGAACATCATGTCCTTTACGCTGGAATTGACCATATGCAGAAATGTAAAAAATGAAATGTTGCAAAATTCGTTGCCATGCCATGTTTGAGTTCTGCAACTCAAACTGCAAGTTTGAGTGCTAATAAATTTCTTAATGTGCCATCATCATGTGTAAAAGTGATATCTTTAGAAAGCATGATTATTTTTCTTTACAATCATGTGTCGTTTGTAATGCTAGTGTTATCATGAAATACACAGACATGATAATACGCAGCAATGTTAGACATGAAATGTTGCAAAATGCGTCGTTTGCAATAGCGAATTTCCAATTGTTTCTTGGATGGACCGAGTGCATTCACTGTCACTTGCATGGTGGAAATTCTATAGAAATGGAGACTCTTGTTGGAAATCAATGCATTTTGCAACATTTCACTTCTGACTTTTCTCAATGTTCAGGGTGATTGCATATTCCATGATTACATAATCACAGCAAATGGCATGTCATTGTAAAGAAGAATAATTCAGCTTTCCAATGATACCAGTTTAATCTTTTATACTTCATTAACCAAAAAGATATCATCCCCCAAAACTGAGTTGCAAAACTTTTTTTGAGGGGTTTATTTTATACTTTTTAAGTTCATGATTGAGAAAATTTACAATTTTTTCAATTATTGATTGATCAGGAAGATAGAGGATTTTGAGGGAGATTTAACCGGTAACTCGACAGAAAGTAGTTAGGATAATGAATAAGATTGTGAGCATTAAAAAGGGAGTTCGTGCAAAATATTTTATATCCTTGAATTATTTTATTCTGATTAAAACATTTTTCCAATTCAATAATTCTTTTCTCTATATGACTACAGTGTAATCCATCTGATTGTTAACAAGATTCTACAATGGCACAAACACCCAGGTACAGCCCTGTCACCAGCTCTTGTAGAAACATACAGTCGTCTACTGGCTTACATTGAGATTGAATCTCTTGGAATCAAAGGATTCACTTGTAAGTATACATCCCTGCTCTAGTAGAAACATACAGTCGTCTACTGGCTTACATTGAGATTGAATCTCTTGGAATCAAAGGATTCACTTGTAAGTATACATCCCTGCTCTAGTAGAAACATACAGTCGTCTACTGGCATACATTGAGATTGAATCTCTTGGTATCAAAGGATTCACTTGTAAGTATACATCCCTGCTCTAGTAGAAACATACAGTCGTCTACTGGCTTACATTGAGATTGAATCTCTTGGAATCAAAGGATTCACTTGTAAGTATACATCCCTGCTCTAGTAGAAACATACAGTCTTCTACTGGCGTACATTGCGATTGAATCTCTTGGTATCAAAGGATTCACTTGTAAGTATACATCCCTGCTCTTGTAGAAACATACAGTCGTCTACTGGCTTACATTGAGATTGAATCTCTTGGAATTAAAGGATTCACTTGTAAGTATACATCCCTGCTCTAGTAGAAACATATAGTCGTCTACTGGCGTACATTGAGATTGAATCTCTTGGAATCAAAGGATTCACTTGTAAGTATACATCCCTGCTCTAGTAGAAACATACAGTCGTCTACTGGCTTACATTGAGATTGAATCTCTTGGAATCAAAGGATTCACTTGTAAGTATACATCCCTGCTCTAGTAGAAACATACAGTCGTCTACTGGCTTACATTGAGATTGAATCTCTTGGAATTAAAGGATTCACTTGTAAGTATACATCCCTGCTCTAGTAGAAACATATAGTCGTCTACTGGCGTACATTGAGATTGAATCTCTTGGTATCAAAGGATTCACTTGTAAGTATACATCCCTGCTCTAGTAGAAACATACAGTCGTCTACTGGCGTACATTGAGATTGAATCTCTTGGAATCAAAGGATTCACTTGTAAGTATACATCCCTGCTCTAGTAGAAACATATAGTCGTCTACTGGCTTACATTGAGATTGAATCTCTTGGAATTAAAGGATTCACTTGTAAGTATACATCCCTGCTCTAGTAGAAACATATAGTCGTCTACTGGCGTACATTGAGATTGAATCTCTTGGTATCAAAGGATTCACTTGTAAGTATACATCCCTGCTCTAGTAGAAACATACAGTCGTCTACTGGCTTACATTGAGATTGAATCTCTTGGAATTAAAGGATTTACTTGTAAGTATACATCCCTGCTCTAGTAGAAACATACAGTCGTCTACTGGCTTACATTGAGATTGAATCTCTTGGAATTAAAGGATTCACTTGTAAGTATACATCCCTGCTCTAGTAGAAACATACAGTCGTCTACTGGCGTACATTGAGATTGAATCTCTTGGAATCAAAGGATTCACTTGTAAGTATACATCCCTGCTCTAGTAGAAATATACAGTCGTCTACTGGCTTACATTGAGATTGAATCTCTTGGAATCAAAGGATTCACTTGTAAGTATACATCCCTGCTCTAGTAGAAACATATAGTCGTCTACTGGCTTACATTGAGATTGAATCTCTTGGAATCAAAGGATTCACTTGTAAGTATACATCCCTGCTCTAGTAGAAACATACAGTCGTCTACTGGCGTACATTGAGATTGAATCTCTTGGAATCAAAGGATTCACTTGTAAGTATACATCCCTGCTCTAGTAGAAACATACAGTCGTCTACTGGCTTACATTGAGATTGAATCTCTTGGTATCAAAGGATTCACTTGTAAGTATACATCCCTGCTCTAGTAGAAACATACAGTCGTCTACTGGCATACATTGAGATTGAATCTCTTGGAATCAAAGGATTCACTTGTAAGTATACATCCCTGCTCTAGTAGAAACATACAGTCGTCTACTGGCTTACATTGAGATTGAATCTCTTGGAATTAAAGGATTCACTTGTAAGTATACATCCCTGCTCTAGTAGAAACATACAGTCGTCTACTGGCTTACATTGAGATTGAATCTCTTGGTATCAAAGGATTCACTTGTAAGTATACATCCCTGCTCTAGTAGAAACATACAGTCGTCTACTGGCATACATTGAGATTGAATCTCTTGGTATCAAAGGATTCACTTGTAAGTATACATCCCTGCTCTAGTAGAAACATACAGTCGTCTACTGGCTTACATTGAGATTGTATCTCTTGGAATCAAAGGATTCACTTGTAAGTAGAAAGACCATTAATATTGTTTCAATGATTCAGTGATTTTCACCAACAATCTACTTGATATCTTTGTATCTGATTTGCTGATTGCCAATAAATTAGTAAAAATCACTGACCAAACTCCTAATGAAATGCTTCTCTAATAGAGTATTAGCTCAGCATGATATCGATGGACATGCCTGTCAAAATGGGTTGCACTGTCATGAACATGCTTGACAATTTGGGGCTTAAAGCCCTTGATAATGAGGTTCCATGCCTGTCAAAATGGGTTGCACTGTCATGAACATGCTTGACAATTTAAAGCCCTTGATAATGAGGTTCCATGCCTGTCAAAATGGGTTGCACTGTCATGAACATGCTTGACAATTTAAAGCCCTTGATAATGAGGTTCCATGCCTGTCAAAATGGGTAGCACTTTCATGAACATGCTTGACAGCTTAAAGCCCTTGATAATGATTTAGGGCTTAAAGCCCTTGATAATGATTTGGGGCTTAAAGCCCTTGATAATGATTTAGGGCTTAAAGCCCTTGATAATGATTTGTTGCTTAAAGCCCTTGATAATGATTTGGGGCTTAAAGCCCTTGATAATGATTTGGGGCTTAAAGCCCTTGATAATGATTTAGGGCTTAAAGCCCTTGATAATGATTTGGGGCTTAAAGCCCTTGATAATGATTTAGGGCTTAAAGCCCTTGATAATGATTTGGGGCTTAAAGCCCTTGATAATGATTTAGGGCTTAAAGCCCTTGATAATGATTTGTTGCTTAAAGCCCTTGATAATGATTTAGGGCTTAAAGCCCTTGATAATGATTTGTTGCTTAAAGCCCTTGATAATGATTTAGGGCTTAAAGCCCTTGATAATGATTTAGGGCTTAAAGCCCTTGATAATGATTTGGGGCTTAAAGCCCTTGATAATGATTTAGGGCTTAAAGCCCTTGATAATGATTTAGGGCTTAAAGCCCTTGATAATGATTTGGGGCTTAAAGCCCTTGATAATGATTTAGGGCTTAAAGCCCTTGATAATGATTTAGGGCTTAAAGCCCTTGATAATGATTTAGGGCTTAAAGCCCTTGATAATGATTTAGGGCTTAAAGCCCTTGATAATGATTTAGGGCTTAAAGCCCTTGATAATGATTTAGGGCTTAAAGCCCTTGATAATGATTTGTTGCTTAAAGCCCTTGATAATGATTTAGGGCTTAAAGCCCTTGATAATGATTTAGGGCTTAAAGCCCTTGATAATGATTTGTTGCTTAAAGCCCTTGATAATGATTTAGGGCTTAAAGCCCTTGATAATGATTTAGGGCTTAAAGCCCTTGATAATGATTTAGGGCTTAAAGCCCTTGATAATGATTTAGGGCTTAAAGCCCTTGATAATGATTTAGGGCTTAAAGCCCTTGATAATGATTTAGGGCTTAAAGCCCTTGATAATGATTTAGGGCTTAAAGCCCTTGATAATGATTTAGGGCTTAAAGCCCTTGATAATGATTTAGGGCTTAAAGCCCTTGATAATGATTTAGGGCTTAAAGCCCTTGATAATGATTTAGGGCTTAAAGCCCTTGATAATGATTTAGGGCTTAAAGCCCTTGATAATGATTTAGGGCTTAAAGCCCTTGATAATGATTTGTTGCTTAAAGCCCTTGATAATGATTTAGGGCTTAAAGCCCTTGATAATGATTTAGGGCTTAAAGCCCTTGATAATGATTTAGGGCTTAAAGCCCTTGATAATGATTTGTTGCTTAAAGCCCTTGATAATGATTTAGGGCTTAAAGCCCTTGATAATGATTTGTTGCTTAAAGCCCTTGATAATGATTTAGGGCTTAAAGCCCTTGATAATGATTTGTTGCTTAAAGCCCTTGATAATGATTTAGGGCTTAAAGCCCTTGATAATGATTTGTTGCTTAAAGCCCTTGATAATGATTTAGGGCTTAAAGCCCTTGATAATGATTTGTTGCTTAAAGCCCTTGATAATGATTTAGGGCTTAAAGCCCTTGATAATGATTTGTTGCTTAAAGCCCTTGATAATGATTTAGGGCTTAAAGCCCTTGATAATGATTTAGGGCTTAAAGCCCTTGATAATGATTTAGGGCTTAAAGCCCTTGATAATGATTTAGGGCTTAAAGCCCTTGATAATGATTTGTTGCTTAAAGCCCTTGATAATGATTTAGGGCTTAAAGCCCTTGATAATGATTTAGGGCTTAAAGCCCTTGATAATGATTTAGGGCTTAAAGCCCTTGATAATGATTTAGGGCTTAAAGCCCTTGATAATGATTTAGGGCTTAAAGCCCTTGATAATGATTTAGGGCTTAAAGCCCTTGATAATGATTTAGGGCTTAAAGCCCTTGATAATGATTTGGGGCTTAAAGCCCTTGATAATGATTTAGGGCTTAAAGCCCTTGATAATGATTTGGGGCTTAAAGCCCTTGATAATGATTTAGGGCTTAAAGCCCTTGATAATGATTTAGGGCTTAAAGCCCTTGATAATGATTTGTTGCTTAAAGCCCTTGATAATGATTTAGGGCTTAAAGCCCTTGATAATGATTTAGGGCTTAAAGCCCTTGATAATGATTTAGGGCTTAAAGCCCTTGATAATGATTTAGGGCTTAAAGCCCTTGATAATGATTTAGGGCTTAAAGCCCTTGATAATGATTTAGGGCTTAAAGCCCTTGATAATGATTTGTTGCTTAAAGCCCTTGATAATGATTTAGGGCTTAAAGCCCTTGATAATGATTTAGGGCTTAAAGCCCTTGATAATGATTTAGGGCTTAAAGCCCTTGATAATGATTTGGGGCTTAAAGCCCTTGATAATGATTTGGGGCTTAAAGCCCTTGATAATGATTTAGGGCTTAAAGCCCTTGATAATGATTTGGGGCTTAAAGCCCTTGATAATGATTTAGGGCTTAAAGCCCTTGATAATGATTTAGGGCTTAAAGCCCTTGATAATGATTTAGGGCTTAAAGCCCTTGATAATGATTTAGGGCTTAAAGCCCTTGATAATGATTTAGGGCTTAAAGCCCTTGATAATGATTTAGGGCTTAAAGCCCTTGATAATGATTTAGGGCTTAAAGCCCTTGATAATGATTTGGGGCTTAAAGCCCTTGATAATGATTTAGGGCTTAAAGCCCTTGATAATGATTTGGGGCTTAAAGCCCTTGATAATGATTTAGGGCTTAAAGCCCTTGATAATGATTTAGGGCTTAAAGCCCTTGATAATGATTTAGGGCTTAAAGCCCTTGATAATGATTTAGGGCTTAAAGCCCTTGATAATGATTTAGGGCTTAAAGCCCTTGATAATGATTTGTTGCTTAAAGCCCTTGATAATGATTTAGGGCTTAAAGCCCTTGATAATGATTTAGGGCTTAAAGCCCTTGATAATGATTTAGGGCTTAAAGCCCTTGATAATGATTTAGGGCTTAAAGCCCTTGATAATGATTTAGGGCTTAAAGCCCTTGATAATGATTTAGGGCTTAAAGCCCTTGATAATGATTTAGGGCTTAAAGCCCTTGATAATGATTTAGGGCTTAAAGCCCTTGATAATGATTTAGGGCTTAAAGCCCTTGATAATGATTTAGGGCTTAAAGCCCTTGATAATGATTTAGGGCTTAAAGCCCTTGATAATGATTTGTTGCTTAAAGCCCTTGATAATGATTTAGGGCTTAAAGCCCTTGATAATGATTTAGGGCTTAAAGCCCTTGATAATGATTTAGGGCTTAAAGCCCTTGATAATGATTTAGGGCTTAAAGCCCTTGATAATGATTTAGGGCTTAAAGCCCTTGATAATGATTTAGGGCTTAAAGCCCTTGATAATGATTTAGGGCTTAAAGCCCTTGATAATGATTTAGGGCTTAAAGCCCTTGATAATGATTTAGGGCTTAAAGCCCTTGATAATGATTTAGGGCTTAAAGCCCTTGATAATGATTTAGGGCTTAAAGCCCTTGATAATGATTTAGGGCTTAAAGCCCTTGATAATGATTTAGGGCTTAAAGCCCTTGATAATGATTTAGGGCTTAAAGCCCTTGATAATGATTTGGGGCTTAAAGCCCTTGATAATGATTTAGGGCTTAAAGCCCTTGATAATGATTTGGGGCTTAAAGCCCTTGATAATGATTTAGGGCTTAAAGCCCTTGATAATGATTTAGGGCTTAAAGCCCTTGATAATGATTTAGGGCTTAAAGCCCTTGATAATGATTTAGGGCTTAAAGCCCTTGATAATGATTTAGGGCTTAAAGCCCTTGATAATGATTTGTTGCTTAAAGCCCTTGATAATGATTTAGGGCTTAAAGCCCTTGATAATGATTTAGGGCTTAAAGCCCTTGATAATGATTTAGGGCTTAAAGCCCTTGATAATGATTTAGGGCTTAAAGCCCTTGATAATGATTTAGGGCTTAAAGCCCTTGATAATGATTTAGGGCTTAAAGCCCTTGATAATGATTTAGGGCTTAAAGCCCTTGATAATGATTTAGGGCTTAAAGCCCTTGATAATGATTTAGGGCTTAAAGCCCTTGATAATGATTTAGGGCTTAAAGCCCTTGATAATGATTTAGGGCTTAAAGCCCTTGATAATGATTTGTTGCTTAAAGCCCTTGATAATGATTTAGGGCTTAAAGCCCTTGATAATGATTTAGGGCTTAAAGCCCTTGATAATGATTTAGGGCTTAAAGCCCTTGATAATGATTTAGGGCTTAAAGCCCTTGATAATGATTTAGGGCTTAAAGCCCTTGATAATGATTTAGGGCTTAAAGCCCTTGATAATGATTTAGGGCTTAAAGCCCTTGATAATGATTTGGGGCTTAAAGCCCTTGATAATGAGGTTTGTATGATTTACAGGGTTCCCACAGTCATGGAAAATCCTGGAAAAATTTGTTGTCAGGGAAAAGTCAGGGAATTTGGAAAATTTGTGAAAAGTCATGGAATTGCATTTACCTCTTGGCTATTGCAGCTTTCCAGTTTCTCATGTCTCACAACTCTCATACTCTGTGATCAACTCTACTTTTATTGAAATAATTGTGTGATTCTATGTCTGCTTTGCCTTTTCTGAATCTGTATTACTTCATTGCCTGTATGATTTTCTCTGTATAATTTCTAATGGGTTTGAAAAAAATCATACTTAGGATACTTAGGAAGTATACTGAACGAAGTCATATTATGATTCTGTATTCAGTTCCAAATTCTTTCTCCTCTTTAGGTTGGCCAGATGAATCAGGGTTTTTTTTTTCATTAACACACATTATTGATAGTATGATATTGTTAGGGTTTGGCATTACAGAACAAAGAGAATAATACTGAGGTACTGTACAGGTATAAACAAATCAAATTTAAGAACATTGACTACAGCAATGTATGTTACATGAAAAGGAATATGACATCATCCTGAGTGAGAGTTGGAGATAAACATAACCAACGAATTCTTACCCTGTGATGTTTGTTGTGAATAAAATTCTTTCTCCACTCCCTCACTATGAAATACCCAAAGAGATGATTGGGTAGGTGTTAGTTGCAACCTTGTCAATATTTATGTGCTGTTTCCACTCATGACTAATATTCATTGATCAATTTGTCAGCTAAATGTTTATGATAATTATCTGTATCTCATGCAGGTAGCGTATTTCCAAAGGTATGCGAAGTAAGAGCATGGGGTATCCTGAACACTCTACTTGAATTGCTGAGCTATCGTCTCCATCACATCCAACCTCACTTTAGAGTTCAGCTTCTATGTAATCTACATAACCTAAGCACACTACCGCAAACCAATCATAATCAACTCTTCTACTGGTAAGGCATTAATAATGGGTTGATATGGGGGTGTTAGTGGTAGGGGACGGGTAGAGATTATGATAATGATAATCACTGTCATGATGGTGATAATATTGGAAATTGCCGTGCCATAAGTTACATGTATGATAATTGGTGTAATGATGTTTATGATCAAGATGATGATGAAGATGATGATGAAGATAATGTTGATGATAATGTTGATGATAATAGTACTGATGATAAGATCATGACATATTTATAATGATTCTCTGCAACCTGATATTTTCAAATCATCTCCATCTTGATCTTTCTTTCTTTTCTCCAGCATTGAGAGTACAGCCCTACGTATTATATCAAGTCTAGGAAGTGCTGAGGTTCAGCCACAGCTCTCACGGTTTCTCAAACAACCAAAGCAGTTATTATCACAAGAATCAGAGGAATTGAACAGGGCAGTGGTCCTAACATTAGCCAGAGCTATGCATGTCACAGGTACATAATTCATCATTTAACCCTAAATCTCCCGGGGTATTTTGATTCTTGTCATTCCGGGGGGCCATTATGGCCCCCCCCTTAAGATCTCGGCCGCCGATCGCGCGAGTTACGCAAAAATTTGCACGCTGGTAGTGTGCGATGTAATCTACAAGGCTGTATGGTAAAATTTTCCAAGATAATGAGATTTTATTTTATATGAATTAATTATGCTAATTTATGCATAAATCATACTTTTGCTCTAATTCACTAAATAAAGCTCCTAGAATGCTAATTTTTTGTAAAAATTTTCTATGTAGCATTCTTAACAATCGTAATTCAAAAAAACTTTGGTTTGGAAATAAATTTCTTATGTATTTTATTGTTTTATGAATTTCTTATGTATTTCTTTGTTTTTTACTTTTTGTTTTTTATTGTTTTTTCAATGGAAATTGTTCCAGACATAATTCTGATCATAAACAAGGCAAAATTAATTAAGTTTAATCAGTAAAAGTAGAAATAATGATACATTTATGAATTTTGGCTAAATACGCAATTTGCATTGGATTTGTACATGAAATCACGTTTATGAGCAAATTTGGGTCTGACATGCACTTGCATAATGTTGCGTAATGTTGTAACCGCGTACCCGGGCATCACAAATTTGGTCTCAAAATTTGCGCGAGACTTGAATGTAAAAAGTCAGTAAGCTGCGAGGTGAAAAAATTTCGCGCAGCAGATATATTGCGAAAATTGTTGAGGGGGGCCATTATGGCCCCCCCCCCCCGGAGAATTCGGGTTAATGCATGTTATGTTTACTGATAAGGATCCCATTGGATAAAATGCATTCTATCGGAAAGGGCTAATCTCAAAACGGCATAAGTGGTTACATAAAAAGCTAATGTTGGACATCTCTCATTATCATTGGTAGTTTTACTGCATTCCTCCACTCTGTTGGTATTTCAGATCACTCATAGACAGGTGAACATGTATAAAAAAAACGGCTTGGTTACCATTTACTTTTCTTTCCTAATTTGAAGCTAAACAAGATTTTCACTTGCGAAGTAGGTCATATTATGTGAAATGATATTAATTACACAATCAATGTGATTTTAATTTGTGTTCAAATCATCAAGAAGCAAAAATATGTCCAATGAATTAGAGTTTACTTCTGAGAGTAAACAGATTTATCACATTCATTAGAAAGACTCAAGCTATAAGCAGTGTTACTAGATCTAGCCATACCATCTAGTGTTTTTCTTATTTAACCATCAGTTCAGTGATTTGATAAGTTCTTTGTCCTGGTGGTGATTTTTTATACAACTTCATTTCAAGTCGATCATAGGTTAAAGATTTGATTTTGAAATTCCAGTTGAATTTAAACTCAAGTTGTGCATTGGGCCCAGGAGTCTGTTTCAGAAAGAGTTGCATTAAATATGACTCCAGAAACCAAACCAATTTTCCAATGTATGTTTCTTAATTATTAGAAAAATCAATAATTTTTTGATTGCAGCTTGTTTCTTCTCTCTTTCCTTGTTGTAAGTACTTCTTCACCCCTGTTTTATGTAGGTTCTGAGACATTGAGTGGTAGCTGGTGTACAGATATCCTATCAACGCTAATCAGTAACACACCTCATAGCTGGGCCAGTCACACTCTCAAGTTCTCCATTTATCTACTTATTACCGATTTGATCTCATTTATTAGGTTCTGAGACATTGAGTGGTAGCTGGTGTACAGATATCCTATCAACGCTAATCAGTAACACACCTCATAGCTGGGCCAGTCACACTCTCAAGTTCTCCATTTATCTACTTATTACCGATTTGATCTCATTTATTAGGTTCTGAGACATTGAGTGGTAGCTGGTGTACAGATATCCTATCAACACTAATCAGTAACACACCTCATAGCTGGGCCAGTCACACTCTCAAGTTCTCCATTTATCTACTTATTACCGATTTGATCTCATTTATTAGGTTCTGAGACATTGAGTGGTAGCTGGTGTACAAATATCCTATCAACACTAATCAGTAACACACCTCATAGCTGGGCCAGTCACACTCTCAAGTTCTCCATTTATCTACTTATTACCGATTTGATCTCATTTATTAGGTTCTGAGACATTGAGTGGTAGCTGGTGTACAAATATCCTATCAACACTAATCAGTAACACACCTCATAGCTGGGCCAGTCACACTCTCAAGTTCTCCATTTATCTACTTATTACCGATTTGATCTCATTTATTAGGTTCTGAGACATTGAGTGGTAGCTGGTGTACAGATATCCTATCAACACTAATCAGTAACACACCTCATAGCTGGGCCAGTCACACTCTCAAGTTCTCCATTTATCTACTTATTACCGATTTGATCTCATTTATTAGGTTCTGAGACATTGAGTGGTAGCTGGTGTACAAATATCCTATCAACGCTAATCAGTAACACACCTCATAGCTGGGCCAGTCACACTCTCAAGTTCTCCATTTATCTACTTATTACCGATTTGATCTCATTTATTAGGTTCTGAGACATTGAGTGGTAGCTGGTGTACAGATATCCTATCAACACTAATCAGTAACACACCTCATAGCTGGGCCAGTCACACTCTCAAGTTCTCCATTTATCTACTTATTACCGATTTGATCTCATTTATTAGGTTCTGAGACATTGAGTGGTAGCTGGTGTACAGATATCCTATCAATGCTAATCAGTAACACCCCTCATAGCTGGGCCAGTCACACTCTCAAGTTCTCCATTTATCTACTTATCACCGATTTGATCTCATTTATTAGGTTCTGAGACATTGAGTGGTAGCTGGTGTACAGATATCCTATCAACACTAATCAGTAACACACCTCATAGCTGGGCCAGTCACACTCTCAAGTTCTCCATTTATCTACTTATTACCGATTTGATCTCATTTATTAGGTTCTGAGACATTGAGTGGTAGCTGGTGTACAGATATCCTATCAACGCTAATCAGTAACACACCTCATAGCTGGGCCAGTCACACTCTCAAGTTCTCCATTTATCTACTTATTACCGATTTGATCTCATTTATTAGGTTCTGAGACATTGAGTGGTAGCTGGTGTACAGATATCCTATCAACACTAATCAGTAACACACCTCATAGCTGGGCAGTCACACTCTCAAGTTCTCCATTTATCTACTTATTACCGATTTGATCTCATTTATTAGGTTCTGAGACATTGAGTGGTAGCTGGTGTACAGATATCCTATCAACGCTAATCAGTAACACACCTCATAGCTGGGCCAGTCACACTCTCAAGTTCTCCATTTATCTACTTATTACCGATTTGATCTCATTTATTAGGTTCTGAGACATTGAGTGGTAGCTGGTGTACTGATATCCTATCAACGCTAATCAGTAACGCCCCTCATAGCTGGGCCAGTCACACTCTCAAGTTCTCCATTTATCTACTTATTACCGATTTGATCTCATTTATTAGGTTCTGAGACATTGAGTGGTAGCTGGTGTACAGATATCCTATCAACGCTAATCAGTAACACACCTCATAGCTGGGCCAGTCACACTCTCAAGTTCTCCATTTATCTACTTATTACCGATTTGATCTCATTTATTAGGTTCTGAGACATTGAGTGGTAGCTGGTGTACAGATATCCTATCAACACTAATCAGTAACACACCTCATAGCTGGGCCAGTCACACTCTCAAGTTCTCCATTTATCTACTTATTACCGATTTGATCTCATTTATTAGGTTCTGAGACATTGAGTGGTAGCTGGTGTACAGATATCCTATCAACGCTAATCAGTAACACACCTCATAGCTGGGCCAGTCACACTCTCAAGTGCTTCATTTATCTACTTATTACCGATTTGATCTCATTTATTAGGTTCTGAGACATTGAGTGGTAGCTGGTGTACAGATATCCTATCAACGCTAATCAGTAACACACCTCATAGCTGGGCCAGTCACACTCTCAAGTTCTCCATTTATCTACTTATTACCGATTTGATCTGATTTATTAGGTTCTGAGACATTGAGTGGTAGCTGGTGTACAGATATCCTATCAACGCTAATCAGTAACACCCCTCATAGCTGGGCCAGTCACACTCTCAAGTTCTCCATTTATCTACTTATCACCGATTTGATCTCATTTATTAGGTTCTGAGACATTGAGTGGTAGCTGGTGTACAAATATCCTATCAACACTAATCAGTAACACACCTCATAGCTGGGCCAGTCACACTCTCAAGTTCTCCATTTATCTACTTATTACCGATTTGATCTCATTTATTAGGTTCTGAGACATTGAGTGGTAGCTGGTGTACAGATATCCTATCAACGCTAATCAGTAACACACCTCATAGATGGGCCAGTCACACTCTCAAGTTCTCCATTTATCTACTTATTACCGATTTGATCTCATTTATTAGGTTCTGAGACATTGAGTGGTAGCTGGTGTACAGATATCCTATCAACACTAATCAGTAACACACCTCATAGCTGGGCCAGTCACACTCTCAAGTTCTCCATTTATCTACTTATCACCGATTTGATCTCATTTATTAGGTTCTGAGACATTGAGTGGTAGCTGGTGTACAGATATCCTATCAACGCTAATCAGTAACACACCTCATAGCTGGGCCAGTCACACTCTCAAGTTCTCCATTTATCTACTTATTACCGATTTGATCTCATTTATTAGGTTCTGAGACATTGAGTGGTAGCTGGTGTACAGATATCCTATCAACGCTAATCAGTAACGCCCCTCATAGCTGGGCCAGTCACACTCTCAAGTTCTCCATTTATCTACTTATTACCGATTTGATCTCATTTATTAGGTTCTGAGACATTGAGTGGTAGCTGGTGTACTGATATCCTATCAACGCTAATCAGTAACACACCTCATAGCTGGGCCAGTCACACTCTCAAGTGCTTCCCATCAGCTCTTCAGTCATTCTTTGAGAAGAACAACATGCCAACAGAGATGAGAGGACTCAAGAGGGCTATAGAAGATGAATATAAGAGATGGACTAGTAAGTATGCTTGATTCAATCAAAACCTTGTATAGTTAGTGATTTGTTCAGTGCTAGCGTTGGTGCTTGTTTTTGTATTTTGCTAGTGTTGCTGATGGTTGATAAGTAGGTCAACTTTGCTTTTTTGTTCATTTGTATGTAAGGAGTCATTACTTTTTTTGTGAAATATTGTACAGCACAGATTAAATGATATGATAATAATAATAGCTGGATTTATATAGTGCTTTTTGCCTGAGGATACAAAGCGCTCGCTATTATTACCCCATCTTTAGGTCGAGCTACCATCATCGGTGTGCAATGCATGCAAGGAATTATTCCTGCTGGGTATTTATTCATTTCACATGGGTCGAGTGCAGCTTAGTGTAGATAAATTTCTTGCTGAAGGAAAACACACGCCATGGCTAGTATACCTACGGCACACGACCCTCTGACAAGAGTCAGAACCATTAGACCACTATGCTTTGGGTTTTGTTAAAGGGTAAGTTCACCCTGACAAAAAGTTTATTGTAAAAATAGCAGAAAAAAATAATATAAAATATTGCCGAAGGTTTGAGAAAAATTCATCAAATAATTAAAAAGTTATTAGAATTTCAATTATTTGATTATTGACGTAATTTGCGAGCAGCATTCCTACATAGTGAATGGTAAAAAATCAATGAAAAGTCATTTTCTCAGAAAATTGAAAATGGTTTTCACTGTACCTTTTGTATTATCAATAGACAAAACATTTCACACCCGATCATGAATAGAAAACAAAATCAAGTCATCAGGAACCATACAAAATTTGAAATTCATGCATTTTATATTACATAACACATGGGGCAGCTGCTCGTTTATGACGTCACAAATCCAAAACTTTGTACTCTAATAACATTCTTAATCTGTAACAGATTTTCCTCAGGGTGAACTTCCCCTTTAAACATAAAAAGTAATCATGCAAAAAAGCGGTATTTACAGAAGTTTGACTACTTGATTGTACTACTTGCTTTATATTTTCTGAAAATGATTTTTTTTTTTTTATATATTCATTTCAGGTGTGATCTCTGAAGCAGATAGGATTCGTCATTTCTCCAATCCCAGCACACCCCCATACTTCCTGTGGTAAGTTCATTCAAATCAATCCCAGCACACCCCCATACTTCCTGTGGTAAGTTCATTCAAATCAATCGTTTTAGGTCATTGTTTCAAAACTTATGACATAGTTTTCATTTTCACACATTTACAGTGGACTTGCTGTCATTGCATTATATCATTTCTCATATGAATGAGAAAATTGGCACATTTTACTTCTTTGCATATTTTGATAGTACATGTCATCATTCAGTATTACTTACTTTTATATATATTATGTTTTTATATATTTTGTGAATAGCACTATGTAAAATTATTAACCATCGAGTGTGTTTGCACACTGTTACCTTTATTTGATACCGACCTATTTATTAAACTCACAGTTTAAAAAGAATTGATAGTAATTATAAATAATTATGATTATAATTATTAATTATTAATGTTCAGAATGCTATTAATCCACTGAATCATTTAAAAAAAGAAAATACTTTCTCTAATTTATTCTTTTATACAAGGTACATGTATATGTGGTAAGCATTTAACAGATAAAGACATATGATGATATATGCATTGATTGTAAAATTTCTGAGGAGATGTTGGAAAATAATTATAATCAATTGCATTTATTTTTTTTTATTTTAACATTTGATAGATCAATCTTATCTGTAGAAAATAGGGTTACACTCCATCCTGCAAGAAGAAGAACAATTTCAAAATTACAAATAATTTCAAGACATGACGTGATTAAGGGTACCTCACATAGATCTTGCTGTAACCCAATAGAATTCATATCATTATCATCTCTCATCAGTATTATTTGGAAGATGCTACTCGTCATGGATACGGAATGTATCTCACCAACCGTTGTTAAGGTGCTGGAGTTAATAGGACCTCGAGGGTTATCTAGGCATATTAGAACCTTTGCAGACTATTTAGTTTGTGAATTCTCAACATCAGCAGGTGGACAGCATGTTAACATGGTTGGTCTCTTTTGCTTTAGTTTTCTTTTATTTGGTGTTTTGTTTAACACAACATGTTGATAATTTAATCATTTGTTATTGCATTATTTTATTTAGAAATATGACTTCATGCTTTCTTATCTTTCATCTTTCAAATCAATTGAAAATCAATGTAAATCAAACTTTGCACTTGGAATGTCTTTGTAAATCACAAATCAAACGTGTTTGGTCTCTCTATCTCTCTTTTCAACTTAATCAATTTCTTAATGATTTGATGTAAAATATTAATCTAGGATTGGGTTATCACAGTGAAAGTCAGTAAATCACAATTTCCACTTTGCGGATGGCAATCCCCCTCCCCCCACCCTTGATCCTTATAATAATAAATACTACAGGCTTGTGAAATGAGTTCTTAACAATGAATTGTTACATAGATAGTTTAAAATGATCATGCACATTCATGTAAGAAAAGTAAATTAAACATAGGAAGAGGAGCTAGGGCATCGTGGCCTTCAAGTCCTGTTGGGGATAATGGTTATCATAATTTTGATTGATCTTGTTTCAGTGTGTTGAGAAGTTAAATGCAATGGTATGGAAACTGAATATCATCACCCTCGATAGACTAGTTCTTAGTTTGGTGAGTATTCTCCTTTTATTAATTAATGAAGTGTGTAATCTGACCTTTTTATAGATTTGATTTGATAGCAATAACGCATATGACAAGGAATAATGACAAAGCTCTTGATTTTTGTTCATTTTGATTTTATTTTGTGCCCTTTATTTGCTGTGCCTCTTCATGAAAAAATAATTTCTTTGTTTAGTATAGGTTTATTTTTGTGGTGTGAAATTTTATCAATTGTCAACTTAAATCTTGATAAATTCAAGGACACTGATACATGTATTGATGATTATTACCCATTTCAGACATCTGAGCTGGTCATTTACAAACTATAGATTTCATGAATATCAGGAAGATATGAGTTTGTCATTTATATTTTCCACGGTGCCGTATCCGCATCAATATGATACTGATATGAGCAATGTATTTGATGATCCAAAGCCAAGGAAAATCCTAATATTGCCCTTTACCATGTTAAACCGTGTTAAACCATGTATACCTCCTGTAATACCATTGTTTATAATAGACTTTGAGAAGTCATGTACTGTAATATGTAATACCGTTGTTTATAATAGACTTTGAGAAGTCAATTACTGCAATATGTAATATCATTGTTTTTAATAGGCTTTGAGAAGTCACGAAGGAAATGAGGCTCAGGTGGGATTCTTCATCATCCAGCTCTTAATCCTCAAACCAAATGAGTTTAGGACCAGAGTTAGTGACTTTGTGAAAGAAAATTCACCTGAACATTGGACACAGTCTGACTGGCACAGCAAGCACATGGCCTACCATAGGGTAAGAATATGCATAGCGAACACATGGCCTACCATAGGGTAAGAATATACATAGCAAACACATGGCATTACCATAGGGTATGAATATACATAGCAAACATATGGCCTACCACAGGGTATGAATATACATAGCAAGCATATGGCCTGCCATAGGGTAAAAATACCGGTATACATAACAAACATATGGCCTACTATAGGGTAAGAATATACATAGCAAACATATGGCCTACCATACAGTAAGAATAAATATATAACAAACATAAATGTATGGCCTACCATACAGTAACCATACATCAGTGAATTACAATAGAAATTAGTTATTACATGAATGTTACAATGTAAGTACAGCTAAATGAATTCATGGATTTGATGGATGGATGGATGGATGGATGGATGGATGGAAGGAAGGAAGGAAGGAAGGAAGGAAGGAAGGATGGAAGGAAGGAAGGAAGGACAAGCTGATTGACTAACTGAGATAATTGTAGAGGAATGGATGAATGAATGAGTGATTGAATAAATTAATGAATGACTGAATGAATGAATGACTGACTGAATGAATGAATGAATGAATGAATTAATGAATGAATGAATGAGTGAGTGATAAGATTGATTGATGGATGGTTAGATTTGTTTTTAACACGTAAATCATAGTACAAATGAATGAGTTTCCAAAGTTTATTTTAAGACTGATATTTATCTCCCACCCCCTTCTCTCTTTCTATCTGTAGAAATATCCTGAGAAGTTTTTCTTTGAAGGTTTGTGTGAGGAGACTGGTGCCACACTACAAACTACCCCTCAGTATCTGCCAGTTTACTTCAGTAATGTGTGCCTGAGATTCTTGCCTGTAAGTATGAGAAATGATACCAATCTAAACCAGTTTACTACTGCATGCCTAAGATTCTAGCCTTATAATTGTTGAAAATTACTTGTCTTTTTGTGAGCATTTGTATGCAATACCCTCAAGATATGGTCTTAAGATGTGATGGTCGCAATGATCAACTAGTCACCATGCAAATTGGACAAAGAACAAGCTAAGGACCAAAATTCACAAGAGTACATGCCCCATGGTTTAATAAGAAGGTTAGGTAGAATTTAGTGCACATTATGTATAGGGTCCATGGTATTTAAATTCCATTATTCGTACATTTATTCACCTAAACACTGTGCTCTTGAATTACAAATTGAGGCTTATTACAAGCATAGAGCATACTAGCAATAATTGAATCTACTGCCCTTTGACAAAACATGCATCCACTATTGGATATTGATATACCAAATTGTACAATGCCTACTTTGCTTGTTGTACGCGATCAAATAGGAGGCTGAATGTCACACATTTGTACCGTTGCACACAAGACGTACCATCCAAAATGTATCATTGCACGGCTTTAGGAGGTTACGTCACAATGCGATTTCATTGAATAAGGTGACAATGCGTGTACAGCCCGCTGGCTAAATGCGCAATGCTGTCCAAGATCATGTGCGTTTGTGGGCCCGGCTTGTGGGATTTTGCTTTTCGCTTCCAATATTTTTGCTCCCTTTTCATAGACTAATGGAGGGGAAAAAACTCTTTGTTTTTTCCATATTATCGCTAGATTCTGAGGCGTTGTACAACACAAATAGCAAATATTCTTATTCGTGCAATGGTGCGAGATTTTGCATTCGGTAAAAGAAAGAAACGCTCTATTCAACTCGGCTCTTTCTTTCACCTCATGTGAAATCTCGCACCATTGCACTCATGCCTATTCGCTATTTGTATATTAGCACAATAGGAGACCATATATTCAAACTTTGTGAATTTTGTGGTGTTTAAAAGAATAATAAGATGAAATAATTATTTCTGGTTGGTATACTGGTTTCTTTCTTGTAGGTATTTGATATCCTGATTCATCGTTTCCTGGAGCTACCTCCTGTCACTAAGTCTTTAGAAACCATCCTGGAACATCTAGGTGGTCTATTCAAATTCCATGGTAAGACCAGGAAAGACAGAGATCCAAGAAAAAAATGAGGAGGAATAGAAATTTTAAAAACTGAAGGATTTAGTCACTCAATTAATCAATATTGATGAAACTGATAATTATCAAATATGTATTGCACAATTTCTATATGGATATACACAACTCCACATTACAAACAAGGTAATAAATTAAACAAGTTAAGTTACAGAAGATATGTAAATTTATTAAATAATAAAAGACAAAGTATGTTTATAACATTTACATACAGTGTATTAATCTTCACACCATCCTTGTTGTGAATTACAGTTTATGCTGTTTGGTAAAACAGTGGAAACTTGAAAATGTTTTATATATATATATATAAATGCTTGTTACAAGCAGAGTATAAAATTCTGTTCCAGCTCATTAAAAATGGTTACCACAACTGGCACTTATATTGTTTACTTCTCTGATTTAGTATCTTCCCCTATTATCACCTCCAGACCGTCCAGTGACGTACCTTTTCAACACTCTTCATTACTATGAGAAGAAGCTTAGAGAAAGACCAGGATTGAGAAGAAAACTTGTTGGTGTTATCATTGGAGCTCAGAAAGGAATCAGACCAAATAACTGGTATGGTAGTCTATCGTGTGAAATACAAAAAAATAGAAATCATGATGTTAAAAATACAATTTATTAAGTGCTTGTATCCTTTATAGTAACGATGAAATCTTTATCAAAGTCATTTAAATTCTTACTTTTCAACATCTTATAGGCCAATGAAAATACCTCTTTTATGTAGAAAAGGGGTAACTCAAGGTGATATTTAAACTTTTTATTAACCAGAAAGTGGCATCCGTACAAACTGCTCATGGTTAACAAATATTGGAATGAAATGTGAAATGAAAATTGGATTTGGATTATATTAAATTCATTCTGATTATGTTAAAACAGATAATCTTGGGTAAGGGTCTCGAGTCATGAGGAAAGTTGCATGTAACAGCCTTATGAAATTGCCCCCAGGTGCACATTTGATACGAGTATTACAATATTGCAAGAGTGCCATAGTGGGATATACCCTGTGATAGAAAGACAGGCTTCTGCACATAACATGATTCACATGGTATTTCAATGAATGAATTTATCTTCTTAGGTGTTTGACCCAGGCTTATCAAGACTTCCTTGCTAAAGGACCAGAAGATCTTGTATGGACACCAGACCATGAGTATTACATCACTGTCATCAAGAGACTTGTAGACAGTATCCTTTTTTATTACCAACTGAATTAATGTCTATGAGCTAGATTTACTATGGGTAGCCTCTTCTTCCTTTCTGAGGCCTAGCTGTTCTATAAAGAATCAAAGTCACAGTAACTATGTCAATATTGTAACAACCATGGAAAACTTGATTGTAATCGACTGTCAAGACTTGTTACCATGATAGTTGCTATAATATGAAAGTAGACCATAGTTGTATGTCTTCCGGAAGAAAGTGCATACTACCCATGATCTTGAATATAAATGTACTTACAGCAATATACCGTAGCCATATTCAATAATCCACTTGCTTGAGTCTTTAACTGATAATATCCTTATTAACATGTTTGAATATATACCCAATAGAATGATAACATTATGAACTTCACCTTACCCCACGTTATAACCTAAAGTTATTTTGCTTTAAAATCTAATTTTTCAATGAGCTCTAATAGCCATCATGATTTGTACCCTGAATTTGGTTTAAATCACAATATATTTTTATTATATTTCGATAGGTTTATGTTTCAAGAATAGTTTACAGCACAAGAGTCTATTACATGTATTAGATGAACCCACTGTTCAACTGATTTCTATAGAAGAGAGTTACCGTTAAATATCCCTTTTCCAATGGATGCTGAGCATCTGGAAACAGAATCCCATTTTAGTGTGTCTATATGAGGGCTCAAAACTCATGACCCTCAATATTGAGATAGCCAATATACCTTCTGATATCTGACTTCAAAATCAGTTGCAGTTAAATCCTAATATTTCATCTTCATTTAAAGCAACCCTGATGTTTTGGTTGTTGCTTCTTTTGGCATTGTGAAGCTCTAAAGTTTAATATTCCATAGATCTAATCACCAAGAGAACCTGTTTAACCATCATAGCAAACTTTAAAATCACATTTTATGACATACAATATATGATGTAGTTGATTATTTTCTTGACTGTCGCTCTACTAAGCTCTATTGGACAAGTCTCCATTCCCAGTGTTTGATTGGAGATTCAATGAGTTTCCTAACATCTCAGCTCATGCATTACACTGTGTATGTGTTGAACTAATGGCTTTAGCCATCAACCCTAAGGTTGTGGGAGATGCTGTACTGGACGTTGTTCTTAAGAAGTAAGTATCTATTTTCAGTGCTTCAGGAAAATATAATGGAAAAATAGGTTTCCTAATCCTAGAATTTTACACTGAGTATTATTGGTACATGACTTGTATTGTCTAACGTCATACATGGGCAATGCTTCGAAATAATCATTCTCTTTTGAACGTCTGAACTCCATTTTCTCCTTTGGGAGCATTGCAACCTTTCATAATTATGAACTAGAAAATACAAAAGATCCATTCCCATTAGATCTCATAAAAGGGGGTTTGGTTAGATCTACATACTTTATGGAATTTTGAATTACGTGTGCATTGCTCTTTTTTGGTTTTCTCACATATTAATTTCAGAGAAACATGGTCACTAAATGTTTAATGTATAATAAAGATAATGATGTATTATCAATGGTGCAAACTCAAGTCACTTATATATATGACATGTTGATGCTCATTGCACATACATGTAGCTAAGCCGTCAAAAAAAATATATTGCTAAAAAATATCAGGTAGTGCAGAGTACAGACATCACAACACTTTCCAACTTGGGTAAATGAAAATGCTTTTGTTCTGTTTTATTTTAAAAAAGTGAAAACTACTGATAATACATAAGATATTTTTCTGATTCGAGCTACCCAAAATAATAACAGAAAATATTGAACCTTGTTTCTTAATTCTTGTTGCAGTACTTAGATATTCTAGTATATCATGTCAATTGAATATTCATGTTCAAAAAGGACAATTGGATAAATATTAAGACATGATGCAGTATTTGGTACCCTGGGGTACCAAATAATAATCCGCCATTTTGTTGAATTATTTATTTTATTTTTTGCGCTGTACCCTGGGTTACCAAAAATGTGTACAAGTATATTTTAATGTTATGTAGAGATTTTTTTTTTCTTTTTAGTGATCTTATGTAACAATTAATGCATGCAAATGATAACTTTATTCTATTTGTTTACTATTATTGGCATAAGATTGTATCAAAGAAATGAAATAGGCGTTGTGATCATTGTCCCCATCATTGTCATGATTGTCGCACCGATCGCACGACAGGATCACCATGACAACAATGTAACTGTACACTATTACAACACGAGATGGCGCTGCACAACGCCGTGCCCCGGGGTACTACGGTACCCCGGTGTACGGCGTGGTGCATCACATGTCAGGAACCCATTAAATCATTATTGGCACAGAACTAGATGTATTTGATAATGAATACAATCCATAACTATACACATGTAGTGCTCTGTAAAGCAATTATATAAAACACTTTCTTTTTATCTAGCCCTTCTGAGCTCCCTCGTGAGAATGTAATGATATGGATCAATGCTATTGCCCTCATCTTAACTTCTCTACCAGTAAGTATTTATTCACAGATATTGATAAAATGTTGCCAGTCAATTGCACAATACATAATTCAGGGGTGGATCCAGGATTTAAAAAAAAGGGGGGGCATTTTGGTACAGAAAAACATTAACATGTCTCCCAAAACAGATCCCCACTCCCAGTAAATGGCGATTTATGTTATTTGATAAGCAAAAAGAGGGTCCTCACTTGCAAATGAATGGCATATTCCCCTATGGAATATATTCTATGGCTGCAAGGGGGGCATGGGGCTAGATGAATTAAGTTACATAAAGTCATTTCTCTGTTTGTCATGAATAACAAGATTTATCTCTGCGGTTCTGTTTTCTTAAAGCATGAAAAGTAATTCAAATTTTTGTGACAAATTTTGGCATTATATTTAAAAGACATATCCTGTCAAAATCTGTTACAAAATTTGATTTATGTATTAAAAAGGCAATTTAATGGCTCACTCACTTCCCTCACAGCATTTTAAAATTAATTCTGCCCTTTATGCCATGTCTTGCCCCTAAAATTTTTAGACTTGTTATGCCTTGACCTCCACCCAAACTAAAAGGAAAAAATCCCTCACAAGAGAACAAAACAGCCCCTCCCCCATCCATGAATATGGATCAACACCCATGGCATGCCAGCGTACATTTGCTGTAACGATGGTTTACTTTGAATTCTATCAAGATAATTAAATATGGCTCTTGAACGTTTTGTTAAGGTGGCACTCTTTAATATTGATGAAGGAAAACATAATCAGAGAGTTGACAACAAGTTTGAAGTTTGCAGTGCGAAAAAGCAAAATCACAGGGCTGAAAGCATGTTGCGATTTGCTTTTCACATTTAAAAAAAAGAACAGAACCGCAGAGCTGAATTAAGTAGAGCTTACATATCTAAGTCATCTATATATAAATACCTGAATTTATATGTACATGTATTGTTCATTATGTTATTGATTAATGATTGATTTCAGGAAACATACCGTGAGATGATCCAGACAAGGATAGTAGAGGTCATCTGCAGGGAACCTTTGGCAGGGTCAAAGGTCAACCCTATGACCCCAAGGTCAAACCTGAATCACATGTTTGCTGAGTTCAGCTTTGCTTCAGCCCATCCTCTGTATATGGAGGGAGAGAGTGCTTATGTCATTGCAATCACACATGCTATCTGGCATCACTCTAACATTGGCCAACTGACACCATTGCCTCAGTGAGTTACATGTCATAATCAAGCAGAGATTCCCATTCTCAGATCATAGAACACCTGTTTAAACCCACTTGGTGCACTACAGGGGCCGCAGAAGCGGGGGAGGGGGCTTCACCTCCCCCCACTTTTTTCCAAAACCGTGTACAAAAACGTAAAAATGACCATATGATTGTGATTTTTTGCATGGCCCCCCCCCCCCCACTTTGAAAACCATTCCACGGCCCCTGTACTATCAATTTGGTATAAAAACCAGTTGGTACAACATCACTTGGTCTAATGATATTCTCAGTTTGTCTTAATTCCATTTAGTTTAATGCACCAATGATCTGATTTTCAGTTTGTCTTATTATTGTCTACTTTGTGAAAATAGATATTTGGTTCTGTTCATCTAATCATTGATATGTCTTGGCACCGAGATTAATTTATTATTGTTTTGTAATCCTGGAATAAGAATATTGAGTGCCTTCCTATTGGAAAGTCAGTATGTTGTAAATAATTTTTTCTATATTTTACTAGGTTCAAGAAGATCAATATGTTTAACTTCTTAATAAAATTGTTACTACCTTTTACGAGGTTCCGAAGAGAAGATCAGTACATTTAAATTCTTAATAACAAGAGTAGATCAATATGTTAGTAACAATGTCACTATCTTTTACTAGGTTCCAATGTTACTATCGTAAGAGTAGATCAGTATCTTAGTAACAATGTGACTATCTTTTACTAGGTTCCAATGTTACGACCGTAAGAGTAGATCAGTATGTTAGTAACAATGTCACTATCTTTTACTAGGTTCCAATGTTACTATCGTAAGAGTAGATCAGTATCTTAGTAACAATGTGACTATCTTTTACTAGGTTCCAATGTTACGACCGTAAGAGTAGATTAGTATGTTAGTAACAATGTTACTATCTTTTATTAGGTTCCAATTTTACTATCGTAAGAGTAGATCAATATGTTAGTAACAATGTCACTATCTTTTACTAGGTTCCAATGTTACGATCGTAAGAGTAGATCAGTATGTTAGTAACAATGTCACTATCTTTTACTAGGTTCCAATGTTACTATCGTAAGAGTAGATCAGTATGTTAGTAACAATGTGACTATCTTTTACTAGGTTCCAATGTTACGACCGTAAGAGTAGATCAGTATGTTAGTAACAATGTCACTATCTTTTACTAGGTTCCAATGTTACTATCGTAAGAGTAGATCAGTATGTTAGTAACAATGTGACTATCTTTTACTAGGTTCCAATGTTACGACCGTAAGAGTAGATCAGTATGTTAGTAACAATGTCACTATCTTTTATTAGGTTCCAATTTTACTATCGTAAGAGTAGATCAATATGTTAGTAACAATGTTACTATCTTTTACTAGGTTCCTAAGAGAACAAGTGAAGCCTCATGTGAAGACCGAGGATCAATTTCTCTTCATATGTCATATCATTGGACCATTCCTTCAGAGATTCCATGAAGAGAGAACTAGATGCTTGTTAGAGGTATGTATACAATACAAAATTGTTTATGGCTCCTATTTTTCGTATAATGTGCCTGTAAAATATCATGCACAATATTACAATCAGTAGTGATCATTACGTATAATACAATTATTTAGGATTGTTTATTTCAAGTATGTTCACCATATCCAAGTTTCCTGTCCAAGACCTAGATGAACAGAATTCCAACCAGTCCTAGCAAGAATTGAATAGACAAAGATTCTTATGGAGGGGGGTAGGGAAATGGGGTTACTTCTTTCATACATGTTTTTAATGTAATTTACAATTATTATTATTATTATTATTTTTATTCGGCATACAGAATCAGATAAAATATTACAAACAAGTGAATACAAAATGCAATAGAGTCATACAGATCATAATATAAAATTCAAGACAAAATTACGTTGTATCAGGTGCGTCTGGTCAAGCTGCCAGGGTATGGAAAAAGTTAACTTAATAACTATGGTCCGCAGACCTTCCTCCCAATACCTGACCAGACGCACCTGATATTCATTGATATACAATTGTAATGTATCAACTTATACTTGTCTTTAATTCCCTTTAAATTCATGATAAACCCCATCATTCATGCTCAGTAAATATACCTTAGATATATTTTATTTCATGTGTGTATTCTTTTCTTTTCTATTCAGATTGCGATAGAGCTGTATGATATGTTACAGAGTGTTGACAGACATAGTAATCACATCTTGCATTCTGATACCATCTGTGATTTCTTGTATCCTTTGAAAAATCTTCCATTGTTCTTACCTAAAATATTTGTAGGTGTTAATAATGGAGTTGTGCTTATCTTGAAGCCCTGGCAAGTTCTGTCTTGAGAAATATAATTTTATATGTAGATTTACAATTCTCTCAGAACTGAGTCAATAAATGAATTAATTAAAATGAAATCAACTTTAAAATTTAAAGGACTGGGCTACTTGAGATGAATTCAGGACTGGGGCATGATTGGCCCCATGCCCTTGTGATCTTGACTGTCATTTGTGCGATTGAGCCAAAATATGGGATGCACAACATTTACAACATAATCTACAAGCCAGTATAAAAATTATCCTGGAATAAATATTTTTTCATTGAAAAAAAATTCAAACACATTTCTTTGGTTCCGAATAAATTAGGCTGAGCTGTTGTACACTCCTTGACTGATATCCCTCATAGCTATCATTTGAAATACATGTTCACTGGTGATGCAGTCAAGGCAGATGCTGAGAAGGTGATAAGGGGCTTGAAACCACCTCTTAGAACCAAGATGAGATTTATCAGCAAGGGAGTTGAGAGTCTAGCAGTCAGTGCAAGACCAGCACCATACAGCATCAACGCTCTCTAATGGGTTCAGAGTCTAGCAGTCAGTTCAAGACCAGCACCATACAGCATCAATGCTCTCTAATGGGTTCAGAGTCTAGCCGTCAGCTCACGACCAGCACCATACAGTATCAATGCTCTCTAATGGGTTCAGAGTCTAGCCGTCAGCTCACGACCAGCACCATACAGTATCAATGCTCTCTAATGGGTTCAGAGTCTAGCTGTCAGCTCACGACCAGCACCATACAGCATCAATGCTCTCTAATTGGTTCAGACTAGCAGTCAGTTCAAGACCAGCACCATACAGCATCAACGCTTTCTAATGGGTTCAGAGTCTAGCCGTCAGTTCAAGACCAGCACCATACAGCATCAACGCTCTTTAATGGGTTCAGAGTCTAGCCATCAGCACCATACAGCATCAACGCTTTCTAATGGGTTCAGAGTCTAGCCGTCAGTTCAAGACCAGCACCATACAGCATCAACGCTTTCTAATGGGTTCAGAGTCTAGCCGTCAGCACCATACAGCATCAACGCTTTCTAATGGGTTCAGAGTCTAGCCGTCAGCACCATACAGCATCAATGCTCTCTGATGGGTTCAGAGTCTAGCTGTCAGCACCATACAGCATCAATGCTCTCTAATGGGTTCAGAGTCTAGCCATCAGCACCATACAGCATCAACGCTTTCTAATGGGTTCAGAGTCTAGCCGTCAGTTCAAGACCAGCACCATACAGCATCAACGCTTTCTAATGGGTTCAGAGTCTAGCCGTCAGCACCATACAGCATCAACGCTTTCTAATGGGTTCAGAGTCTAGCCGTCAGCACCATACAGCATCAATGCTCTCTGATGGGTTCAGAGTCTAGCTGTCAGCACCATACAGCATCAATGCTCTCTAATGGGTTCAGAGTCTAGCCGTCAGCACCATACAGAATCAACGCTCTCTAATGAAACCATCCCCAGAACCAAGATGAGATTTATTAATCAGTTGCAAGTCTATTTGTGTCCCCAAATCAATAATATATCTCGCTACAGTTTTCAGTGAATTTGATAGACTGTTTGTTTCATCAAATGGTGACTAGTTCTGCATTGTATATCAATGATGTGTAATGATTATCAAGGATTGTATTTGTCTGAGATTCAGTTCCCTTGAGCTAAATTACTCTTATTCTAAGTTATTGGCTAAGCAGCCAATCAAAACCAAGGAATCCATGGAAATTTCTATTGATTAGCAAAGTTATGATAAAAGGGTTGCAAGACA
Source organism: Lytechinus variegatus (assembly GCF_018143015.1). NCBI lineage: Eukaryota > Metazoa > Echinodermata > Echinoidea > Temnopleuroida > Toxopneustidae > Lytechinus > Lytechinus variegatus. The sequence goes on from NC_054756.1 coordinate 134,520, forward strand.
TCTGCTCTGGTCTTGATATTGCAGAGGGCAAAGGGTTAGTGTTGGATTGTAATAGAGTTTTCATTTCAAAATTATTCATTATAAATACTAGGCTTAGGGTTCATTAGTTTGGGATGTTACTTTTTGTCTCGCCTGCATCGCAGAGCAAGACTTTAGGCGCTGCTTTTCTGAAGGCAGTGGTGGCGGTGTCAACATCAAATCTTAACCTAAGGTTAAGTTTTTGAAAAGACATCATAACTTAGAAAGTATATTGACCTAGTTCATGAAACTTAGGCATTAGGTTAATCAAGTATTATTGAACATCCTGCTCGAGTTTCAGGTCACGTGACCAAGGTCAAAGGTCATTTAGGGTCAATGGACTTTGGTCAAGTTGGGGGTATTTGTTAAATTACTATCATAACTTTGAAATTTATTGATCTAGTTCATGAAACTTGGACATTAGGGTAATCAAGTACCACTGAATATCCTGCGCGAGTTTCAGGTCACATGACCATGGTCAGTGGTCATTTAAGGTCAATGAACTTTGGCAGTGTTGGGGTATTTGTTAAATTACCATCCTAATTCTGAAAGTTTATGGATCTAGTTCATACAACTTATACATAAGAGTAATCAAGTATTACTAAACATCCTGTACAAGTTTCAGGTCACATGACCATGGTCAAAGGTCATTAAAGGTCAATGAACTTTGGCCGTGTTTGGGGTATTTGTTGAATTACCATCCTAACTGAAAGTTTATGGATCTATTTCATAAAACTTGGGATATCCCCTGTGAGTTTCAGGTCACAAAACCAAGGTCAAAGGTCAGTTAATGTCAGTAAACTTAGGCCATGTTGGGGTAATTGTTGAATTGCCATCATAACTTTGAAAGTTTATTGATAGAGTGAATGAAATGTGGACATGGGTGTACTTGACAAGTCTTAAGTCACTGTTCAAATGTCATTTATAGTCAATGAACGTGGTATTATGTCATTATATGAATGGTGTTTTTGTGAATGATTATTTTATAGTAGTTTTCAAAATTAGCACTGCTGCTATATTAAATCTTGTAATGCAGGTGTGACTGCCAGAGGCATTCCTCTTGTTATGTTTTGCTTAACTTGCAGAATTATCTTCAGAGTAATTGCCACAAGTGCAATTGTCATTGAACTGATAAAAATGATTTTTCTTTCGTTTTTTGACACCAGGCTCAGGGCTTTATTGCGCTTGGGTTTGGTGAGAATCTGCTTTCTTCTGACTGAATCCCAGGGATTATAAAACACTGTGTACATGTATGTGATTGTTAAGAACATGCATTGATCAATGAATTCAAAGCATCTATCAAAGTGCTGTGCTCAGTTTACATTCAGGAGTGTGAGAGTTCATATTTTTAGATCATTGCATATTTTTTTTCAGCTTATTTTGGGTTTTCCTCTGTACAGAAAGTATAGGAGCTCTTTCTTTTTCAGACTTTCAACACTCTTCAGTTTTTTTTCAGATCTGTTTATTTGTGACCACTCACACCCCTGACATAAGAATACAGTGCTGAGCCAGCATGATAACAAATGTATACATTGCAATTTGAACAATTTTAATTTCTAAAACATTCCTGAAGAGAGAAACAACGGATGTTAACCATGTGCACAAAGGCAACAAAAATTCTTTGAAATTCCAAGACAAATTTACATGCTTTGATTTATCACTAAATTTACTCAAACTTCATTTATTTTTTGTCCCCCAGGAGAGATTTTTTACTCACACAACTGGATCTTGATGTTTTTGTCCCCCAAGAATGTTACCATTAACAAACATGTAATCACTTTCAAGGCAAGGTCCTCATGTGTTAAGTTCCTACTTATGGTGTTAAGTTCCTACTTATGCAAATATACTTTGTCGTAGTCAAATCTATTTTAATGTCAGTGGGTTTGACATAAATTCAATGTTGATCATCGGCATTAAATCTGTATGTTACTGGGATATGATCCCTTGTATTTATTTGTTTTTGTCATTTTGTGACAAGAGAATACATTGTGTGTATTGTAGTTTTGATGTTCATAGTCATAAGGTGTTAAGTGTAAATAGAGATGGTAAATTGAATCATGTATAGCTACATTCATCATCTTGATAGGATGTTAACTAATGTAATATATTTCCAATTTTGATTATGAACAGTCAAAACCTGACAAAAATTTCCATTTTTGGGACCAGTCGTAAGTCAGTGTATTGGAACTCTAATCCAGGCATGGACAAAATTATTTACCTATCTTTTTGAGAACATGGAAAGTGTAAAGATGATGTTACTCTCAATAATGGATAACAAGAAGCTATGACAAGATTAATTTGATTGTATCTCTGGGATTATGTCACATTGAAAACTGGTGATTAACTAGGTAAGTAGCATTCTAAAGAGGACTAAAAACATGATATACATGTATGGATAGGGCTAAGATGACCCAAATGTGACGTATTTTTTCTCAATTAAATTACCAGCCATGGTAATATAGAGTTCTACAACTTGGACATCTCTTTATTATACAATTTCTTTTTCTTCTCTTTTCTTCCACTTTTTTCTCTTGTTTCAAAGACTGTTAAACTTCTCCTTTCATGCCCTTTAAATTTGATGACTTTTTAATTTATTTTTGCCAGGCAATAATTCTTGTTTATGGTAAGAACAAAACCCACAAGGTTTTAAGACAATGACAAATATTTTCTTGCATTCAATAATGCTACATTCTTTGCATGTCAATGTTTATTTCACTTTTTAATGTTTAACCAACTGCTTTCTTTCTGCCAAAGAAGAGTAGTTTACTGTGATTTTTTTGTTGTTGAATGTACATATATATGATTTGTAAATAAATGCCCTTACTGACTTAATGTATTTTCATATTTGCACAGTGGATGCTGAAGATAATTGTGGTCTATTATTATATGCTCTTCCCATGGGTTCGAGGGTCCATGGGACTGAGGATTGCATTTGTTGACATCAAAATAATTTTCTGCCTAGCCTACTTCTATAAAACACTTGCTTTCAGTTTCCAAACATGCCCTGAATGTGTACATGTGTAGTTGACTTGAGTTTACATTGTTAAAATGAACTGGCTGAGCAGAAAAATTTTCGATGAAGACAAACATACCTAACACTTGTGAACCCTCGTCATAGTTATTCCATGGCAAGCTCTTAGATTTCTCGTAGACATTCCAAGTCATTCATACCAATAAAACAGAGAGGCTCAGGGAAAAGATGGATCAGAATAAGAAGGAATTAATTGGATGGATAGTTACAGAAAAACGATACATTGGATAGATAGATAGATAGATAGATGGTGGGTGGATGGATGGATGGATGGATGGATAGAGTGAGTGGGTGGATGAGTGAGTGAGTGAGTGTGTGAGTGAGTGAGTGAGTGTGTGAGTGAGTGAGCGAGTGTGTGAGTGGGTGGATGAGTGGGTGGATGAGTGAGTGAGTGAGTGAGTGAGTGAGTGAGAAAAAGAGGAAGAGAGTTGAGAGTAGGGGAGGGAGAAACACAGGAAGAGACAATTTACTGTGAGAAAGGGACAGAGATTGGGGGAGGACGATAAGAGAGAGGGTATCAAGAGTTGCCAATTAGAAATTACTTTTATGAATTATTACTGAAAAATGACTATATGAATTTCATGCAAAATGCTTATTTCCTCGCCAAGATACTTATTTCAGCTTTAAATATACTGAAATGTCTTTGTCCAGGTTGGGAGCTTTGGGGAATGTAGTAACATGTAAGAAAGAATTGAAACTGTGGTGTCATATTTTTTCTTCAGTTGAATAATGGGGATAATAACATAGGTACTAGGGCTTTCTTTCTCCTTTCTAACTTCTCGTATTCCTTTAAGATCAAGTCCACCCCAGAAAAATGTTGATTTGAATAAACAGAGAAAAATCAAACTAGCAGAATGCTGTAGATTTCTTCAAAAGTATGACATTTTAAAGTTTCGCTAATGTCCCTTACTATTTATTTTGTATTTTATTGTTTGAATAATACAATATTTCATTATTTACAGATTTGACAATAAGGACCAACTTGACTGAACCACATAGAATTAAATAATGTTCAGGGAGGAATAGGTCATTATTTCACTTGACAATAAGGAGAAAATTTGAATATTTCATTTAATAAAACACGACAGAAACAGTGAGTGGATGACGTCATCAGTCTCCTCATTTGCATTCCGACCAGCATGACTGTGCATATAACTGTTTTGTGAAATTAAGTGAAACATTAAAATGTCATAACTTTCTTATTCTTCCTCCGATTTTGATGAAATATTCAGTGTTGCACTTGTTGGATATATCTCTTTTTATTTAAATCAACTTTTTGTTTGAGTGAACTTGTCCTTTGATTTCTCTTCTCCCCCTTTATCTGCCTCACTCCTTGCAAAACATGGGGATAAGGGGCGTCAACCCCCCCCCCCCCCTTTAACTTGGTAGCGCCGTCCTTAATTGTTGCTTTTTGAGTAATATATTTTTCTGCAGAAAATCACAGAGCAGCGATTGGGATCACGTGGTATAAATTACCCGCATACGTCACGAAATATTTGACCAATGACATGTAAAGTACTGCATTGCAAATAGGGACAACTGTGATGGCAAATATAATACTGATTTTTATTTTTCCAGAACTATATTGTAGTTGCTGCAGTGGGCTTGTCTATTTCGAACAGAAACACTGGTTATTGACAACTCGTTGCCAACGGTCATTATTTGTAACGTAAAGTTATCAACGGATAAAATAGACCACGAAGATGAACTCTTTTCGTTATACTTTGGGCTTCTTAACCGTGTTTTTATGCACGAAGATCGGTGAGTTTTATTAACATTATTTGTTTTTGTGCGTAATTTTGCAGATCTATACTAAAGATGGAAAAGGGTTTCGTACGAATCATGATAACACGGTGAATTATATAATATATTATATAATGGCCTGAAATAAATTATTCAAAATATATTCAATATCACTTTGTACATTTACCTTTAAAAGTATACAATGAACAATCAGATGCCATCTATTCATTGCAGGACAATGTAGCCATTTCGGCGTAGTTACTCTTATGAAAGATGGAACAAAACATTAACGGGTTTAAATAGATAGGCAATAATTCTGTTAGTCACTAAATGTATAGTTTTTCTTTCGATTCTTTCTATCATTTTATAAATATTTGCATCTCTCCTTGAATGAAAACCTGGGCAATCATCAGTTTCAAGCTTAATTGCTGTCGATGGCGGTGTCCTGTGTTTATCAATTTTATATATAACATATAAATTTGTAATCGACATCTTTATTCATTAAAAAACTTTGAACGCAGAAATAAAAGCACAATATCTGAAAGAAACATTAATGTTAAAGGATTAAATATGTTGAGGCCGACTTTTAGACACGACACAAACTGTCTTTTTAAAGAAAAAAAGTACAAACGAGTCAAAGAAATCCGTAATGTGGTAAGTGAAATGTCAAACCAATTTAGATAGTTTATTGGGGTTCTCATTCCGTATTTTTATAGAAAGTACAATAATAATTGTTTGTTTTAAATGTTAAGACTATAAGAACAAGGTACTGGATTAGCAATGCTGTTTATTTCTAAAATATGAATGGCGGTCTAAAAGTTTATCAGTATGATACAGCCAATCTTTCGTTTAGAATTATTTGAAACAAGATATGATAAAGGTAAGAGTGCAGAGGAAAGTGAATAGAAGTATGGAAATTGAAAGGGCGGATGAATACAAATAGGTCGACGTAAGTACCATCTCATGTCTCAGGTTTTGCAATGATCAGTCATATTTTCAACTTATTCCACTTGACTTGACGTATAAAAGGTTATGATTGATTCTACCCATGTACTTGAAAGTCTACAACGTCGGTCGGCCTATCTTAAGGTCATCGGTAAAAGAACACTTTCACACGAAAATTCTTTATTTCAAATGGTAAAACGGACAATCATCGTGTTCATTTTCCACCGCGAATGTCTTCAACAGTATATGCCCATCAGAGGCGTAACAGGCAGGGGGCAAGCTGCCCCCTCGCGCACAATCATAAAAAAATCATGCTCACAGTGTCGTACTGAACGAGATAAAAGGAATAGGGACAAAAAGAAGGTGAAAAGGGATATAATTTTTTTTTTTATATTATGTCAAAGTCTAACACAAATTTGATTTTTTTTAATAAAAATATTGCCTGTTCGCTTCGCTTGCACAATCCGCATTAATAATAAAGAGGTCGAAATAGTTTCAAATACCAAGGTACGACTACTAAGCTTACGACTGGATAGGAAAATCATGAATATGTTTTATAAATCAGTGATTGAAAGCGTAATGATCTTTGGGTGCTCAGTGTGGACTGTGTGGTATATAGTGCTAGAATTCAAGATAAGCGGAAACTAAGAGGATTGTGATGCAAGCTGGTAAAATCTTGAAGATAGAATTTGACCTGGACATGTTATGCAAAGAAATAACTCTGAAATAAGGCAATCGAAGTATCTAGAAATAAATCACATCCTCTAAATATTCATTATGTGATGTTAAGAAGTGGAAAACGATGGCGGTATGTTAATGCAAATATATCACCCGTTATCTTAACTCTTTTGTATCCACATCTCTCCGTCTCTTAAACTCAATGGCTTGAGTATACCTTTCCGCTTCTCCTTTCTTTATTTTCTACCTTCTTTCTTTCCATCTTTGTCTTCCTTTCTTACTTACTTTATTTCTGTCTTTCCCTCTCCCTCTCTCCCTTTCTTTCTTTCTTTCTTTATTTATTTCTTCTCTCTCCTTCCCTTTTTCATTTCTCTCTTTCTTTCCTTTTGCTGTCATCTCTTCCGATTTGATCATCATACATATTAGCAAGTATATTTGAATACATTACCCAACTACATACATAGTACTCACCTGAAATGTGAATTACATCTAACCAAGTTTTCCACCCTTTATTACAATTTAATCAATCCAATAATGATCTTTTCATATTTCCCGAATTGCAAATTTCAATGAACTCATATAATGCCTTCTATGTTTTTTAAATACTCTGTTATGAATTATTATGTAAGGTATATTATGTTTATTGTCATGTTATGTAGATTCCATTGTTCATGTTAAATTCATACAACTTGTTGTCTATCATTTTACATGTAAACAAAAACAATTTCCCAATTATGGACAATAACCGGGAAATGTTTGGCTCTTGCCCCCCCCCCCCCCCGGCCGGCCACCGACACCTGTTATACGCCCCTGATGCCATGCTTAAAAATGTGGAGAATATCGAAAATTACAAAGTCTGCTCGATAATGTGCCTATTTTGGTAAAATATTATTGATAGACCTAGTTGTTAGACTTAATTGGGATTGAAACATGGTAAAAGCAGGCCGTCTCTCATCCTTTTTTCGGGTCCTGTCGTCATATTCACGAAACATTACATCGGACACAGGTAAAACGTTGTTTACTATCAATTTTACATTAGTTACTTTATTAGCTAACAGGTAATGTTTGAAATATTACATCTTCAATTAATTAAACGTGGATGATGAAACCACAAGCAAGTTCTTTGTAAGGTTCATGTAGTAAACAGTGTTAATATCAAACAGCGTTTTTACCGTTACAGCTTGGTGCCAAGATGCGACCACGCCCACCCAAGATACGACCACGCCCACCTGCTACGACGGGGTTGGTTCTTATACATTCTCTGTCAGCTTCGGTACATGTCATCAACGCTCCCCGAGATCTACGGCAGACATCTGTTCCAGCTTTACTCTCATTTCAAATGAGACACGAGAAAAGGGCGGGGTTGATGTGAGCAATTTATCAAACCCACCATTCGATTCTAGTCGAGATACCAAGATTCTAATACCAGGGTTTACCAATGAATTCCTGGATGAGAAATGGGATCAACTTAAAGAGGCATTTCTTGATGAGGTACGCTTACAATAGAAAGGGTTCTACAGGGGGCAGGGGTGATCGCCTTGGTAATTGAAAATATCATCACAATATAGGCCTACTTTAGCTCCGCCCCACCCTTAGTGCATGTCTTTTGAGAAACGTGTCCTCATTAACACAATATCACCCCTTTCCCTCCCACGAAAATGGTCTTTCCAATTATTCCTTTGAATCTACCCATCCTGTTTCTTGAAGTACTGGGGTGCAGTTTATTTGTATTTCCATCCGGCAAATTCTACGATCTGACAAATTTTCTAGATTTTGTTTAACTGAGAGGCCCTTATAATTGTCACCTTTGCTTATACTCGAGAACCGTCAAATAAGTCTTGTCGGATAAATCGTCTGACAAGTCCTTTCGTGAAATGCTCCCCTGGTAATATCAGTTTGAATTTAATCAATCGAATAAATGATTTATGAGCCAATTTTTAATGGTCATTATTTTGTTACATATGAAATCTCAAATTTCTTGGCCGATATAATTAATAGATATCGCCAACCTTTGCAATGGGATAAAAAAATACATATTACAAACCACCATGATTGCAAAAGCACAAATTTCTTCTAAAGTCTACCCCAAAATCACTATGTTGTTGACTAAAATTGTGCATAATATATATTCATTATTAATTTAGTCAAAACAGAATTACCTTCAACAATAGACGAAACGCTCCTTAAAGATGATTAACTACAACCAATAATATGAAATTTATTAAAAATTATACCCAAAAGGGAAACAATGTTATCATGGTGAATTGGAGTCAAGCAGCGAACCTTACCAACTACGCCCAAGCTCGTGCCGATGCTCGTGTTGTAGGTTTCCAAGTTGCACACGTCATCTCATACATCGTAAACAACACCAGTGCAACATACGATCAGATGCATCTCATCGGGGGCGGTATGGGTGCTCATGTAGCTGGTTATGCTGGGAGTACGGGGCAACAGATGGCCAGGATTACAGGTAAATAAATGTTTATTTGAATTAACAAAAATTAATGTAATTATTGTTTTAGATGGAAGGATTGAATAGATAGGGAAATGAGAAGAGAAATGGGAGATGAGGGACAATTAACATCAAGCGTTCTCCGACGGGGAATCTTTGCTAGGTTCCTTTCTTCTCCTTCTTCTTCTGATCTTCTTCTCCTTCCTCTTCTTTCTTTTCTTCTTCTTCTTTTTTTTCTTCTTCGTCTTCTTCCTCCTCCTCCTCTTCTTCTTCTTATTCTCCTCCTTCTCCTTCTCCTCCTCCTCCTCCCCCTCCTTCTTCTTCTCCTTCTTCTTCTTCTATCCCCCATACCCTTATTTGATGTTCAATCTTTATATTTTTCTAGGTCTGTGCAAGGCCTAGGTATTTATGACGTCGCAATATACTGAATAATGGTGAAATAACAGCTGCAATTGTTACTGAAATATAAGAAATTAATCATATTTATGTGTACTATGTTGACCTGTGATGACGACTTAAAAAAAACATCTTGTATCTTATATTCTCTTTAGAAAACAATATAATTTTAAAGTAATCGCCATACATTTTACATCTTCGACTTAAAAGACATTTGCGGAAGCATGGTTGTATACGATCTTTGTAGAATATTTTTTCATATTTTGCAAATTAATTTAATTATTTAGATCAGCTTATATAATTATTATAAGACAAATAAGAATAATAAAAGCTCTTCGAAGCAAGATAGCCAACACCCATGTCTATGTGTATTTTGTAAAATATAATTTATTTAATTTATCGTCTCTCCTCTTTTCTTATCAAGGTCTTGATCCAGCCGGTTCAGAGGGTAACCCAGAGACCTTTGGTCTATCTGGTGGACCGTCACGTGGTCAGCAATGTCGACTGGACATTACTGATGCAGAATATGTGGACATCATCCATACAAACGCTCATAGTGGACTGGACGGGGGTTATATCGGACTGCCTTTTCAGGTAACTTGCTTCAATTTGAATATATTCTTATTAGAGATTGAGCATCTAAAATATTTTCTTTTAAATTGATATTATTATCAAGTAGATGCTTGCCAAAATGCATAACTGATGATGAAATGACAAGTCATTTTATTAGTATAAAGTAGTGGCTCTCTGCTAAATTTTCTAATGAAATATAAGTATAATGTTTCAAGAGTGAAGAGATTGGACAGAATTTATTCGAATTATCAAATGCATTTTTTTTTCAACAGAAAAAGACAATACAAAGTCATAATACTAGCATTGAAATGAATTTATTTGTTCCATTTTTACAATACGTACATAACAAGTATTATATATTATTGAATATATTGTTTTAAGATTATGTTTCTAATTATTATGTACACTACAGTATGTAATAATAGCAGGGAGTCTAAATAAGAAAAAAAAAATCAGCTGAATATTAACAAAAAAAAATAATGTGCGGGCATGAGATATTTTGTATACAATAGTTTATAACAATTCCTACTTATTATCATATTCGATGTTGACCAATATAATTTCTTATTTCAGCTAAGTCGTTTAAATCATTGAATGAATTGTCATTATAAAATACGGTGCTTAACAGATAATCGTTGGGCCTAATTAGAATAGAATTATCCACGTTTCATTAATCCAGCTTAGAGGCAGATAGATTTAGCCATTGCCCCCTACTTCTAAAACTGTACCGCGGTCCCTCATGGAATTAGGGTTCTGATGATTTGAAATATTTTGTTCTACTTCGAAATAATGCTATTCATCTAGGCTAAATATAATAAACATCGGGTAAAAATAGCAATTTTCTGTCCTTTGTTTATTTGCGATGTAGCTGGGTCATCAAGATTTCTTCGTTAACAACGGCATCAACCAACCGGGATGCAATGAACATGGTGAGGATGAGGAAGTCTGCAACCACGGCCGAGCTCTGGACTACTTCATCGAGAGCGTTCCCTTGGCAAACTACGGGAGCTTCCCTTGTGAGGAGAAAGCACACACCCTTGAGGAACTCCAGGACGGGGCCGGAGTGGCATGTAACCCGGAGAACCCATGCCCAGAGATGGGATACAGAGCAGAGAAGATTAAAGGGGATGGGTTTGCTTATCTGGTCGAGACCAATGCTGAGTCTCCATATACTATGCCATACCCTATCATCCAGCACTGGACCAGTACAACCGATGTATCCGGATCAATCGAATAATATATTAGGCAAAATATGTTCGGGGGAGGGGAAGGAAACACCGCAACGTGGACACATTTCTCGTCCATAAAAATATAAAAGCAGCACGTGAAATGCATTGATTCATCTAGCCCCTCATTTACATACCGACCAAGACGTGCATATAAATGTTTTATTACATTAAGTGAAGCTTTAAAATAATAATGATAACAAAATAGCGTTTTTATTATACATCCAGTTTCGATGAAATTTTCAGGGTTATACTTGTTGAATTTTCTCCTTTTATAAAAATCAACTTTTAGTTGGAGTGGGCTTGTCCGTCAATATTTGAAGCATTAATTGTAGTGTACAACTTTGATTTTGAACAGACAAATTTACTGTTCGACGTTCGGGTAGATTCTAGTGGTTTCGATCAAATCGGTTCTTTTAAACCTTGCTTTTATAAGACTATTTTATCGTGAATTTATGAAAAATTATCATTGATAAATGCTTGAATACAATATAAATAAATTTCAGCTTAAAGGTTTAATTAGCCATTTTTTTTTCTAAATATTCCATAAAAACTAATAGCTCTAGTTTTACATAATTATCCATCTTAAGTTGTACGTCACATCTTGATATTGAATCTGCCATGGTATAGCTTATCTCTTCCGAGTTTTCCATTTCTCATTGTTTTTTATCCATAAGGACATGCGTATATCTTTTCTTTTATGTTTGTCCCTGAGTATGAATGTTCTCCTTGTATCATGCTAAAACATGTTATTGTATATCCTAGGCCCATTGCCACAATATGTTTTTCTTTGTTTTAAAAGATTTAAGGACAATTATGAAGGGATGTCGATTTGGCAGATGATCTGGCTCGTACCTGAACATGAAAAATCGTGCATTCCTCCCGATGTCATATCCACTAATACACAATGTTTGGTGGGATCGTCTGGTTGATCTGTGTCCCAGTCTGAGAATAAAAAGAGAGAATAAAATAAGTCTCCGAATAATGAACTGACTTTGTAATATCCGGGAGGTTAATATATCTGGTCTGCTGCCCTCTGTACATTACTTTCGACGATGACGAAATAAAAAAAAATATGGTTAACTTTCTTCCTAAAAAAACTCCACTATTTCCTAGTTATTTAAATTACCAGTCTGTTTAAGATTCGATGTATGATGAAAAAATGATTAACAACATATATGAAATCAAGTATACAGAAAAAAAACACTTAAAGTGTTCTTTCACAGACGGTTCAACGATAGTCGATCATGCGATAGCTAAACCAAAGCTAACCCTTACCCTATAGCGCTATACCTCAAAGACAGGTATATATTTCTCTTTTAATTGCATTAATAATACTGCTCATTTTTTACAGAATGATGATAAAGTGATGTGATAAACGTCTGGTTGGGATAGGCTACATATACAGTCATACGCTTTGCGATATGTGTTAATTATTTCCCGACAAAGGTATGGGGGCACTCAATATTATTGACCATCCCTTAATGCATGAAAAACCATTCTCATACTCAGTGTAATATCATAATCACGTATTTGCAATACCTTTTCGCAACCCCCCCCCCCCCTTCATAATCAAAACCTAAATGCTCACATGAAATATAAAATATGTATAGTCTGCGTCTCATACTACCCATCCCCTCTTCTGAGTGAATTTTATTTTTTCGTTTGTGACGTCATGATTTATGATTGTCAACCAGTAAATCATTTGTAGGTAGCGAGTGTGGAATCCCACCTTCACACGAACCACACCGACTCAAAACCTATTCGAAACCGATCCCAAACCGACTCAAAACCGAATCCAACCGACTGCCGTTATATAAATTATTTGATCGGATAGAGCCGCTTTCGATAACAGCGTTGAATGTCCCGTGTTGTTAAGTATACTTACTTCTATCATGTCTATATAAACTAGTTGTGCCTGCGTGATCCCTGATACACACCCAAGTATCTGTTTCTTGAAGATCGTTACAATTTATCCAGGCAGAAGCAGGGGATACTGTGGTCTCAGAAAATTAACCTCTTCATCGCTTTCTATAAACAACATAGATGGTTTAATCCTTTCTCCATTCTTTAATGTTGCTTCATCTAGATTAGAGCAGTAATCCAAAGCATCATGCCATGTTCCTTGGTCTCCAGTCAACCCTGTCACCAAAAAACATTTTGTTCTCCCAAAAATCCAACCATCAGGACAAATTTCTAAATTATCTGAATAAAAAATATAAAAACAATGTGAAACAGAAAAACAAGAAAAATGTTATAAGTAAGTCGATAATAACAAAACCAAAATCGAGTGCATTGCCTAAATAGGATTTAAGGTTTCGAGTATTGTCAATCTTTCAACCTTCAATGAAATTAATAACATTCAAATTGGTTTATTGAAAGAAACATGTGACGCAACCAGAAAGTGAATAAAATATGTGTACAATTTATATAGGCATGCACATACATGAAACAAGTTCGATAATGATTGTAGATTAATAACAGAAGAACTGAAAGTGCTCTGTCCTCATGTTGCATCAAATATAAGGAAGATTATTATTTCACAGGACATATAATCGCTACATATGACCTCCCTTACAATTTTGGCCTACTATTTGATATCTATAATTTTATGGAGGGGGGAGAGGGGGAGAAAGAAATTTACATGGAAGAATACATCAAAAATAAAATGTTAAGAAAATATACATATTACATCCTGTAACTTAACGTATTTATCCATTTCATGGACAAAGTTTATTTTTGTTTAGTTTGAATTTAATAATTGATCAAAGCTAATTTTAGTTGCCTTGCATGCAAAAGTAGGCAAGGTAAAGCGTCAATTATGTTAATGATACACTAGTTTTAGGGATTTGGGGACTGTAGCCCACTTAAGGTACGACATATTGCAATTTTTGTTGTCGAATCATTAAAAGTATTATAAAAAAAAACAATTATCATTAGATTCCCTAGCATTTAGCTTCGGCTCTCCTCGAAATCTAGGTCATAATAAAAGTTATAATTCATTTAGTAGGATATCTTTACACGCTCATGCAAAATATTTCAGGAATATAGATGGATAGTGTAACCTGTTTTCTTTAAGATTTAAATCCTATTAACTCTTTGCACGCTAAATTTATTTTGGGGGGATGATAATGACAATTGTTTCCATGTTATTTTCTTTAATTCAAGATTTCCATATTGTACCAATAATTGTTATTATATGGATGTTATCCAAGAACTGTTGCCTTTTATTAGGTTATCTAATTTGAAGGTAGGGGAGAAAACTGATTATTACGATTGTTGAATTTACTTGTACGAATGTGCAATATTGCAACATCAGCACGCAAAGAGTTAATATGTTGTAAGCTTCATGATCTACACAACAAAACAGCATATGAAAATATCGAAAACAGAAGCAAGAATAAACAATGTGGTTCGCGAACCATGTCGTGTCTCGCCTGATTTCGCGATCATTTATGACTTTCGACCTGATTATCCTCAAAAACACAGATGTGATATTACCCAAGGATCATTTGAACCAAGTGTGGTCAAAATTCCATAAATAAAGAAATGAGAGCAATTTGAACAAAAACCTCAAAAATTAAAGGACATGACCTAATATATCATTTGACCTTTTGACCCCTAGACGACCTTTGCCCCCGATTATTTTCACGGACTCACATGTGATATAATTTCAGGATCATACCAAGTTTGAATATAATGCAGAAATAAAGAATGGAGAGCATGTTGAACAAAAAGAATAACATTGCGTAACTGACCAACCTGTCAACAGGCTAACAAACTAACAGACTAACATAATACAACGACGCTTTAACGTACCAACAAATAAAGTTATTACTAAGTCTCTGCCGATCCTTGTTAAGGCGAGACAAAAAAGAGGTGATAGTTCGATTTGAAGTGAGAAGATAGATAATGGAGTCACTGAACGCTTTAATTTGTAAGTAATTAGGCAGTTCTAGTGTTGACCGTGACAATATTAATTTATGATTTATATCAGATGGTACAGATTGATAGTAATTTCCGAAATGGAAATTTGAGAAAGAACACAAATAATTCACTATATGATTAATATTTAATGATAGTGGGTTAAATTTTCTAAATTGAATACCATCGGGTTTCGATCAATGATGATTACTCTCTTAAGATAATTAACTGATTGAATTGTTTCCATCAGCTACCGTAACAAGAAGATTATGAAAGTAGGTGGAGCGTGTGTATAGAGAGAGAGAGAGAAAGAAAGAGAGACTAAGGGAGAGATACACATATATGGTAATTCAACTAATGATCGAGGATATATTTGAAATCAAGGAATTAACATATCATTCTCACAGTGTATCTCTTCGTAGGCTGCCGAACAAGCACAGTTATATCCACCTAGCTCCTCCGTGCAAGTATCTCCATTGAGACATTTCCCTGCGTGACAATCTGAATGATATAATGATATAATCTATGATAACCATGACAATTTCAATATATACGATGGGACAAGGGGCAACATTTCAAGGTGCTATAGAAGCAAAACGGAATGTTTTTCCTACTTTTGAAGAAAGAATCGAAGTGGTTAAGTAAAATAACTGGGAAACCAAGAGGTTGCGGTGATGGTAGTAGTTGTCTGCATCATGTCGTGTTTCGGAAATCGGATAATTTCCAAATTAGATGTATTCTACCTCATAAAACTTTATTTCGATTGTTAAATTCATTAATTCTTCCATATGAAACTTATCATATCCCTTTTATTAATATTCATCAGCATAATTGGTCAGCTAATAACAGCTCACGTAATGAAAAAGCGTTAAATCTTCCGGCACAAAAATATTCTCCTCTATAAAAAAATGCCTATACTGTAAAAATGCACACACACACAAATATATATATTTTTGGTCTGCGTGATTTACTAGTGTAGTATTAGAGCATATTGCGATAAGAATTAGAAAATAATACACATTGATATCATACAGGGTTCTTGATTAAATTATTTTACAGAAAAGTTTATTACTAATCTCGATGTTTCGTTTTCCTTACATATTTCCGATTATATTGTTTATAATAATGATTAGTTCTGTATATACATGTGCAATCATATTTTATACATGTATCATACTAGAAATAAAAGCAAACAAGTTGATAATTACCTGGTAGTACACAGTACAGGACAGTGAGGTTGACCTTTGGAGGTTTGAAATTATATGCAGGATGTTCATGTGGTAGATACTAAGGAACCAAGTTCACTATCTCTCCGATTGATTGATAGATAATATGATGGCAAGCATTGGGTTGAATAGAGGGGCATGATCCAATCGTACCTGATATTAAGATTGTGATAGAGAAACGAACTTACAGAGCAACAGGTCTCCACTTCTTCCGAACTTCGTTCGGGCGAGACAAAAAAGTGAAGGCAAAGCTGAAATTTCTCAATATGCTGATAATGACAACGGACATTTTATATTAAGTATTTATGAGCAGGACTGATATATCACTAAACAAATGCAAGCACGAGGTGCGAGCTATATTTCTTATGGCCGGTGACATATTGGTCTGAATAATGGACATTATTTTGGAAAATTCAGAATTAAGCGACCTCCAAATAAGATCACTTTTCTCTTAATAAAATAGCTTAAGAATTTACTTTGAAATACGATGATAATGTTAAAAAATGATGAAGCATAATACAAAAGAACCCAATAATATGGACCATTTATACTGCGCTTAACATTTTGTATCATATTCATTACTAATCCTGGTAAAAGATGGGACTTCATACAGGAGCTCAAGTCATCTGCAAGTGTTCGAGGCGTTTCTTCCTACCGCGTGTACCCCTTTACCTCACCTGGGTTAAATGCAGCAAAATGTGGGTAATTTCATTGCTGAAGGAAAACACGCCATGCTTTGGAATGGAACCCACGTCCCTCAGATTGAAAGACGTGAGTCGTAACCATGGTAACCACTTGGCCACGACGACCCCACATATGGGACGACCGGGCCACACCCCAAAATCATTAAGTTCTTACTGGCTTTAATCTCCTTTAAAAAAATGTCCACTTATATCCCATTCAAGGATAAAGCGATATCTCGCAAACGACAGTGTTAGTCAAAGACATCTTGTAATTTTTTTTTATTTCATTTGATAAAAGGCCAACAATACCATTAGTAAATTGACTTCTTCATTTGCAGCCATGCAAATCATGATAATCGAAAAGGGTCGAAAAGACGCAGCAGCCACTCTAAAATATGCATGATAGTGACACTAAAGAGGCAATAATTTGCCTTTTAATATTTGATTTGCCCTTCAGAGCGTTAACAGACCAGTGATTGCTACCCTGCTGTTTATTAGACGTGATATAAACATGTTAAAAACGAAATATCAGTATTATTATTGTCGCTATAAAACGGTTTTCCTGCAAATTTTGTCAAATTTGTTTTAATAGATCAATTCCAGGACATAATCTTTCTTGAAAAGTTCCCCTTGTTTTAAAAGGAAACTCATTGGTTTTGGTCGGGAAACATAACTTGTTTTTATTTCACATATTTTAAATGATAATTGCTATCAACTTTCAACTATCTATTTACTAAGGTTAGTGCGGTAAAAAAAACCGATGTCTTTACCTTGATAAAAAAGAAATGAACTCTTAAAAAACTACTACGACATTCATGAGTACTAAATGCTGACTAGCATCCCATATGAATATCAATTTTGCCTTACTTTGTCATGAATCAAGAGAAAATCAACATATCTTGCATACAACTTTCCAATGTATAATGCAATTCATGGTAGAACACTTCATATCCATTTAACTGCAACTTGTTTCGTTTCCCATAATAACAAGTATTATGACGAAGCCATATGTCCGAAAAATTTGATTTATATTAATTCAGTCTCATATACTACTGTCATATCTAATTAGTCTTTTGATTGAATGAATGTAACGAAATACTTCAAATCAGGTTTTAGAGATAATTATCTTTTATCTATGAAAATGAGATTGACAAATTTCAATTCCCATTTCATTTGTGTGTTCTACACTTATTTTAAATCATAAATCAAGAATACTTACAAAAGTGATGTAGTATTTAAATGGGTATTAGAATAAACGGGACACACCCTCCCTCGGGCGCTTCGTTGCTTGGAGGGGTAAATCAATCGTGATCATGATCACCATGTAGTCCTTCCTTATCATCATTATCTTAGTTTTTATGATTCATCATATAATGATATGATGTTCGACCGTAAATTATTAGGGGTGATAACACCACCCCCCCCCCCCATCCACTGGGAATATTGGGAAATATGTCCACCCTTGACAGGTACCCATGAATTCCAAGTATATTTAATCAACTTTTGAAATGAGAATACACCAAGCATCTGCGCATGAACATTATTCAAACTTATTTCATCCTCGAACTCTTTATACAAAAAAACAACACATTTAGCATCATGTTATTCTTTTACATGGTTTCATTGTCTACCATGACTGAACATTCAAGGAATACATTAATATCAAAATGACTCATTAAAGTGAAATAATATCCATTATGGTAATAAAACATTTAAAATTACCCCTGAAACAATAGTTTCGAACAGTGGCGTAACGCTCGAACTCAAGATAAAAATTACTGATTTTGAGAGGTTCCGGAGGTACCGCTAAAGCATTGCCTCTGTCACTAGCCAAGGCCCTATAGACTTGACGCCCTGTAATTACATATTCATAATTTCATTTTTATAAGGCCAAATATATTCTCGCTCGCTTCACTTGCTTGTGATGTTTTAGAAATTTCCCAACATTTCCATTGCTGTGTCCCCTCAAAATGTTTGGTTAACTACGCCACTGCGTTAAAGTAGTGTGTGCCGTAAGATCTAAATAGCGGCCATCTTTATAGGACAAGTCAAGACCAACAAAAATTCGATTTCAATTAAATATATATATATATGTATATATAGGCAAGCAACTGAGTAGGAATATACTGCAATTTCTAATAGTGCTCGACTGTGTAGGAGCTGAGTATAAATGTATATAATTTTTTTTTTCATTTTTCATCATCACTGCAAAGAAAAACAATTTGAACTCTCGAACTGAATTCATATCTACCCGTAGACATAAGAAAAACTTCCTCCTTGCTGAATATGGATAGCCCTACCCCCCCCCCCCCCCACCTCACTTGTAACCATGCAGAAATGACCCCTAAGTACCCCTTATGTAATAAACAAAGCACATGTACCCCTTCAGTAACCCCATTCATATTTACATGCTCTGTCAACCCAATGTTATACCCTAATGCACATGCTCTGCATGCTCTGTATATACTTTATTCTGTCTCGAAAAATTGTGTTTTTATACTACCATATAATTATATATCGCATACATTCGTAATTCCGAAGCTTCGTAATTCCGAAGGTTCGGTTATTCCGAAGGTTCGTATTTCCGAAGGTTCGTAATTCCGAAGGTTCGTAATTCCGAAGGTTCGTCAATCCGAAAACGAAATAAGGTTCGTAATTCCGAAGGTTCGTTAATCCGAAAACAAAATAAGGTTCGTAATTCCGAAGGTTCGTTAATCCGAAAACGAAATAAGGTTCGTAATTCCGAAGGTTCGTTAATCCGAAAACGAAATAAGGTTCGTAATTCCGAAGGTTCGTTAATCCGAAAACGAAATAAGGTTCGTTAATCCGAAAACGAAATAAGGTTCGTTAATCCGAAAACGAAATAAGGTTCGTTAATCCGAAAATTAAATAAGGTTCGTATTTCCGAAAATGAAAATAATTCATTTTGGTAACAAAACGATGTTGTCATTACAAGATTACACGATATTATGCAATGATAGTAATAACGATCGATGATACATGCGTGTGTTGGGGCCAAAGCATGTATTTCATTAAGAATGGCGCCCTGATCAAGCATAGGCTAATTTCGATTTTATCTGAGCAATTGCTGCCTATAAGCAAATGGTTTAATTAAAGATGCAGGGGATCAAGTGTGTTGGAAGCGTGCGAGCAACCTCTAAATAGGATTTGTATTGGAGGGGATGTCATTTTAATAACAGCTTCTGCTGGTAATAAAAATAAAAATAATACTAATAATGATCCTTGTGAAATGTTGAAAGCGCGAATCGCAAGTGAAACTATGTAACAAGACGTGAAGTGAGCATTCGGAGCATTTTTTGTAATCGTGAGAAAGATTCTTTCTAAAGAATTAATGCGAGGGCGAGCTGTAATTTGTTTATATATTGACCTGGGGCCCGTTGCATGAAACTTTTGGCGGAAATCAGACTAACCTTAGTTTTCAGTTTTTACCAGAGTTTTCTCAGGTAAAAAGTTTTATGCAACAGGCTTCAGAAAGTAATCTTTTAAGGACTGCATTTAGTGACTCATGAATAGAATATATATCTCACGAACTAAATAATGAGAGCGCGAACCGCAAGCTTAAAATTTGTGATATTCCAACCTGAAAACTGGACATTTCATACTTCTTTTTTGTAACCAGGAATAGAATGAGTTCCTCAATAAACAATACTTGATGCGAGCGAGAAACGTGAGCCAAATTTTTCCGATTTTCCAACCTGAAAACTGGACATTCTAAGCATTCTTGTAAAAAAAAATAATAGCTGGGAGAATAGTTTTCAGAACTGAAGTGGCTTCCCTGGGTAAATGATATCTATATCAATATTATCATTCTAGGCCCACATGAAATTTCCAAAAGTTTGAGCACGTGATTCGCTTGCAACATCTCACAAGGATGCCCTTTTAACAGTATTGACCAAAAAGGTGAATTTTACATCTTCAGATTTGACTTTTTCCCCCAAATCGCTTGCTCTCTACGCTCGCAGAAATGAAACGTAAATATATAACTTTAGTGATCACTTAAAAAATTGTGCTCAATTTAGTTACTACAAAACACACAACCTCTTTACACAGATGATAATCTAATGGTGAAAATATCCGTTTGCACCAAATTGCCCCTATTGGCCCCTTTTTTTTGCTTTGCCCCCCCCAAAAAAAAAATCGTTCCGCCGCCATTGGCTAAAACACGCATCGTCTTCATGGCTAACTGCAAAAAGTTCTTAAAATGTCCCCTTTAGATCAGGTCAGAGCTTATATATTTAAAAATTCTCTTCGCGCTTCTTGCTAGCAGTTATTATCTAATTTTAGTTACATAGGCATCTCGCTTTGAAGATCACAAACATATTGCCCATCATATTAACAAAAATATATAGCTCGCGCTCGCATTATTTAAAAAGGGTTTATCATGTTATTACATATTTACTTTATTTCATAAGGATAAGCTAATTATTGACTGTTAGGACTACCCTTTCAAAGAAACAAACAAAAATCAACTTTAAACTGCCGATCAAGGAAAATATGGTTTAAAAAAAATTGCCCCCCCCCCTCTATTTGACGAAAGTTGGATCCACCGGGAGGGAGGCAGGGGGCATCAAAAATGGAATAAAAAACAGGGGAATTAATATTTTCCAAAATGGGAAAGTTCCTTTTTCAAAAATAAATATGCCGTTTTTCATGTTTTTTCGAAATAAAATACTCTTTTTAAAGTATACAAGTTAAGTTAAGTTTTCAGGCTGGAATATTGAAAAATTTCAGCTTGCGCTTCGCACTCTCATTCGATTGGTAAATATTCATCCTAAAGAGGTCACTAAATGCTTTCTTTAACATGTTTCTTTTCTGGTCAGTTTGTTTAAGCTCGCGTTTTGCGCTCGTGTTAATTCTTTAGTTAGATGCACATCTTTTTTAATGACAGCAGAAATCTGCTCGGATTTTTAAAAACTAATTTTCATTTTTTATTGAAATAAGCTAAAGTTTAGCTTGTGATTCACGCTCGCAACACCTCGCAATAATGCCATTTTAATAATTGACCACAAAAAACGTTATACAATTTCACCTTTGAATTTGTTTTACCAAGCCGCTCGCTCATTATACTCTCTCCCGAAAAATAAAGCCTAAATATACAAATTTTGCCATAATAAGAAGTTACTTCAAAAAAGTTTTTCTCTTCTTAATCACTATCAAACACACAATGACTTCAAGCAGATGATAATCTTAAGGTGAAAATATCACCAAAGTGCCCATTTCGTTCGTTCGGCCGCCCTTGCCTTCCCATCCTCATATGATAATTAAACGGCAACAGTGTCCCCCGCCCCCCTCCCCTTGCCTCTGCCTCTGCTTTCCCGGTTTTAATTTTTCGGATTAACGAACCTTATTTTGTTTTCGGATTAACGAACCTTATTTTGTTTTCGGATTAACGAACCTTATTTTATTTTCGGATTAACGAACCTTATTTCGTTTTCGGATTAACGAACCTTCGGAAAAACGAACCTTATTTCGTTTTCGGATTAACGAACCTTCGGAAAAACGAACCTTATTTCGTTTTCGGATCAACGAACCTTCGGAATAACGAACCTTTTTTCGTTTTCGGATTAACGAACCTTCGGAACAACGAACCTTATTTCGTTTTCGGATTAACGAACCTTCGGAACAACGAACCTTATTTCGTTTTCGGATTATCGAACCTTCGGAATAACGAATCGTCGGAATTACGCCACAAATGTTCGGATTAACGAACCCTTTTTCGTTTTCGGATTAACGAACATCGAGGTATAGGCAATTTACGTGTTTCGGAATTACGAACCTTCGGAATAAAGAACCTTCGGAATTACGAAGCTTCGGAATTACGAAGTGTAACCAAATATATATATATCCAACAGGTATAATATATATATATATATATATACATAAATCCAACAGGCATAATACTGAATATTTCATCAAGTCGGATGTAAAGCAGTAAAGCTATGACGTTTCAAAGTTTCGTTTAATTTCACAAAATAATATATGCACATCCTGGTTTGTATGCAAATTAGGAGACTGATGACGTCATCCACTCACTATTGAGTATTTAATTATATAAAAAATATAACATTCGAATTTTCTCTTCATTGTCAAGTGAAACAATGATCAATTCCTCCCTGAACATGTGGAATCGGCATTGCTTGATGTTATATGGTTCAGTCAAGTTGGTTGTCAACTCTGTAAAAAATCAAATATTGTATAATTCAAACTAAATTTAAAAAATATCGTGAGTGAAGGACATCATCGTCTGTCTATTTTTGCATATCACTGTTTTTTAACTTCCTTATTTTACATCCGATGTTGATGACATTTTCAGTGTTATGCTAGTTTGATCTTATGTATTTATTCAAATCAATATTCTTCTTGGGTGGACTTGACTTTTAAGGTTTCAAATACCTGAGTCCCATGAGTTTTCAGGAGCTCTGCCCCCGGATCACACCCACATGGCTTGTTTGTACAAATGAAGGGGTTTGGGGGATGGCCCTTAAAAGTTTTCGACCAAGCAAGAACAAAAAAGAAAAGAAAAAAGGGCAGGAATGGTGTAAGATGTAATGTTATATTTTTTCAAATATCATGACAAAATCTATCACTTAGTATAATTTATGATTGTAATGAGAAGGTGAAAAATTCACTCGCCTTGCTCGCTCGGGACTTTTATTTTGAAACTTTTGCCACACGCGTCCTGCTTTGCCCCCTCGTTTTTTGTCTCACCTGCGAAGCAGAGTGAGACTATAGGCGGCGGCGTCAACATCAAATCTTAACCTGAGGTTAAGTTTTTGAAATGACATCATAACTTAGAAAGTATATGGACCTAGTTCATGAAACTTGGCCATAAGCTTAATCAAGTATTACTAAACATCCTATTAAAGTTTCATGTCACATGACCAAGGTCAAAGGTCATTTAGGGTCAATGAACTTAGACCATGTTGGAGGAATCAACATTGAAATCTTAACCTGAGGTTAAGTTTTTGAAATGTCATCATAACTTAGAAAATATATGGACCTAGTTCATGAAACTTGGACATAAGGTTAATCAAGTATTACTGAATATCCTGCATGAGTTTCACGTCACATGACCAAGGTTAAAGGTCATTTAGGGTCAATGAACTTTGGCCGAATTGGGGATATCTGTTGAATTCCCATCATAACTTTGAAAGTTTATGGATCTGATTCATGAAACTTGGACATAATAGTAATCAAGCATCACTGAATATTTTGTGCAAGTTTCAAGTCTCATGATTAAGGTCAAAGGTCATTTAGGGTCAATGAACTTTGGCCAAATCGGGTGTATCAGTTGAATTACCATCAAAACTTTGAAAGTTTATGGATCTGATTCATGAAACTTGTACATAAGAGTAATCAAGTATCACTGAACATCCTGTTCGAGTTTCAGGTCACATGATCAAGGTCAAAAGTCATGTAAGGTCAATGAACTTTGGCCATGTTGGGTTTTTTTGTTGAATAACCATCATCTCTCTGTAAGTTTATTGGTCTAGTTCATAAAAAGTGGACATAAGAGTAACCATGTATCACTGAACATCTTGTGCGAGTTAGAGTAGTATTCAAAGTCAGCACTGCTGCTATATTGAACCGCGTGATGCAGGTGAGACGGCCAGAGGCATTCCACTTGTTTTTTTTACTCATCATGCACGCTACTCCCACACAGAGCTTTGCGTCCACGATTGCGTACAATCATAAAGGAAAAATCCTGTTCACTTCATGATATGACCGGCCTGACCGGCAAATTTTGGGTTAGATTAACTTGTTGAGATATTAATGCAGATCTATATTTCACATTGGAAATGCCTTCTTTGATTACGGTTACCATGGTAACTTAAGAATGTTGGAATACTCACTGTTAAACAACAAACAGAGGAGGAATAATCCAGCTTCTAACTTGCCATGTTGATACAGATGTAGATACTAGTAGCAGCCTATTTAGAGAATAAATGAATGCTCAACATTATAATGAATATTCAAACTTTTTGCTAGCAAAGGTTGCAGTGAAGATACTCGGGTTTTTAAGGAAATTAAAGGGAGTAGAACGCGTGTACTGCAGAATTATTTTTATGCAATGTATTCTATAAATTGAGTGAGAAAAAATAAATATTTTGAAAGCTGGAAAATTTCCATTCTGAACAGATCCCCCCCCCCGCCCCCCTCTATGGGAGACTAAAAAGGTCCTCAATTGTACTAGTATAGGATCACAATTATTTGCAGATAATTCAAGAACAAATCAACATTACCGTTAGAAGAATTATAATAGAATTTGGCTTCAATTTAGTCCTTGTCATTCTTACTATGTATTTTGTTTTTAATATTAATATTAAATATTGGTTGAATTAAACCGACCAAAACCAAAAAAGGAGAGAAACGCCTTTTACGGAAGAGATAATCTCGCTGATAAAAATAATTGAATCGATTGCAATGAAAAAAGAATTGTCACCTTGGATGAAAAAAAAATGTCATTATAATGTTTCATAGATACAGTGTCAACATCTCTCTAATATAAGACAAATAATATATCAAATAATACGCAGGAATATGGTTTACAACTCAATTGATTAAATTTATAAAAATGGGACAAAACTTACAACTTCAATATCCAAGAAAAACAATTAAACCATACCACTGTTAATCCTCAATTTCCAGTAGACAATCAGTCATCATTTTGATGGGGCATGTGGAGTCCAAACACATAAGTGTGTATCCGAACAATTGGTGGTACGACTGCTTACAACCGCTGCGATTGTGTACAACATAATATTGTGACCAAATGATCGTAAACGATCGCGATCTTGGATGCCGTTGGAATAGAGTTTCTCTTTCGTAGCCACACCCTCTAGACTGATGCTAAACAGCATCGAGAAAGATTTATTTAATTAATCAAAATCACACATGTATGAAAATATCAGTGAAGTAATTTTTATTTTAATAACTTAAGAAAAATGAAAATGGGGACATGACATTATCAGCCCAGCTAATGAATATTCATAACCATGTTCATATAATATTGTTTAAATTAAACTTTCAAATTCAATTACTTTGTTATTTGTTATCAGAGTTTGATTAAATTTTCAGCGTCTTGCTATGTGCATTCTACCATATTTATTCAAATATAAACATTTTCAACCCGGAGTGCCCATTTCAAAATCTTAGCAAGTATTGAATTTGGATGAAATATTAGCTTTACTCTCTTAACATAAACTATTTTTCAGAATGAAGTTCGAGTTAACCTTGTCCATGATTTGCATTTTTCGAGGGTGGATTTAACCTCTTTCAGGGGTGAAAATGTCTAAACAGATGCACAATTCACTGTAGAGTGAGCTACATCCATATATTAAAATTCACTCCGAAGGGATCCGTCAGTAGCTTTTTTTTCATTTAGAGAGCTGAGTCACATTTGACTTTTTTTCGAATTTATTTACAGCTAAGGAGGCTGAGGGACATACCCCCCCCCCCCCACGCCACCAGCACCAGAGAATGAAAAGTAGGGAAAGGAAAAACAAAGGAGGAAATCGAAGAGAAAGAAAAAAATATTGGGAATAGTCGAGCCTACGGAGTTGAATAATATTAGCATTGTCTCCTCGTTCGTCGCTCACTTTCTCTTCCAGGGAAGATGTATTAAAGGAAGTAGAAGAAAAGGAAGAAGAATAAAGACAGAAAATAAACAATAAGAATAATCGAAGAATGATCGAGAGAGCGTGAAGGGGAGCGGGCTGAAACTGAAAACTAAATGATGTGAGATAATACACCATGAATAACAGTGCTGGTACAGTGTGCAAAGAAGAAGAAAATTAAGGGGATAGCATTTTTTTATGCAACAGTGCTCATTCTCAATTGACGACATGCACCTAGCTCTTAAATCCACCGAGTTTAATGATTTCAGCCTAGTATATCATGTATATTCAGGAATGAGGGAAGGATCACGATTCACTTTCGCGTTATCATGAACAGGACGAAGATTATCATACGAAATACAGTACTAAGAACTAGTGGTTTTGGCCCAAGTTTTGGTCCTTTATTCAAGGTGAGATATATGTGATGGGTTTCTCTTCATGATGGAGATTGTAACTATTATCAGGCTTTATATCACTTGGACAATCTCAACTTCTTTATGGACCTCTGGTGAGTAATGTATTCCTCTTAGATTCACATAATTAGGTTTTTCTTATGCTTAAGACATTAAAATAAATGAATTTTCCGTGGTAATTTTAACGAGAGATTTGTGTGCCTGGGATGGAACTGGAACAGTAGTGAAAATATGATTTAAAAAAAGAAAAAGTGGAAGTAGAATTGAAGAAAGAAGAGCGTAATAATGATAGATCTGGGTACCACATAGTGTTAGGGTTTATTCGAGAAAAGAAACTATATGATGCAATATTTATTAGAACATGTAGTTACCTACATTCAACTGTTAATGACAAAAATAATGATGATAATAACAATAATGCATAATAATGATTACAATAATAATGATAAAAAGATAATAATTGTAAAAACTATACATAGAACTTGAATAGCGCACTTTATAATGCTCTGGGCGCTTCAGAGCAAAACTAGATAAACGGAAAATACATCGCAAGTTCGAACAATATTGTACAAGGATAATTTTGACTTTTCAAACAGACTTATATGACTTTTTGTATGAATTCAAACCAGAAGACGTAGAACTGTTTCGAAAATGGAAAGGGGTGTCCATGTAAAAAATCACGATTCTATGTATATTATTTGTACACATATTGGACTGTATATAATCTTAACGTTTGACTGGCAACGGGTTTGATACACGGGCTGTCAGAACTTCATAGCGATAGAAGATAAATCACTATTACTCATGTTACCTTCAGGCTCATACCAGCACAAAATGAATGCATCATTATGTTTCTCTACTCCAGTAGGTACTGCCCAGTTTTCCCGGAAGTTTGTTAGCATTCCTTTTTGTCTTTCGTACTTTATCCATTGCCTAAGAGGTACTCCGAGTTTTAATTATATGATTTGAATATTGTGAAATAAGACTCCCACAACTGGACGAAGTATAACAAAGTTATGACATTTCCAATATTACATTTGTAAGTGAAATACTTTAATTCACATCCTTTATGTATGACTATACATTGGGCGAGATGGTGATGTCATATCCTTACTTCTTGTTTTTTTATTATGTTCCTATCGATAAGAACAGAGCCCGGTCCAGGGAGGATTAGTCTATTAATTGTTAGGCTGGGAGTGCTGAGCATTGTCACAGCATCCCAAGATAATCCTCCGTAGCGCAGGTCCATGTACAATGGGGAAAAAGACAACTGATCGACTATGTAACATAATCATTGGTGAAACATATTCCGTGACAATTAAAGGAGAATGAAACCATTGGAACAATATAGCATGTGTGAAAACAGAAAAATCAAAGAAACAGATCAACAAAAGTTTGAGAAAAATCGGACAAATAATGAGAAAGTTATGAGCATTTGAATATTGCGATCACTATTGCTATGGAGATAGCAAATTGGCAATGCGACAAAGATGTGTGATGTCACTTGTGAACAACTCTCCCCATTACTTTAGTATATATTTCACTTGAATTGCCTCTTTTATCACATCTATCCCTAGATCATGTGTTCTTTCTACATGAGGGCATGTAATGCATATTTTTTAAGAATACATCATGGATAAAGAGTTTGTATCATCATAAGAAAAAGCAAAAAGAGACATTTGAGGGTATTTTATTGTCCACTAAATAATAATAATAATAATGGGTATTTAGAGGCGCTAAAAACAAAAAGTACCATAGCGCGTACAAAAGTATGAAACATTTAATATTTGCAATGATTACTATACAATATTCAAGATAAAAAGGAAAAATATTAATTATTGAGGAAAAAGGTATGTCTTAAGGGATGATTTGAAGCCAAGAACACTGGAAACATTTCTTATTGAAAGAGGGATAGCATTCCAAGTCTTGGCAGCTGCTACGGCAAACCGTTTTTCGGCAGAGGAGAGTTTTGACAAGGGAATGCAAAGTCTGCATGTGTCAGTGATTGAACGAAGATTACGAGAGGGTGTGTATAATTTGATGGTATTATTAAGATATTCAGGTGCTAATTGATTTAGAGTTTTGTATACGTATAAACAGACTTTAAACTGAATGCGTTGGAATAGAGGTAACCAGTGGAGTTCCTTAAGTAGGGGTAAGGGAAAGTTGTTCATCAGTGACATCACACATCCTTGTCGCATTGCCAATGGGAGGATCTCCATAGCATTCGTGATTGCAATATTCAAATGCTCATAACTTTTTCATTATTTGTCCGATTTTTCTCAAACTTTCTTTATTCCTATTCTTTGATTTTTCTGTTTCTACACAAGCCTATTTTGTTCCAAAGGTTTCATTCCCCTTTAAGGGGGGACTGAACCCACCTATTGTACGTATTCGCTCAAGACAGACCTACAACTGTTTCCACACAATTTAAAAAGTTTTCAATTCAATACCTTTATTATTTGCGATCAGATTTTCATGAAATGTAATATAAATACAATATGGATTTGCGCTCGATGCCATATTCAACTTTCCATCAAATAGAGAAGGATTGTCGGTATACGATCAGATAAAAATAATGTATTCAAAATCAGAAATCATGAGGAATGCTTATCGTATTTCTTTTTTTTATCAAAATCACAGTTGAAGAATACTTAGACAAGATAGTGTGCTACGACGGTCTAGGCTGTTTTCCCACGAGTTTTCTCAGCTGGCATCACCGGCAGCCATCAACACCAGTCGAGATCAACACGACATTTACCCTCTTCACTCCAGAAACGATAGAAACGACTGGGGAGAGTCTAACAATCGAGAAGAGTCGACAAAAATGGCTGAATAGTTCTTCGTTTGATTCTATGAGAAATACTAAGATGTATATCCATGGTTTCCAGGATAATAGATTCAACAAATATTCGATGAAGATGCAGAATATTCTTCTTAATACTTTGGTAAGACAGAAGATTTTCAGAGCCCCGAAACACAAAATTTTGAACACGATCAAAGTATGACATGGCTCAATCAAGATTAGATTTTCATGCACAGTGAAGAACATCCTGCATGCCCCTCCCATTCGGCGAAGGACATCCCTGCCCCTCACACTCATAAGACTATTCACAACTGTTTTTTTTTTTGCTGTGAATAGGAATAGAGAACAATATAGCCTAAATCAAAGTTCCCCATGCCGAGAAATCCTCCCTTTTGGTCATTTTGGTTAGACCCCCCCCCCCAAAAAAAAAGGTGAGTTCCAGGTTTAGAACGCCGCGGCCTTATATAGTCTGTTAAGCTAAAAACTTGTTTATAAGTCGTTCGGATCAGATTCTCCCTAGCCATTAACCCGTCTCTGTGGTCTAGGCGGTCTAGGCCTTATATGGTCCCTTTTTGACAAGTTTGGGGAAGCCGAAATAAAATGTCTCTGCAGTGAATTGAACCTGTGCCCCAAGTTTAAACACCGGTGTCCTTACCAATATACCACATAGAGGAGTTAAGTAGCTAGGGGAAACCCCTGTCTGGCCCTTGTCATAGATGAGTCTTGAAGAAAAAAAATGAATGATGAAAATACAGTACATGTTTCAGGACAGATTACGCAATTTAAGAAAACGCGGCAATTTGTACAACAGCTTTGGTAAGTCTTTTATTTGAATATGTTGCGAAGGATGTCTAGATACATGTGGATAAGATATTCAAGCGATTATCTGTGTGTTGCTTTAATCCAAGAATCGAGGCAAGTTAAACAGCGCCCCTTTTGACCAAACAGTTCTGTATGATGTCAGTGAGATCGTGATTCGTGACCAGGGGCGTCGATCCATTTTTCAGATTGGGGGGGCAAAATCATGAATCAATTTTCCAAAGGCGCTCGATCACACAAACACACACATATGCCTATATATATGTGTACATATATATATGTATACACACACACACACGCACACACACACACACACACATATATATATATATATATACATATCTCACCAGCAGATTAATGCGAGCGCGAAGCGCGAGCTGAAAATTTTGATATTTCGATCTGAAAAAAAAATGAGTTTAATGGGCGTTTTTAATAAAGAACAAGATATATATATCCAACAAAAGATTATTGCAAATCGAAGTGGGAGTTCTTTTAAAGTTTAGAACTGAAAACGGGACCATATTCACCTATTTAATCATGGAAAGTATGGGTTTTTGTTACAAAAATGATGCGAGCGCGAAGCGCGAGCTGAAATTTTCTGATATTCCAATCTGAAAAGTGGACATTTTGAGCACGATTTTAGACAAAGAACGAGTTGTGTATCTCAATCTCACTTGCTGATTTCTGTGTAACATTACAATCTTATTTTATTTTTAGCACATGCGGAATTATTGGGGGGGCAAAATGATATGTTTGCCCCCCCAATATTTTCATTGGTGGGGCGATCGCCCCCCCTGCCCCCCCATGATCGACGCCTCTGTTCGTGACCATATCACTGATCAGTGGACCATTATGGTAGAGAGTTTTGTGATTGGGTGAATATCCAATCACCGAATAAGTTTTGGTCAAGGGATTTGAAAAAAGCTTAATCTACGGTGACTTCTGTTTTCCTTAAGATAGACATGAAAAGCATACAAATAGCTATTCCTAGATACACTCTAAAAATGAAGTGCTAATTCAGCTCTTAAAGAGCGTGTATAGTGACTGCACTTCGGAGTGCTGTTTTGTCTAGTTCAAATTTGAACGAGGAAAATCAGCACTCCGAAGTGCAGTCACTATACACGCTCTTTAAGAGCTGAATTAGCACTTCATTTTTTAGAGTGCTATTCGACGAAAAGTCACATGAAATTTAATGTGCTTCTTTCGTGTTTTACACCCATATAAAAGATTTGTATCACCCCCTCCCAATCCATTTGATTCACTATATCATCATGTTAATAAAGATGATTCAAAAATTGTAGAAGGCCTTCCACGAAATCAGAACACATTAACATTTTCCAAAGTCCTATTGTGGATGCATACCTTGTTGTTTTGTTTCGGTTTTCTCATGTCATATTTATTAATCAATATCCTTTTTTTTTGGTTTTATTATTCATTAATGTGATTTCATAATTTTCAGAACGTGAACGTGATCATGGTTGATTGGAGTAAGGCAGCTGATAACATAGACTACGATCAGGCCAGAGCTGATACCCGCGTGGTTGGTGTCCAGGTAGCAAGGATAATCAAACGACTCATTGATGAGACCGGTGTTTCCTATGAGAGCTTTCATCTTATAGGACATAGTCTTGGTGCCCACACTGCTGGCTACGCTGGGGAAGCTCTGTCTGGAAATGTTGGAAGGATCACAGGTACTAACTAAAAAGAAAGACAGGGGATAGAAGACTCCAATTACATGAAATCGCTTTTATCACCAAGTTTATCAAAATGTGGGATGCAGGTGAGGGTAGCAACACTGTCCTCTGGGTTCGTTGGTTTATCAAAAATAGGATGCGGGTGGGACAAGACAGCCTAAATTAATAATATTTTTGTTTTCTCAATAAATGAGTTCTACGACCCAGATCTCTCATTTTAATACCCTTTGCCCCCCCCCCTCACCCAGGAGTCGCCCCGACATAGTGATTCTTCGGAAGTGTCTGTACATTAATTTTGTTCTATTTTTTTCTCAAATATTCTAATATGATTAGGTCTGGACCCGGCTGGTCCTGAGTTTGGTGGATCTTTAACCAGTGCTGAGTGCAGACTAGACCCAACAGATGCCATGTTTGTTGATGTTATTCACACTGATGGTGAAATAATCGTCGCAGGGGGCTTTGGTCTAATGGATGAGGTATACTTTAATGCATATCTACAAGTTTTTATTTGGGCAAAGTATGAGATGAAATGATGCTTGCTCTCAGATAATATTCTTGCGAATAACAACCCGGTTCTTCTACACTTGTTTTAGGAGAAAATTTGATACATTTTCCGAAGTATTTTCTTTTATTGTGTAAAAGTTGCTATAATAGCATTTAGGTATGTTCGAGAGCATCGTCACTGCAACATTTTTGTCTCAGATTGTCAGATCTGACTTCTTTCCTAGATATTGATTGGCTGAAAAGCACAGTTACCATGGTAACAGTCATATAAATCGGGATATGTCAGATAAAACGTCAAACAAACTTCGATCATAAACCGATCCCCTGACACTGGGCAATTAAGTTTGCCAATCATTTGGGTATTCTGTATCTGCCATAATCATGAGGAATATAGTTATGAAACTTTTGCCATCATTTTCTCGACACTTGTGTCCTCCTTGAAAGACGTTCGTGTTGCCCGGAAATCAAAACCATATTCAGAAGATAGGAACAATGCTAATTTATGAAGGACGCAAATGTCGAGAAAAAAAATTACAAAGTTGAGCAATCGCATGTTATGCTGCATTTAAAGTTCGCCGAACTTGCTGCGGGGGAGGGGGTTGAAAGTGTCATCAATCGATCCATTTTCTTTTAGCCTGGCAGAGTAATAAAATGTTTAATCATTATTTTTTTTCTCTTTTTCTAAGATTTTACACTTAAACAATAAACTGGCGAATGACAACGCTCCGTCCAAGTTTGCCGAATTCCCAAAGTTTACCGTCGATTTCTTTTGATATTCGTCCGCCCTCTCCCAAAAAGTGAAAGATGGAATGTGTTGATATCCAGAAACATCTGTTTCTTTGAGTAGCTACATGTTAGTTCAAATAGATGCCCATATTATTATCATAATTTCTTAATGGACGCTGTCTATTTTATAATATCTTGCAGCTTGGGCATCAGGACTTCTATCCAAACGGTGGTGAATCTCAACCTGGCTGTATTATTAATCCTGTTTGTGATCATATGCGTGCCCTTGATCTCTTCTTCGAATCCATCACCAACTCGCCCACAACGAAATTCACCTCAATGAGAACAGCTATTGATTGGCATCGCATGGAAGAAGGCGACTACTTGCAATGCAACCAAACAGTTTCGTGTCCCCCTATGGGTTACTGGGCCGAAAAAAGAAAGGGTGAAGGCGTCTATTACCTTGAGACGAAGGAATCTCCACCGTACAGTCTAAGCTAATGATTATGTCTAATCGATAGACAGGTTTATATAGCAATATTAGGACAATTATTTTTTTTAACAATACAAAAAATATGCAAATCTTGAAGGCGAGAAGAAGTTTGTGTAAATAAGAACCTTCATCATCGATATACATAACAGAGACATTCAGATGAACATGCCTGAGGTTCTATTTAATTTAGGACTGAAATGGGTTTTTTTTTTCGAGAGCAAACCCGTTAGTATTTCTTCTAAGGAATAGTTACGAATTTTATATAAAACAAGTCATTTTGGCTACATTTTGTCACACCTACCAGAAACGGTGGGTATGCCTATGAAGAATAATAAACGTAATGCACCCCCCCCCCCCAAAAAAAAATAAATAAAATAAAAATTGGGTGCTTTTGCACACCCGTTTCCCAGGGCATGGTAGTCGAATCGGTGACACGACATTTTCCCGGCGACAATTGCCCCTGGCTTTAATTATTTCGTCTAAGATATAGGGTTAGTGTTGCAATAGGGTTTTATATTAGGTTTAGGATAGGGTGTAATCTTGAAATCTGGGTTGAAATCCGGCGTCGAAGTTGGCATTCCATTAATATGTGGCATTTACAGCGGATCAATTGTCGCCGGAGCAAATGTCATGGCAACACGGGGCAGTCATTAATCCACGTACATCGCCCAACTTACGATCCGGTCAGCCATCTATACGAGCTATACCCATAATAAGCAAACTAAATAAGGTTATACCGCACAGGAATGGCAGCCTATCAATACTGCTCTCTGATTGGCTGAAAGTTTGTTTACGGCACAGCGAGCTCTGTGATTACATGAAGTCATATTGTTACGACTGTTCTTCCGGTTTATCCTTCTCCAAGCTCAGTAGTTTAGACTTATATATCTATCATATTATAGTTAGGCTCGTAAACTGACAATATTATGACGTCATAATGTCTCTCTCCACATACTTTCATTCGGTGGAAGTGTGCAGGTACCGACATTTGGTTCTTGAAAAGTACAAAATACAGAATCAAAAGTAGTGAGATTGTGTTATCTCATGTGGTTAATTTACATATTTATGAGACTTTGAAGTTCATATAATAGTCTTCACTCTTTACATGGTATAATCGTTGAACTTTCAAACCTGAGTATATTCTTGTATGCTAGTCCTGCATGGAAGTGTGACGAGGCATTCGATATAAATGATTGCCTTTAAAAAAAATGGGCTATGAAGGTCCCATTTCATGTTGTAAAAACGAAAAATTTCTCCCCAATAGTTAAGTGTTTAAAATGTAAAAAAATGAATGAATATATACAGTGTCTTGCATTTAGACCAACTTAATAAATTAAAATATCATATCTGAAATATCATATTTCAATCACAAATGTGTCTTAATCAGTTAATTTCCATTTACGTAATATTAGTAGAATTAGAAAGTTTGTTAATAAAGATTCTTGTCATGCAGCTTTAAGATCACTAGTCCTATCACGTTTAGATTATTGTAACTCACTTGGCTCTCTTCAACTCCTTCAAAATAAAGCAGCAAAGCTGAAACACTGTAAATCAAAGTATGACCATGTCTCTCCTCTTATGAATGATCTCCATTGGCTGCATGTTAATTATCGTATCAAACATAAAGGCCTTAACTCTAATTTATGAATGTGTGAACAATCAAGCCCCAACCTTGACCTTCTCTTCGCACACACATCCAAATACAACACACGCTCGGCCACTAGTAATGATAGAGCCTTCTCTATCGTTGCCCCTAAAACATGGAACTCCTTGCCGCCTTCACTAAAGACTTCCCCCAACACTTTCCTCATTTAACAAATGTCTAAAAACTTACCTATTTTCTAATTTTTCTATACGGTTTCATAATAATGTTCATAATTTTGTAGTTATTATTCTTATGTTTCATACTCCCTATTTGTGTTCTGTTATTATTTCGTTCTTTAATGCGCTTTGTATCTGATGAAAAGGCGCTATATAAATGAAGTGTATTATTATATCTTTAAAGTGTGTGCAAGAATTCGATTATCTTTCTTCTTCATTTGTGTATTTTATCCCTTTGAAAATTTTAATGATAGAATGATAAATGATATCATGGATATAGTCTGTGCAAATTACTTTAATCGGTAAGACTAATGAATAAAGGAGCTTTTTTCTTGTTCTGGACCTCTTAGTCTTCGACTTTTGAATAATCATTCGGGAACACGAAAGACGAAATTAATTTACAAGCCAAAAGACTGGCAACCTCAACCCAGCTTTATTCCCCGAACTGCCCCTTTAGCCTGATGTGGTATCTCACCATTCGTTATTTTTTTAGATTTGTGTTCACTAAAAAAGTGTATTTTATTAATATAGGCCGATTGACATAATTAGGAAGCAAATAAGAAATAAATTAATAAGAGAGAGGGGAGAGAGAGATAAATTACGTGTATTACTCAATAAGAGAACGGATTTCGTCATTCTAAGCATTCGACCCTCCATCCCCCCCCCCCTCCCCAACTACCCTCCGCCGACCGAAATGCCATTGACCTCATTGACATCCACTATTTCGATCTTAACTAATTGGGTCCTTTATATCCGTAGTATTAAGTCTAATTTGCGCGAAGAGAGCACAGCTGTTATATTGATTAGCATTATCAGGATGCCAAAATATTGTGCTGCTAAAGTATATTCCCTTATAAACCACTAACAAAGTTTAAATTTAAGGGCTTACATTACAAAATATATACAAAATATCTACATAATTATGTACATAGTGACAGTCTGATGAACTCGGGATGAACTCAAATTTGAAGTTGGATGGGATTGTTCAGACTCAACAAATCAAAACTAATTATGCCTTCGTCACACCAGGAAACCGACTCCAAGCCGTCAGACATGGTCAATCTTGGTCCCGTCTTACAATGAGTTACGATTGATCCTCAACTGTCATGACTGTACGGAATTATTCCATCAATGTCATATTATCATGATTATTTTCTGCACAAAGTTTGCGCAATGTCCTTTGAAAACAAAAAGAAGCGTACCAATCTGTCAAGAAATAGTGAATGTACGAAAATATAATTATTTTAGATGCTGACGTTGTTGGCTTTCTATAGTTGTGGTTGATACTCTTTGTAAGACCAAGGAGCTCCTGTTTGAAGCTGGTAAGACTGGGCCTTGGAGTCGGATGTGACTACTTGACTGACACTTGATAATCAATAATCATAGCTTCGTAGTGGTTCGAACAACAATACAATATTAATACCTCAGTTTATACCACAGTCACTTAAACGACAATACACATCCTACATTGTCTTTTAGGGTAATCGAAAAGATAACGAATGAGAAATTAGAATTCCTTCGCATATGTTTTGTTTAATATCAATATGTAAATACAACCGCCATAAATTTATTTTAAAAGTCAGAACAAGTTAAGTTTAACCTCGAGGTATCATATCTCCTCCTCTACTCACATACAGGTGGGGGGATTAGGGGACTCTTGCCCCCCTCCCCCCACCCCCCACCTCCCTTCCCCCCCAAAAAAAAAAAAAGAAATCACGTTAAAAAAAGAAAAAAAGTGTGAAATGTGATTTTCTGAAACTATGTTAAAGTCTATCACAAAATTGGAATTTTGTCAAAAAACTGTCAAAACTTTTGCTCTCTCGTTTCGCTCGCTCTCAACTTTTTATCAATTTTACGCGATACGTGCACATCGAACCCCTGAAAATGTTTTGCTCAATACGCTACTGCCCTCATTTCCCCTTCTCCATGCTGAGTTTACTATGAAATATGATATGAATCGAATCGACTCGCTTGATATATGCATATCTCTTGTTTTATGTTTGTTTATGTAAATTACCGTACTGTATTTATAGTACGGGAGCCAGGAGGGGTCAGCATAGCTGAAAAGATAGATAATTTTCATGTTAATGAAGCTATTCCCCATATCACACAATGCAATGAATGGGGCGTCTGCCGTGTCCTAAGTGGTGGGTGTGGCCGTAGGGGCCCTGCAAAGAGGGCCCAAAATTGAGCTAGCTCAGCTGGAAAGGTAACCACCTGAAAACAACAGGAAAATATTCGGCATAGTTCACTTGTACATAAATGACACTTAACTGACACTTTAAGTGGTGGGGCGGCCCCGGCAGACGCCCCCAATGGGGGCACCAAATCGAGCTAGATCAGCTGAAAAGGCAACCACTTGAAACCAACAGGAAAATGTTCGGCATAGTTCACTTGTACATGAATGACACTCAACTGACACTTTAAGTGGTGGGGCGGCCCCGGCAGACGCCCCTAAAACCCCACCCCTCCCAAATTTTGCTAGATCAGCTGGCAAGGTAGCCACCTGAAACCAACAGGAAAATGTTCGGCATAGTTAACTTGTACATGAATGACACTCAACTGACACTTTAAGTGGTGGGCGCCCCGGCAGACGCCCCTAAAATACTGAACCCCCCCCCATATTGAGCTCGATCAGCTGGCAAGGTAACCAACTGAAATCAACAGGAAAATATTTTGAATAGTTCACATGTGCATGAATGACACTTAACTGACACTTTAAGTAGTCGGGCACCCCCCTCCCCCCCGCGGATGACCCCAATTAAGCAATATGCTTATGATGACAATCCTTCTCCTGCATATTGTAAATGTTATCTAATTTGGTATGAGATCAGTTTTGTTTGTAATGATAAATTTAGTACAATTAGTTATGATTCATGCCAAAAAAGTTGTCAATATACTATGTTTGTTATGTTATGGAAAATGTATTATGTAACTGCAGAAGTAAACAATAAATCAAAATCAAATTAATTTGGTTCCCCCAAATTGGGCTAGAACAGCTGGAATAAAATCCTTACTTTTCATATCCTTTTATTTTTGTTCTTAGCTGTAGAACCCTTCAGTCTGTGTGCTAGTGATATGCGGGTGGGGTCCGGTGCCGGAACCCTTGTTACCTCTTTATACATGTATAAAGCCATTTTAAACCTTATAGAAAAAATCCAGGTATACACATTACTTCAACGCAGTTGCGTAATAAATCAAATATTTTGAGGTGGCACATATAGCAAATGCGGGAAATTGTTGCCAATGGCCAATTGAAATGAAATTCTAATTATGCGATAGTTTTTTTTTTACATTATATATCATAATTATTTATTATATATCATAATTATTTAATTTTTCCCCAATTAATTTCCTGTCCTTGTCATCTTTATTTTCTTCCCCCGAGGCTGTGGAACCAAGCCCTTACACCATATACGCCAGTGCTTCAACATAAAGCTTAATGCAGGAGGTTACAGATGAGGAGCCTCTGTTTGCATGAGGTCTGGGGCAAAGTCTCGGTAGCTTTTGAGATTTCGAGTAGACATTAAAGGGATGGTCCGGGCTGAAAGTATTTAGAGCTTAATAAATAGAGTAGAATTCACTAAGCAAAATGCCGAAATTTTCATCAAAATCGGAAAAGAAATTACAAAGTATTGAATTTTAAAATTTAGTGATATTTTGTAAAAACAGTCGTCATGAATATTCATTAGTGGGCTGATGATGTCACATCTCCAATTGTTCTTTTGTATTTTACTATATGAAATTAGGTTTATTCAATTTTTTCCTCCAAGAACTAAAAAAATTGGATTTACAACTGATTTAATGCATCGGATATTTATTGCTGCAACTTATTTCATTATAAGGGAGACATATTATTCACACAAGGAAATAATTTAAAAATATGATTTTATGTCATAACATAAGAAAACGGATAGTGGGGATGTGACATCATCAGCTCGCCTAATGAATATTCATGACGACTGTTTTCACAAAATATTGCTAAAGTTTAAACTTCAATAACTTTATTATTTGTTTTCTGATTTTGATGAAATTTTCGGTGTTTTGCTCAGTGAATTCTATTCTAAGTATTGAGATATAAATATTTTCAGCCCGGACCTCTCTTGCCTGCATAAAACTTTACTTAATAGGTAGGGATATATTATGTGTCGAGACCTTGGCCTAGGACTTTGTTTGATCAGGGCTCTGTAACACAAAGATAAGCAATTAATCGGTAATATGAAAGAACAATTCTGATTGGTTCCTATCAGTCTAGGGAGCAAATACGCATGCGACGCTGATCTTGATAGGCCATTTCATTTAGCGATTAATCGCTAACCTTTGTGTTACGGAGCCCTGGTTGTGACCATTACTGCATTAAATTGATGAAGTTTATAGTAGACTTCATACACAATAATATCACTTTTTTATATGGCATATATTTTTCTTCCCGTTCTTTGTTTTTAATCCTCCGCAGACCGGTCCTGGTTTTAAGTTCTCTTTTTTTTTCCTCGTCTCTTTTCTTCATTTTCAAATTTAGCTTTTGGCTCATTCAATTTTACCTTCGTTTCCGCTTATTTTGGCCTCTTTCTTTCTGTTCAATTTTGTCATTTATTTGACTTTTTTACCAAACATGGTCAGCCTAGTAGTATTTCACAATGATTTATTTTTCTCATGAGTTTTTCATTCCTTTTCCCGATTTCCTTTCGTTTTCCCTTTTTTATGTTCTTGCTTTTCCCGTATTTAAGCGTTCAGAAAATTAAATATGTTCCTACTGTTTATTAATGCAGGGCAATATGTTTTATCAGAAAAATTAAAATGTTTGACTTCTTACTTCTTCAAAGTCATGTTAAATTTATGCTTTATTCCCATTCATTTTTGTTTGCATTGAAGCAATCGACACATGTCTTTGGAGGTGTGAATGTTATTTTTTATTTATTTTTTTTTTTGGTTTTCTCTTATGTTCCGTTTCTCTTTTTCCATTCGTAATCTCTTTCTCATTTTTCCTCTTCCCATTCCCTTCCTTTTCCTAGTCCTCTTTTAACTATCATATTTTTTAAAAATTTAACTATCATATTTTTTAAAAATTCATACTCAATCATTGAATTATTAAGTTATGATACAATGTATACGTATTTATTCATTTTTCATAAAACATTTGAGCAAGTAGCATAGGTGTCCTCGTATTTGATAGTGGAGATGAGTACATGATGGGAAACATGGCATGGATAAAACGAAATTGAAAAAAAAAGTATAACATCAGATTCATTCTTAATCTACTACCCCCAGCTCCTCTACAGTTGAATATATTCTAATTGGTTTCATGTTAATAAACTTTCCAGCTGATCTAGCTCAATCTCAGGGGAGGGGTCGGGATTTGGGGGCATCTCCCGGGCTCCCCACCACTCAAAATGTCATTTGATCCGTGTTGAAAATATTTACATAAATAAAAATAATTCAGAGCACAATGCTGAAAATTTCAATGAAATAAGATTTAAGTTTAGCAAAATTTGTAAAAATAGTTACATGCACACTAATCATATAGGTGGGCTGATGATATCACGTCCCCACTTTCCTTATTCTTATGTTATTACATGACACATGTATGTCTCCTTTATAATGAAATGAGTTGCAGCAATGAATATAAGATGCCTTAATCAGTCGTCAATCCAACTTTTTTCAGTTCTTGTTAGAAAAAAATAAACCTAATTTTATATAAGATAAAAAAGAACAAGTGGGGATATGAATCATTGATTTACTCATTTAACATTCATGAACACATGCCTAAAACTGTTTCACCGGATTGCAAATCTTTAATATTTGATTTGATTTGACTTTATTTTACATATTTCACAAGTACAAACAAAATTTGAAAACAATATCAGAAAACTTATGAGAATACAAATCAGACAAGGCATAACAATAAATTCAAATTAAAGAGAATAGCGATTTGGAATTAAAGACAAATAAAAGGAGTGAAATATGAGGGAACCTGCATAAAAAAGCAAGGCTTGTTAAGTCTGCAGGATCCAGAAAAAAATTCGGTCTTAATGAGGAGAGGACAGGTAAGAAATTGATTATAACAAATTAATGCCAAAATGTGACGAATGTGTAAGGAATACAAAAAAGTAATAAAATAAATATTAGTAAAAAAGAGTCCGCCACTCTTTCACTATTTTTCAGCCAGAGCGTATTAACAAAGTACATGAATATAAAAGTTTACAAAGGGAAATTATAAGAATTGATAAGCATCGCTTTCAGTTTACGTTTGAATATATTAAGTGAGGCACTCTGTACCAAATTATGGGGAAGATAGTTCCAAAACCTGGGCCCTTCAAATGCGATTGTTCTTTGAGCAAGGAGAGTGCGAGTACGCGGAAGGTGATAGGAGTCACTTAGCCGGGTGGGATATGTGTGGATTAGATTGTTCCTTTGAAACATAGAAACAAATGTATCAGGCAATTTAACTTGTTGCAAATTAACATTGTTTATAATTACATGGTCCGGCAAAGAATTCAAAGAGTTACTGAAAAGCATAAAATTTGTTTTGTTTACATTGAGTGACAACTTATTTGCTTGAATCCATGTCTGAACAGACCGCAATTCCCTATTCAAAATAGTAAGTAGTAAATTAGGGTTACGGTGTGACAAAAAAAGGTTCGAGTCATCCGCGAAAAGAATAAATGATAGGTCATTTGA
Organism: Lytechinus variegatus; assembly: GCF_018143015.1. Classification (NCBI taxonomy): domain Eukaryota; kingdom Metazoa; phylum Echinodermata; class Echinoidea; order Temnopleuroida; family Toxopneustidae; genus Lytechinus; species Lytechinus variegatus. The sequence goes on from NC_054756.1 coordinate 177,007, forward strand.
TGAATTATTAAAATCATTTATATACAACAAGAAAAGCAGTGGGTCTAGGAGTGATCCTTGCGGTACACCGCAAGAAATAGTTTTCATTTGAGATTTATGGCCTTCTATTGAAACAAATTGTTTTCTGTTAGTTAGGTAACTCGTGAACCATTCCAAGGCCTTTCCACGCACACCATAATGTGATAACTTGTAAAGCAAAATATCATGATTAATCGTGTCAAAGGCCTTAGAAAGGTCCAGGAATACACCAACTGTGTGCAGAGAATTATCAATAGCATTTGCCACTTTGTGAATAAAAGAAAGTAAGGCGTGTACAGTGGAATGTTTTTTTCTAAAACCGAATTGGGAATCGCATAATATATGATTATCAGATAAGAAATTTATCAAACGAGAATATATTAATCTTTCAAGAATTTTAGACAGGGAAGTAAGGAGTGAAATTGGACGATAGTTGCTGACAATCCGTTTATCGCCTTTTTTAAACACTGGAACAACCTTGGCTACTTTCATATTTTGAGGAACCACACCAGTTACCAAAGATTGGTTGAATATAAAAGTCAAGGGAGTTAAAATTTCATTAATGACATTCGTTGTTATTCCTTGTCAGATTTTTGTCAAATTTTCAATATTTTGTTTGCTTGATTTTTCTTTATCAATGAATCATATTATTTTCAGCCTGGAGCATGTCATTCATGTAACACTGAACTATGTTAAACATTTTCCTGGTAGTTTCATGAGGGTAACTTAGCTTGCCAGCTGATCTAGCTCAACATTGAGGGGGTTCAGGACTTTGGGGGATCTGCTGGGGGTGCCGACCACTTAATTAGTTTATGATTCACTGTATTAAAAATGATAATTATTTATAATAATAATATGGATGTGTAGAGCTAGGCGCTAAAAACAAAAAGTACTATAGTGCGTGTTATAATATTGTGCCCCTCCCCTCCCCCTCAAATCCGCCACTGATTAGTTGAGACCAGATGCGGTGGCTATAAAAAAAAATTGCCCTTTTTTATTCGTCATCAATAACTCGGCTTCATGCAGCTATAGGAGAGGCTCTCCAATTTACCGCTATGGTTCGATCGAGGGCCTTGACGTAATCCGATTCGCCTTTTGAATGACTCAATCTTCAGTAGCATTATGTCGACTGTGATGAGTGACAGAGGAAGTCTATTGACAGACACAAAATATTATTAGCACAGCTAGACCGATTAATGAACAACAATTTGTCATTCTGACATCTCACATGTCTTTAACTAAGCCTACTAAATACAAGTGAACTGTGCTTCATACTGCCAATATGAGACAAGTGTCGTGGATTTTCGTGCTGGTTTTGTCATCATGCATTAGCTTTGGTAAGATACTTCAATTTTATAAAATAATACTGATTTTACAATTATGTAATTCATGGCTGTGATAATGCGCGGGTCATTTTCTCTATACACGATAAGTAGTTGCGAAAGTGGTCATTTGACAGGTTTCCATTACAACATTGTTAGTGAAAACTTTCGTTAACCGGATATACTAGCCATCAGCATGATCGAGAATGGATCATTAACATGATTAATGTCACCGCCACTACTGCTCCAGTTACACGAAACCGAGATCGATCAAAGCTGAATACATTATTATAAATGACATCAGTGGTTAGTATAGGGAGTCCCTTGCTTTGATATGACTATAGCGTTAGTCAGTTAGCCGAAGGGGGATCTTCTCCCCCCCCCCTCCAAAAGAAAAAAATCAACATCCATCGAAAAATAAAGAGAGAAGGGTGAAATATGATCCAAATATGTCAACGTCTATCACAAAATTTGATTTTTTTTATAAACATGTGGAATTTTTAGCTCGCTCGCTTCGATCGCTTGTACCTTTTCAAACATTTTGCCCTATATGCCATATCTTGGCCCCTCAAATTTTTTGTCTCATTACGCCACTCGCATTGATTTTAGTGAATGTTTGATTGTTTAAGATTCTGACTGGTGAAATACATGGCTTGTTAATAAAAAGCTTGCAATATCATACAGTCACGCTAATGAAACCGACCCCAGCCCTACCACTATCATATTACATTATTTTCAATGACATATCATCAGTCGGTTCGGAAGCGGTTTCATTGGTCTGACTTTACCTGCAGCGAGCATGAGATTTTTCTAGTTTCCCTATCATGCCTATGATCTGGTAATAAGTATATGCCTTGTCGATCTAAATGGAATGTTCGATTTTAAACGCAAATGGCTATTAGTCTATCAGTTCTCAAATCCTCATTGCGCAGATAAAAATTTTGCGGGGTAAAATTTATTTTAGACGCAGGCCTAATCTCACTAGGTTCTAACTTCTGATTTTAGCATTAGTATCTATAGTAGCCTACATAATTTTCCTATTGACTGTAGGAAAAAAAGGGAAAGAAAATGAATCACTGCATTCAGATAGCCTATCACATTTATTGATTTCATTTTGGTTGCAAAATATACGTTAAAAGTAATAATTCTCATTATACATCCAACAAACCCTTTCCAAGGGCGGATCAAGCATTTTTCTAAAAGGGGGGGGGGGCACATTCTCCCGATGAAAATTCAGCAAGCAAAAAAGGGGTCCTCACTTTCAAAAGCTGACAAACTCTGTTTAAGAACCAGCATAATTACATTAAAAATTTGATAATGGCTCTTAAAAGGGGGGCACGGGCAGGAAGTGCACCCCCCCCCCGCCCTGGATCCGCCACTGACCTCTCCTTTCCCCAACCAACAGTCAAATGTGACACCCCCCCCCCCCCCGCTCCTCCTGCCTTAATATTGTCAGTAAAAAATATTTTGATTATATTCGCAAACGAAACCAAAAATAAAGGTTTGTAAATATAAAGTCTTTCCTATCGCATTGTCTTGGTTATTCAACAGTTCAATAGGCGTTACGAGAAAGTAGATTCCGGTTTGTTTTGGGAGTCCCGTTGGTCCATTAAAACCATGGACCTATTACGAATGATTGACGGAAAATATCCGGAGATTGAGCCCGTGCTTTTAATATTGTTATATTTGTTATTGCAACTTGAACTACGTCGAGGTCAATACCGACCGTTCGATATTCTATTTTGTACTGCGAAAACATCTGGCCCGCCCCCCCCCCCCCTTGACATTTGAGAGCCATAACTAATATTTATTAGGGGAATCTGTTGTGCATTATTATACGCAAGAGAGGGCCTTTTTTTGCTTGTTAATTTTTTCCTGGTATAAATCACCATTATTTAGCAGTGAAGACCTTTTTTTGGGGTGAAGGGGCTTGTTATTTTTTCTGTACAAAATGCCCCCCCCCCATGAATCATGGGTCCGCCCGTAGTATAAAATTTTATCATGTTTATACAATTATTATATGTGTCTTCGATTGATATTTTGCTGTGGCATCCAGTACTGATTTGAATTCTTGTATGTCAAGCGCGTATATTAATTTGCGATCAACCTCAAATTGTGATTGATATTAGAATGATTTTACAGTTACTTCAATGACTACCAAGACGCAATCATGATTTATATTTATTCTATTGTCTCATCTCTTTAAAAAATAATAGCTGCAAACACAGTTCGCCGCAGTTTTTTAATAAACAGAAGGCCTATATTCCATCTGATCTAGATTGATTGAACAGGGAATCTTAATCTAAAAAATAATACAAAGCAAAACAAATACAGACAAAATATAAGCAAAACAGGACGACTAAACATAATAAAAATGAAATAAAAGCAAACAAAAACAACACGAAAAAGTCAAAATAAAACAATGAGTTAATCAAGAATTCAAAAGCAAGCAATGAATATTTTAACAGTAAGAAGAAGGATAAAAAGTAAGAGCGAGTTTATTGTCTGCTTCATGGTTCCAAACGTTCTATGTGGGAAAAGGAAGGTCTTGACGATTTGAATCTGATAACTAAGCATGAAACGAACACCTTTGCAATGTGTAAAGGACTACTACGAAAGAAAAAAAAAACCTGCAAAGAATTGCCTCTAATTGCATCATTCATAACATCAGGATATGCTTCACGAGGCCTCTTACGATCAATTTTCAATTACCAATCATTGTAAACTACTGAGATTCTCTCGTAAAATTGGTTGCAAGCAATTAATGCTATCAGTTGAAAATCAGTGGAAAGGGGTTAATGTTTCAAGTAATATTCGGCTCCCTACTGAGACAAGAGGGTCACGAGTATATACTTCTTATTCTTTTTTAAAGTGGATGGCGTGGGGTCTTTCATGTCTATGTTCTTCAACAGCTAGCAAAGGAGTGAAAATAGTAGGTAATCAGGTCAAGGAAAAATAATATTAAATTGTTACACCCGATAACTGTTAAATGTATTTTATTAATGAATATGTTCCATTTTCTCTATAGCTTTTTGTAAAGTATGCTACGGTGATCTGGGTTGTTTTAACCGTGTATATTTTACCTGTCATCATCGTCACCCTGAATCACCGGCAAAGATCGGGACGACATTCAAACTCTTTACCCGCTCGACGACCAGCGACGTAGGAGAATCGATAGAGAGGTCGTCTTCAACGATTTCGACGTCGACATTCGATGCGAGGAGGAGAACGAAGATACTAATACATGGTTGGAAGGGGAGTATGAAGGGATACAGGTGGATTCGTATGAAAGACGCTCTGTTATTAAGGGTAGGTCGAGAGCGCGTTGGTGACAAATCGCCTTGTTGGTTATTTTTACTGAATCCGGGGGGGGGGGGCCACTTCCATTCACGAGTGGATACCATGCGCGACCATGGGGTCTCGAAAAGCACCCTAAACACGTAATTTCCATATTCTGAAAATTATTATGAACCCCTTAACAAGTACTGGCGTGTGAAACCCTACCCTTAACAAGTATTGGAAACAAAAGAAAACTCTTGGCAAATATTCCTTGAAATTAACCCCTAAACAAGTACAGGAATGTTTTATTGTTACGGGTCCTTCGGTCTTCGGCTTTACCTTATTTGGTTTAGTACGACCCCACCTTCTACACCTCGCGCAAATTGGACTCTAAACACGAAGTGTTGGGGCAAAAAGGACATCCTTTATAAAACATTTTAATTTTGTTTTATCATCCCCGCAAATTCGACCCTAAACACGTAATTTTCCTAGCGAAATAGATACCCCTTTTTCATTATTTTTGTGTTTTTGACACCCTTTACACGTTACGTACGTAACGTGCCCTTTCGTGAAAAAGACATCCTTTTTACGTGTTTTTTTTTTGGTCGCGTATGGTATCCACTCGTCAATGTAAGTGCCCCCCCCCCCCGGGCACTGAATATACTACGATGATATCAGTAGCTTATAACAAGACAGCCGTGCAACTTGACAAAATTTTCATTGCTCCCATGATGAGTTGTAAACAGAGCTCCATTGGATTCCAGATATTTTCTCTTTTCGATACTTCTTTTTCAAAAGACAGACATGAATATAAGCCTACAAAATGTTTTGTCCTAATAGTAGTTTATTGCAATCAAGCAAAAAATACACGTTTAAAGCATGGTCACATGCACAAATTTTACAAGGGTGTGGGGCAGAAACCAGTGAATATTAGCATAACGTTTGAGAACATAATAAGCGAGGAATCAAAGCGACCGAACTGATCACGATGGAGGTATAAAGCTAAAAAGAAAGACTGCAAAAAGGTGTTCAATTGTTTGCGTTAATGTGCAATTAAAAATAAGATTAGCAAATGTATGCCTTGATCGTTTGTATAGAGCCGTCTTATGGGTAGAATGTTTGACAAATTCACCCTTTATAAAACTATGACCATTACTTTATATTTGTTTTCAGGAAGACGTCAATGTGATCATGGTTGACTGGTCGTTGGGTGCCAGGAGACGGTATCCGACATCGAGGGCCAACTCCCGCGTTGTCGGCCGCGTGGTCGCCAAACTAATCGAAGCTCTCATTGTACACGGCGGGGCGTTCTATGCCGATATACACATTATCGGTCACAGTCTTGGTGCCCATATTGGGGGCTATGCAGGAGCAACTACCATGACTACGTCTAAAAGAATTGGACGAATATCAGGTAGAGACAATTTACCTGATTCATTCTTTCAAATCGAGACCATTCAGTTGTTGCTAAGCCAAAGTGCAGTTGAACCATATCAGAAGGAAAAAAGTGTAAAACTTGAAGTATGTATAAAGAATATGTTTCGGTATTATTTTTGAAACGCAAAACCCACATGCTTAAAATGTTGGGCAACATACTGGACACTGTGTTGGTAAAATGTATATTATTCTGTTTAATTATTCTCAAATTGAGCAAATTTATTACCCAATCATTAGTTTATATCACCGAATTTGGGCAGATTTTGTGTGTGTAGACAGTATGTTGCCCAGGGTTGCGTTAAAAGTTAGGCATTTTTTGCTGAACTATTTTAAGAGAGTAAGAAGATTATTATTCTCGTAATTTGGTAACCATGGTGACTGACCCCGTACCGGAAACAAGGTTCATGAAATTAGACAGTGTTAGATCCCTGTCAAGTTGCTTTTATCAGCAAGGTATATAGGCCTTTAAGTCGTTAAGTACCGTGGTTATTCAAATAGAAGTAAAAGTCATAAGTCCCCTGGTTGCTTAAATAATCAGTTCTCTATCAGCAATTGAGTTCAACCAACCAATGGACGAAACACCCCGCCTTTCCCTTTGTGTCTTTTCTCTTTCCCCTCCACTCTTCAGGTTTGGATCCTGCTGGTCCAGGATTTGGCGGGAAGCGAGTGAGGAACTTTTGTCGTCTGGACAAATCAGATGCAAGATTTGTTGACGTCATACACACAGACGGTGAATTGATCGCAATGGGAGGTCTTGGGCTAATGGATGAGGTGATTGCACTTTTCTCAAATTTCTAGGAGGGAGAACAATTTTTAATCACATTGATTTTGGCAATTATCAATGAAAAGGGGTAAAGAAATAAGGGGTTGAAATTAAAATTTCAGGGGCAACAATCCTGTATTGTTGTAGATGGTCATGGATATGCCTATACACCAACATGCCTCAAGCAAAACCGAATGTCCTTGAGCGTCAGTGACTTTCATTATATACTTTTGGTTTTCGTAAATTTCTTGAGCATTTAGTCTGACATCGGCCTCATCTCCATTTCATACGGCCAGGCGCGGTTTAAGGGGTGTCTCTGGGGACAGAAACCCCACGAAAATCGCTCAAGCCCCCCCCTAAAAAAAATCGACCACAAAAAAATGCAATAGTGATTAATGCAGTATTCTATTTCTGTTGTCAAGTGCTCTACAATCAAAAGTTATGTAGTGATTAATGCAGTATTCTATTTATGTTGTCAAGTGCTCTACAATCAAAAGTTTTTACTACTCAAAGTCGAAAAATTTCTCGCTCGGTCGCTAACCGCTCCCTCGTAAAATAGCATCTAAAGATACTCTCTTGAAGCGCGAGTATAACAAGTTTATGACCTCCTGCAATCCTCCTTATATACTACCCACCACGAATATAATGCCATAAAACTGGTTTTATCTCTAAACATATCCGGGTTGTGTCAATAGCGCTCCGAACTTTTCTCATTCTTTAGGATATGTATTTTTGTTTGAATGGCTCTGTCGCTATATACTACCCGATTGAGGCTAAACTAGTAAAATATATATTTTAGAGTCAGGAATGTCACTCCATGTTTTGGGTGGCGACAGGAGTAAAGACAATTTCCCAATTTTTCGACTTGCTCTGCGAACAAAATTATAACAGAATTTTGCACGCGAGGCGCACCCAAAGATTTACAATTTTAAATCTTTAATGGTATTTCTATGTCAAGTTTGATCGGTTCATATTTTATAAAGTGCTCCACATGCAATTTTGATAATAAACGCCTGGAGAGACAAGCAACATAAACCCATTTCCTGATAACCAGTCCTACCCACTCAATACCCTCATCTACATACACCCATCAGGCCATGAAGCATTTTAAAATGTGATTTTTTTTTCGCTCGGTCTCTACACTCCCTCTCATTATATAAGAAATAGTTTTAAACGGGGGAGGGGGTACTGCTTGGTCAGCGTAAGGATACCCAAAATATGCCATTTTCATTGTATTAGAATAATTTTCAAGCCTCTAGAAGCCCCCCCCCAAAAAAAAAAAAAAAAAAAAACTACGCCTTCATACGGACTGTTAACTGTCTTGACAAAGACCTCATTTTATATTGAACAAAACTTGTATAAAATAAGAATATTAATATGAATTTAATATTGGGTGATTTTGGTCAGGGGCAGTACTGGTTATAATGGCAGACAAATAAGTAAAATCATTTTTTTTTAAAGAATACGATATAAGGTTATATCTCCCTTTTCAAACAAACAAAATAAAATCTTCCTTCCTTTTCCTCCCACTTATCATGGCCCCTGCCCCCATCTAGCCCCACTTGACATTTTTTTTCTGTTATTTTCTCTCTCTCTCTTCCACAGCTTGGTCATCAGGATTTTTACCCTAACGGAGGAACAGACATGCCTAACTGTTATTTCAGCATTCTCTGTGATCACATGAAAGCAATAGATTACTATACAGAGAGTATCTCCAACACGACCTCATGTAGGTTCAGACCAACCACCTGGGCGCCAAAATGGGATGACTATAAAAAAGATAGGAGAACTCGCGACTGCAGTGATTCAGACATGTATTGTCCTGATATGGGGTACACCGCCAGTCCAGATAATGTTGAGGGCGTATTTTATCTGAAAACAAATAAGTATTCGCCTTTTTGTCGAGGGTGATTATGCTGTAACGTCGTGAAACTACTAATTATTTACAATATGAAGTGCATTGATAATTTCTTTGTAAGACTTGTTTAACTTTTTACTGGCAGGGCCCTGGGAACAATTTTTTTAGTGAAGGTGCTGAAGTAATTTTTAAGAGCAAAAAGAGAAAAAAGGCGATGAAACAGAGATGAAATTGGTCCCGATCTGCAAAGCAACAAAATAAAAAGAAAAGAAAAGGTTTCGATACGCAAATGAAGGTCGTTTTTGTTACATTTTTTACACATCTTCTAGAATCCTGGGGGTGCTGCCTATGGAGAATAATACACTCTGCACACCAAGGTAACTCTCAGTACCCCCAGGGCCATGTGTAAAGGGTAGCGCTAGAACTTTATAAACAACCTTAAAATGATTTCTGTATGTTAATGTGGAGATATCAAAGGACAAGTCCTCCCGATAAAGATGTTGATGTGAACCAATAGAAAAAAATCAAACAAGCGTAACGCTGAAAAATCATCAAAATCGGATGTAAAATAAGAAAGCTATGACATTTTAAAGTTTCGCTTATTTTTCACAAAACGGTTATATGCACAACTCAATGACAAGCAAATGAGAGAGACGATGATGTTCCTCACTCACTACTTCTTTTGTTTCTCATTGGAAAGAATATTTCAATTTTTACAGATTGACAATAAGGACCAACTTGACTGAACCATAAAATGTTAAAGGGGAAGTTCACCCTGAAGATTTTGTTATAAAAATAGCAGAAAAAATAGTAAAAAATATTGGTGAAGGTTTGAGGAAAATCCGTTAAAGAGTAAGAAAGTTATTAGAGTTCAAAATTTTGGATTTGTGACGTCATAAACGAGCAGCTGCCCCATGTGTTATATAATATAAAATGTATGAATTTCAAATTTTGTATGGTTCCTGATGACTTAATTTTGTTTTCTTTTCATGATCGGGTGTGAAATGATTTGTCTATTGATATACAAAAGTTACAGTGAAAACCATTTTCAATTTTCTGAGAAAATGACATTTCATTGATTTTTTACCATTCGCTCTGTAGGAATGCTGCTCGCATATGACGTCACAAATCAAATAATTGAAATTCTAATAACTTTTTAATTATTTGATGAATTTTTCTCAAACATTCGGCAATATTTTTTATTATTTTTTCTGCTATTTTTACAATAAACTTTTTGTCAGGGTGAACTTCCCCTTTAAGGCGATGTTAATTTCACGTGTTTATAGGGAGGAATGGAACTTTGTTTCAAGGACAATCAGTGGAAAATGGGAATAAAATAATGAAATACAAAAGAAATAGTGAGTGGGTGATGTCATCATTCCCCTCGGTCATTTGCATACCGAACAGGATGTGCATATAACTGTTTTGTGAAATTAAGTGAAACTTAAAAATGTCATAACTTTCTGATGAAATTTTCAGTGTTATACTTGTTGGATTTTTCTATTTTTATGCAGTCAATTTTTGTTGGAGTGGTTTGTCCTTTAACTTATTTGTAATCGATCGCAAATCCAAATTTGCAATTAAATAATTATAATCCACTGAGGAGTACAATTTACTCGCTGTTAATTCATGATTTGCAATGCCTTCACGGAGCCGAAATTAAATGTGAAATACAAGTAAAAACGATTCCTAAAATTGTAATTGTGATGCATGCATTATGAAAATGAGTCATTTAAATCATACTTTAAAATTGAATGAGAGAATTTCATCAAATTGTCTTTTACATTATTAGAAATAGAAGACAATATTTTACTCTGTCACAAAATTATCAATTAATGAATATAAAAAGCAAAAAAAAGGAAATAAGTATAATCATTGATAATAGGTTATATGTTTTGAAAAATACAAATATTTAATTTCATTTCGTTTGCTTGAAATGAGAACCATAATTGTGTTAATATATAATCTTATTTGTAAGAAAAAATATACAAATTGTAAATACACAATATTGATTTAAATTGGGTAGCACAATGCACCAGTGCAGGATCTGGGGGAGGGAGTGGTGAGGTTCCCCCCCCCCCTGCCGACTAGACCTATGGCATTCTAGGATCTTTTTGGACTACTTTCATTTAATTTCAAGGCTATGAATATAATTTTTTAAGAATTAAGTCAATATAACAATATGGAATTGGCATATCAATTTCATCATAATTCAATCAGTGTTTACACCAATCAAGAAATAACAGAAGGCCAAGCTCGAAGACGGGGGGGGGGGGGCGATCGAACCCCCTAAATTTTCTAAAGCAAGAAAAAAAATATGGGAAAAAAAGGGTTCTCGGGTACAAAATAATAAACAATTTCATCTGATTACCATTTTATTTTAATTGGCTTGTCAAATTTTCTGGCCATGGAAGAGAAGGACTCGATCCCCTCATTACAATCCCTGGCTACGGGGATCATGCAGACTATGTCGTCTATCAGGGTCAGCGCACTATGGGGCAAGACGAGCAGGAAGAATTATTGAAATAGTTGCCCAAGTGATGAGGCTTGAATAAACTTGTGTTGTTTTACAATAAATCTCGAGTTGAAGGAGATTATGCGTATATGAGGGAGTGAATGCGAAAGAGAAGGGTCGAGGGGGGGGCTCGAGGAGGATAGAAAAGAACGAGAAGAGAGGCTGGTGTTCGAACATCCCTGGTGGAATATGCAGATTTAAAATCGTCAGAATTATTTACAATCATTTTGTCAGATCATGATGAGATTATATTCTGAAGATAAAGAAAGTTTTCAGCCACCCCCGCCACCAAACGACCCTGGGAAAATCGAGCTTCAAATGAACGGACACGCCCCTTGGAAAATAGTCATGTGACTTAATCACGTGATTAATCACATGCCTTTATTGCAGTCGTTCAGCTGCTGATCGAGGAAGTGCAGTGTCCAGAGCAGTGCAGTGGTAGAACAGCGCGGCAGGTATCGTCTTTTCTCCTGTTTTTCGTTCGTGGATAGGATGTCAAACCATTTGGAGGTGATATGCATTATCCTGGTGGCAAGTAAGTACCTATCATTGTTCCTAGTATGACTTCTATTTCCAATATTAATAGTATTCTAAGTTTTAGATCTGAGTAACTTAGCTTTCTTCTTCAAGTTCTTGTTTTTTAATATTTTGGCTTTTTTGCGAGCGCGAGATTATTTTCTGCAATGAATTGGTTGCTGCTGTGCAGTGCGCTCAGTAAACTCATTGTAGACAGAAATCTTTGGTCTAGGCTACCTTTTATTCTCTGTTGTTAGCGGGGGGGCCACTTACATTGACGAGTGGATATACCATGCGCAGAGATGCCAAGTTAAAAAAAATGTAATGCGTGAGATTTTCATGACTCGACGTCTCTGAGCGCGCGCGGCCAGTACTTACACTCGTACGTTGCGAAAAGGTGCGCGCGCAACGCGCGCGCGCATGAGATATGGGCATAGAGATCCATCTCTATGGATATATGGGCTTCAAAACCATGCGATGCACGCACGCTATTCATCGTATCACGTACTAGCTGTGCGCTGACTGCACTTTTGATTCGTCTCGTGTGCCGGGCTAGACGCGAAGGCGGTCAGCCAGTCGTATAATCTGGCGAATAATGCTACTTTTTCTCTTTTTTTCTGTTGGGTACCGATATGCGTGAGAAAAATGGGTGCCATGCGTGAGATCGTGAGACGGACCCTGAATGCGTGAGTCTCACGCACAATGCGTGAGACTTGGTAGCTCTGCATGCGCGACCAAAAAACACGTAAAAAGGATCAGGATGTCTTTTTCACGATAGGGAACGTTACGTACGTAGTAACATAACGTGATGAAGGATGTCAAAAACACAAAAATAATGAAAAAAGGGTATCTATTTCGTTAGGAAAATTGCGTGTTTAGCCTTAGGGTCGGATTGGCAAGACTTCCATATGTCCCCTCCACTAAAATTGAAAAAAAAAATATGGAGAAGGTTTATCAAGAATTATCTAATATCTAAGAGATTTAAGAAGGAAAAGTCGGATACATACCAAAATATGGCTTTATTCCGTCAAAAATTTGAGTGTGTGTAATTCCCAATGGCATCGGTTTATTTAGTCAGAAAAATAAATACCCAATACTCTTGGAGAGTAGAATAGTAACATCGGTTCATAACTGGGCGTTGTGGCATGCGCCTGTAATCCATGCTGTGGGGAAGTTACAAATTGATGCAGAGGTTCGAGGTTCGAGCCCTGGTCACGTCTTTCGGATGGTGACGTTAAAGGTCGGTCCCAGACATAAATAATCATATCTGATTGATACACGTCTGACAAAACTCAAATACACACACACATCATAATTGTTATGAAACCCATGGCTTTCAACAATTCCTGCTAGCTCAGTGAGTAAGGCGACAGACTGGAGATGCTTCGTTCTGCAGCGAGAGGTTCGAATCCAAGTTCCCACCGGAAGTAAGAAGAAAAAAAGAAGAAAAAAGAGAAAGACAGAAGGGGGTTTTGGGGAAGTATTTTTTAAAATTAGTGGAGGGGACATATGGAAGTCTTTCCGTCGGATTTGCGGGAATGATAAAACAAAATTAAAATGTTTTTATAAAGGATGTCCTTTTTGCTCCAACACTTCGTGTTTAGAGTCTGATTTGCGTGAGGTGTAGAAGGTGGGGTCGTACTAAACCAAATAAGGTAAAGCCGACGATCGAAGGACCCGTAACAATAAAACATTCGTGCACTTGTTTAGGGGTTTATTTCAGGGAATATTTGCCAAGAGTATCGTTTTGTTTCCAATACTTGTTAAGGGTAGGGTTTCACATGCACACGCCAATACTTGTTAAAACGGGGGTGTAGTTCAGAATATAGAAATTACGTGTTTAGGGTGCTTTTCGAGACCCCTCGGTCGCGCATGGTATCCACTCGTGAATGGAAGTGACCCCCCCAATGGTTACTCATGTCTGTTAGACATGAGTAACCGTTGTTTCTTGGCCAACGTAGACGTAGTTCAGCGGAACAACTAAAATACAGAGACTGAAGCTTAAAGGACAAGTCCACCCCAACAAAAACCTGATTTGAATAAAAAGAGAAAAATTCAACAAGCATAACACTGAAAATTTCATCAAAATCGGATGTAAAATAAGAAAGTTATGACATTTTGAATTTTCGATCGCTTCATTTCATAAAACAGTTATATGAACGAGCCAGTTATATCCAAAATGAGAGTCGATGATGTCACTCACTCACTATTTCTTTTGTTTTTTATTGTTTGAAATATGAAATATTTTGATTTTTTGTCATTGTCATGTGAAATGAAGTTTCATTCCTGCCTGAACACGTGGAATTCCATTATTTTAACATTTTGTGCTTCAGGCAAGGAGGTCCTAATCATCAAATTCGTAAAAAATGAAAAAGTGTATAATTCAAACAATAAAAAACAAAAGAAATAGTGAGTGAGTGACATCATCGACTCTCTCATTTGGATGTTAACTGGCTCGTTCATATAACTATTTTGTTAAAAATAAGCAAAACTTTGAAATGTCATAACTTTCTTATTTTACATCCGATTTTGATGAAATCTTCAGCAGTGTGTTTGTCTTATTTTTCTCTATTGATTCAAATCAACATTTGGACTTTACCTTTAAGTTTCGTTTTTATCTACGTCTGTTACATTGCTATTAATAACCTCGCATGTCATGTGAATGTTTACATTGGTTGTTCCGCTGAACTCCGTTGGTTGGCTCCACTTACCAATTTCACTAACGTTAGACTCAGAGATCAAAGTTTTAACTTTGTCTGTACAGGGGGTCAACAGCATTTGTTCAAAACATTTTTTTTTAGTGACTAGTCAATGTTTTTTTTTTGCATCTAAGTTAGATCTAGTATGAAATAATAAATTAAAATATTAAAGAAAATTAGTAAGTAGGACGAGATGGATTTTTATCTATATTCCCACCTTGGAACTGGTAATTCAGCTTTTGAGGCTTGACACTGGAAGTTCTCTTGTCTGATGTATATGGTGGGCAGCCATCTTGGTAATGAATAATTTATGAGAAAGTGGCCAACAAAATCCAGAGTCCATCCCATGATCTTTACATCACATATATTACAGTCGCCAGATGTTATCGAAGTTGATGTCAGTTTAAAGGGAATGAAAAATGGAGATAAGAAAAGGAAATTAAAGAAAATAAAGAGACAAAAGGGAAAAGAATAAGAATAAGAGAGGAAAATAAAAGTAAACAAAAGCAAAGAAAATAATGAGGTAAAGAAAAAGGAAAAAAGGAAAGGAAAAGAGAAATAATAGAAAACAAAACTATAAAGGAAAGATAAAAGAAAAATTAAAAGAACCGTAAAGAATCAAAAGAAAAAAGGAAGAAGGTTTTCATGTCTTTATTCAATGGACCCCCTCTAATAGAAAGTAATAAGTGTCATTTCTAGGGATTCATTTAACCATTTCTGATATTTTACTGTCATCCCCATTCACCGATGGTAGCCCATTAGTGCGAACCCCCATGGATACAACCGTTAATCAATTTGATGGAAAATTTTGTATATATATAGATTTCGAGCATTTTACCAGGTCTAACTCAAAGAATATTTTGAAAAGTGGGTTTATTTTCATGCATTCCACCCACCAACCATCTCAATTCTTTCTCTTTGATCATCAGGTATATCTTGCCTCCATGGATCTCCTGTTAAACCTGTCTTCAAGGACCACTACCATGCTTCAGGTTATGTCAGACTGCCTTATGCTGAACTCAATGAACCATTTGAGATATTCTTTCAGGGAGCTAAGAACAGGAGTAGAATTGACTTCTACAGTGGTAAGACTTGTCATGACCTGATACTAGTATTGGTACTACTTACCATGTTGGCACTTGTTGAAGTGTTAATCATATTTTTTTTATATATTTTGATTATCACTTTCATTCTCTTGGAACCTATAAAAAGAATAGAAGTGCTATGGTTTGTTTTAGATTTTTCTTGAAACTACAACATAGTGTAGTTTATAATCTTTTCATTAATTGGAGTTGAATTACAATTGAACAAAGTTTATTTCAACATAGTTTGTGAAATTTGCAGTTATAAAGTCAACCAAATTCTTAACAAAGTCCTCATTCAATATTTGTATGTGCTCTTTAATAATGTTTCAAGCACATTTTCAAATTGAATCTCAACTTTTCAAACTGACTGTCAAATAATTTTTTTTCTATCCACTTGCAGGCATGGACAAGATCTACAACCGGGGTGACGAGGGGAATTATGGGAATGTCTACAAGATTTCTCCTGCTACCCTGAAAGATGTACGTACTCTCGAGAGTTGTTTCCTGATTCCCGGTGAGAAGGGTGCTTCAGTCTTGCCTCAGGGTATGCTGCCTAATCTAACTTACTTCACAGTGAGTATAAAACCTTCTTCTTCTTCCATGAACTCCTAACATTGAAATCACCCACCCAGTCCTACAGACTTTAAAGATCTCATGACACCATGCTCCTCTGTAACCCACCTTTTAAAACAAAGATTACACTAGGTGATCATGCCTTTGTTTAGTGCTGCACCCAAACTCTGGAATAGTCTCCCTTCCTCAATATGGAAAGCATTATCTGTTAACTTATTCAAAACTAAACTAAAAAACAGACCATAAGAAAGGTTCAATAAATAAGTCACATTTTGTTATATAATTTGAAGAAATAGTAGACCTCCTTTTTCCCATTTGTATAACTTGATCATGCTTTTGTTTATATTTGTCTTGTTAATGTTACGATACTGCAACAAATAACAAAGAAGATTTTTAAATATAAAGTTTGAATTTTCCTTTTTTTTATTACAGGAAATAATTATACATAAATAAAACAAATAATGATCTTACATAAATCTCTTGAAATCCCGAAGTGATGATGCTATATCCAAGTAATAATCCAAATGATAAAATCCCAGTTGACTGGCGAAAATTCACAATGATGGCGATGATGAAACTGATGTTGAAGTCCGATGAATAATAAGAGTCACTGCAACGAGTTGAAATGTCCGTGAAGACGATGTTGATGATGATTAACGGTCAATTTCAGCAATCCATGGGTTGAAGCGTATTCATTGAACAGGTTGATGATGTTGATGATCTCGATGAGAACTGATAATTTCTCTCTCAAAATAACTGCAAACAGTTCATTGATGCATAAATTGCTCTGATCTGATCTGGTGAAGTGATCTCATATGATGTGATGTGATCTCCTGCTCTCATATGATGTGATGGTGTGATCTAATATGATGTGATTGAAAAATCTGCAGCTTTATATCAAATTTCAATCTAATCTAGAAGCTTCTAAAAAATGTCACCACCATAGAAGGTTCTAGCACCTTCTTCCAAAAGAAAATTCTCCTATAATGGAGCAGTCAAAAATCCAGAAGACTCTTGAATGACCTCATTGAAATCAAGAGTGTCAATAACATAGCTAAGCCTATTGTTCCTAATCTCTATTCAGAAATAACAATACAACTCCTTGGCTTTTAAATAGGCAAGGCCTGCATAATAAAAAGACATTCTTGAATGTTCTTTACAATTCTTGGATTTCCTTAAAGGGAAATAACTAATAGATGAATGTAATTGCTTTTACAATTCTTCTAAAATTATTCTTATATGTAACATTAAATATTTCACCTTTTAAGTATTGAAATGCCCAGTTTATATGTAGTATATATGTATTGAAATGTGCAATATAAATTCTCTAAATGTACAATTATTATTATTGTTGTTGGAAAGTATTCTTCAAACTAATTCAATGTAACGTTTAATCCTTTTGTGCTGGAGTCATGGCCCTTAACCCAAGGGTTTATTTCTGATTGGTCTAATGCCAATTTGTCCCATTCCCAAGTCGTCATTTGTTCTACGATCAGTTTGTCCACACACTTTTTTTTTCCTTTTCAGTTCTCGACAAAGAATATGAAACAACTAAATAATTGATTGGTTGTATCTTCTATAAAGAGCACTTTGCCAAAGATCTTATTATTATTTCCCATGATGTTGTTTTTCTTAATTAATTTCACAATATTTGTTTTACTCCTTGATGAAAAGTAAAAGATAATCAACTTATGAAGCACTTGTAATCACTCTGCATAGTGCTTCAGGTTCTAATTGTCATCATTACCAATCTGTAGCCATTCTATTATCTCTAGAAAAGAAAACTAAATCCTTGACATTACAGAACTTTTCTACATATATTTCATTTGGATTGACCAAAACTCACAATTCCCTGGGTGGACATTGCCTTGTCCGTTAATTTGTCATATTGGTGTAACTCAGAGCCAGTTATGTGTTCAAAATGTTGAAAGTGCATAGGGAAAAGTTGATATGCAGAATCATAAAGTCCACACTTCAGGTGTGGGTCAAAGAGGATTATTGGGATTTTTAGCCCACCCCCCCCCCCCACCATTCCATTATGGCCCAAATTCCCTTTGGTAAAGATAGCCCTCTTCGGTGCCTATCTTTGGTTTTCAATTTTTTGTGGTGGTTATTTAATTCCTTCTTTTGAGCAAGAACCTTTTGTTCTTATTGTCCAAAAATGAAAATCATCTGACAAAAGGAATCAACACTCATCTGTGCCTCCACCATTCATGATTTTCTAGACCTGGTCCTAATGATGTACAATATTAAGGTGAAAGAGGATTACTATTAAAACCTTACATCGGCCTATTCTCTTTTGCTTGCAGTACTTGTCCAGCGGTATGAGAAATGGGCGGAGCGTAGACCTATGGCAGAACAAAACCACAACAACCTACAACAACCGCTCTCGCACCAGTACATACACATTTGCCGTTACGACCACCACACCTCCACGGCCCGTTCAGTACGTCATGATGGGATTTGATAGTCTGCTTGGCTCACATTATGATGAATATATCATTGATTTTAACTTCTTTGATGAAAACACTGAGATCTCAGAAGACACGTTCACCATCCCTAAAAGTGAGTCAGTCATGGAGTAATACACAAAAGATAATGTAGGCCTAATTGTAAGTGATGATATTTCTTATTCATAGAGGTGTTGTGGCTCAGTGAATAAGTCTCTGTACTTTGAACCAAAAGGTCCAGATTTAACTGCCACTGCAGCACTTTTGTCCTCAGGCAAGGCATTGATCTACACTTATCTACACTACACATTTATGTACACTCTCCACCCAGGTATAGTAAACAGGAACCTGGTAGGAAGGTATTCCTTGAATGCTTGATCAGGGTAGCTGGGCTAAAGCCCAGAAAAATTTCCTCTATATAAATGATGTATGTTAGTATTATTATTATTCATACCAGGACATACATGTAATTAATGACGCTTGAAAGAATAGCAGTTGTCAAAAGCGAAAGATATATATTTGACCTCAGTCATCATTGATTTCCTAGACTTCAAAAAGAGTTAAAGGGTCTCCTGAATATGGACAGTCAAGAAGAGGAGGAGAAAAAAATCAGAATGAGAAGACAAAATACAAACAAAATGATTCAATATGAAATTACATGATCCAATAACTTTTTGAAACTTGAAAATCAATGGCCTAAACTTAGAAATTAATGACCTACTCCATTGAAACTATGCAATAATTGACTATTAAATGTGGAGACTTCAGTATCCTTATATACTAATCACCTAAGACATAAATAAAAAGCTTGCAATCAGCTTTCTCATGTCTAAACTACCTGGCAAAATTATATGGAAATCTGAATGCACTTGAAACTCTTGCACTTTACAGATATTGCATACTTACAGTACTTGAGTATTGAGAGTTGATTTATTAATAATTGGTTTAGTTTATAATTGCCATCCATCAGTACATGTATCATTTTACATGTTCAGAATATCAACTCAAGCTTGTAGTTATTCCTCTTGTAAAATGTTTAAGACTTTTAGAATAATGGCTTGGAGTTTTCTCGGCCTGGTTATAATTGTTTTCAACCCTGTTTTGGTTTCAGTTATTATGTTTGTTTCTCTTTGGTTTTAATATATTTTCATATATTTATGCAGTTAGCATTATTTTATTGAAAATATATTTCTGAATCTCTTATAATCATCATTTCTCTCATAATCATCATAATCACCATTATCATCATCATTACTGTCATCATCAACATCATCATCAACATCATCGTCATTATCATCATCTCAATCATTACATTGCGATCATTCAATAATTCATCTGTCATGTGACATATATCTTATCAGAAGATCAGGGGGCCGTTTTCATAAAGATGTTCATAACGTAAGAGTGACTTTAAGAATGACTGGTGAACCTTTCTTATGCGCTAAACCATTGCCAATGGTGTATACCATTTACCACAAGAAAGGATCACCAGTCGTTCTTAAAGTCGCTCTTAACTTTCAAACAGCTTTATGAAACACCCACCAGGGATCAAGCCAAAAGTTAGGAGCTGCATTATATTGATGACTTCTCATTCCCACAATTCATTTCATTCAGATTTGACGTGTAAGGGATTCCCAGGGCCGGGTATTGAGCATAAGATAAAAGGTAACCCAATGAAAGAGATGGTGAATCCTGAACTAGGAGATCGATATCATCAACTCTTTGATGAATTCAAGCAGAAGTATGGCAAGACATACAAGTCTGACGTGGAGCATGTTGAACGCAAGGGTCACTTCACTAAGAATGTGAGGTAAGAATGATTTCAGTTGATGGATCCACACAGTGGAAAATCCAGGGGGGGCACATCCAGCCTGTGCCCCCCTTTGAGAACCATATTAAATATGTTTAATGTAAATATGCCGTTCTTACACATGTGTGCCCCCCCCCCCCCATTTTTTTTAATGTACAGTATATCTTCTCAATGGGAATATGTCATTCATACACATATGAGGACATTTTTTTTTCTTTGTCAAATTTTCCTTGGGGGAAATGTTCCCCCCCCCCCCTGAAAATTCTTGGATCCACACATTTATACACCAGAAGATAGTACATCATTGCGATACTTTCCAATAACAATAGCCTGTATTCTGAAGTGCAGTGTATGTTATATTAGGCCATGTCTTAAATTTGTGCTTACATTATGGGAAGCCGAATGTGTCAACATGTTGCTTTCATTGAATATTTACTATTTTACACTGCTTTTTCCTCATGGTTCAATAATAATGATTCATTTTTCACAGACACTAAAAAGATTTGATTTTCAAATAAGCTAATAAATTGACCCTCTTCTGTTAGAGATTTATGTCACTATTGGCTATTCATATATTATCCATACATTTTGACCAGAATTTAAAATAAACTTGAATTCAACATATTGGACAATATGTTTTAGAGGCTTGGAATGAACTTATGTGCTGTCATGTGATATTTCAATTTTAATCTGATAAACTATTCACTGTCTAATTGTTCATCAAGCTTTTTATGATATATGTTCCTTCTGACTTTAAAGTGAAGTATATGGTTTCATTCTCTCTTTAACATGAAAAGTCTTTACTTTTATGTATAGAATGATCCATTCCATCAATCGAGCCAACCTGGGATACGTTCTTGGTATAAACCATCTAGCCGACCAATCACATTATGAGTTGAAGAGAATGAAAGGTCGTCTCCGACAAACCCAACCTAACAATGGTTTCCCTTACACTGGTTCTGACATTCCTGATGATGCTATACCAGATCATATTGACTGGAATGTGAGAGGTGAGTACAGTACGTCCCAGAAAAAAGGGAACTTGTTTTCAGAGATATCACTGTCATTAAAATGTTTGATTACAAATTTGACATTAATAATGAAAGTGAAATCTCTTTTTCAATTTGAGATCAAATACTTAGAAAATATTCCATGCATGGCAGAATACAAAAATATATAATGAGGCTTATTAGAAATTTACACAGAAGCACAAATCCACTGTCATTTTGAGAATCAAAAGGATAACAAGAATTTTTTTAAATGCTTGTGAGGTATCCTTTTCTTTTGCCTTATCCTAAAAATATCATTGTTGATCTTTTTTTTGACACAACTTTGATAATTAGATTAATAACTCTTCCTGTTCATATGTATGTGAACTTTCATAACATGCATCAAAATAAGAAGAAAAAACCTGACTTAAAATGATGATCTAAATGAAATGTTAGAAATACTTTGTTTGTCTTTAAAAATTATTGGGAATCATATTTTCCTCTTTTTTTCTGTGACACACTGTGTCTGTGCGGCATTGGTTGTTTAGATAGAAATGCACTTCGAGCACATTGATAGTAAACAAAGGAAGTACACATTTTGAACACATCCTGAATAAAAGTTCATATTTCTTACTGCTAATCCCACACTTTCTTTTTTTTTTGGTAGGGGGGTCTATGTGCCTTTCTCCTCTCTCTCTTACTTAGTCATACCAGCTTTTTAAGGTTAGGTATTGTTAATAGATTTGAGGTGATAGAAGCTGTAGATGCCAATGTGAAAATGCGTGCTGCATTTTAACGTGTAAAAGATTCATTGGGGCACTTGAACGCTTGAAGCAGATAAGTAAAACAGCACTGGGACTTTTAGGTAATCACCTGTATTAATTGCATTGGATAGGAAAGAATATTATAAATTAGCCCCTGTACAAAAACTTTTGATTTCCTTGCATTTCAGTAATTAAGCACATTTATATGTTAGTAGATCTTTTATGAATATCTTTTAACACATATACCAGCCTGATTTATTTCCTTTTATCCTCTTTGTTTTGTCGTAATAATCTATCTTTTGTTGAATTACCCGTTATAGGAGCTGTGAGTCCAGTAAAGGATCAGGCTGTGTGTGGATCATGCTGGAGTTTTGGATCAGCTGAAACTATAGAGGGGGCTGTTTTCATGAAGGTTAGTGTTGTATTTCAACAAGGTATTGAATGCTAATTAATTCAGTTTAAATTCAAGAGAATTCTTCTTTGGTGCATTCTTCATTCTAAAAAAAATACATCTAATATTTTTGCTTTGTTTCATGACATTTGCTCCTGTGAAAATTACAATATGGTACTGTTAAATGATTTGTGTTTCTGATTTGGAAACAGGAAAAGCTGTTTATTAATCAACCTATTGTGATGTTTAATTCCTTCTCATTTACGTCTTTCCTATACTTATTCTTTTAATATTGTGGTGGCTGTTATGACAAAACCCTTTAGTGTTTCATACAGCAGCCATTTTCCATTTTTATCATTAAATTATTTACATGTATATGTGCATCATTGTATTATTGTACTTTAATAAACATGGCATGTATTTTTACCTGATTATGTAACTTTATATTGAATGGAATAAAATCATACTAGTTGAATTAAATTGAAAAAGCAAAAAATGAATTATTGAGTGAAAACTGATTCTAGTTTTGAGATTTAAAACAAAAAACAGTCGTTGATTAGTGTTAGTGTTGCTTGAGTTGGGTTTCAGGATGAAATATTAAAAAAAAACAGTAAAACAGCTTTTTTTCTGTTTTACTATTTTTGCATATTTTAACTTTTATTTTTTACTTTGACATGACACAAAATTAAATTAAACTTCTTGCTTCCTTTTTCCATTTCATGTAAATGCTTGATTTTATATGTTCTTTTATCCTTTATTAAGTATTCAAATAAAGTGATACAACATCAAATCACATCTTAGTCATTGTTGTGTAGTACGGTGAGCGAGTACGGCTCTCACAGCAGATGTTAATGGATTGTACATGGGCTGTAGGTAACAATGGATGTGATGGTGGCGAAGAATGGAGGGTTTATGAATGGCTTATGAAGAACGGAGGTATTCCATTGGAAGAGACCTATGGTCATTACCTTGGACAGGTACGCATTAATTCTTCATTCAGCATTTTATGAACGGTATTCTTAATTTTGGGACAACAAAAGAAGATTCATATTTAATGACCAGATGATTTTATTCAACCGATGTGTTGGCTGAGTTGGTCGAGCATCCATCTCACAACTGGAAGGTCCGGAGTTCAAGCCTCGGCTGCATCAGATCAAAAGACTTTAAAGAAAGAGTTGCCGCTTCCCTGTTTGGCATTTGATGAGTTAGGGATTTGATGACTTAGGGATTGAGCAATATTCATCTTGCGCTGCTCAGTGGCTGCCGCGTCCATGATAAATTTAGCAAAATCAATTTTTAGGGGATTTTTATTTCCTATTTCTATTTCAAACAATGATATATTGATTATCATTTTGATATTATTATTTCGATTATTGTTATTTTTATTATTATTATCTCCCATTTTTTGCGCAATTACAATATCTCATTTTTTACATTGTGAAAATTTGACTAATTGGCAATTGATTTAATCATTTAGACTATAAGTTGTTTTAGACCAAATGATATTTTACAGAATGTGTATATTCTTAATCAAGATATGCATTCAGCAAGAAATTTGTCCTCATTTTGAATTCTTCTTGTTTTCTTCTTCTTTATAATTGTAGCTATTATTATTATATTATTCATATTTCATATTATTCATATTTCATATAATAAATATTATTCATATTTCCCATATATTATATTTTATACTTCAGAATGGTAGATGCCACTATGACAAGTCTATGGCCAAGGCTAGCATCAAGAAATACTTCAATGTCACATCTGGCGATCAGAAAGCTCTGAAGAAAGCCTTAGCAACCAAAGGACCTATTGCAGTCGGCATTGATGCTGCCGTTCCATCATTCAGTTTCTACTCGTATGGCACATATTATGATAATGCATGTGGTAAGATATTTTATCTTCCTCTTCTTTTTGTTTGTTCCTTTATTTTCTTCATTGCTCTTGTTTTCTACCTGGCAGATTCATATTTGTGATGGAAATTTTGTGACATGACATTGTACCAGTTATGCATTCTTGTCAGTACCTATGTCGTGTTGCATGTTTTGATTTTGTGAAGATAGAATCTACCACTCAGACAGTACAACATCTAACCCTTTGGGTGTTTTTTTTTGGGGGGTGGCATATGAATACTACATGAGTGATTATTTTCTTCATGCAAAGTTTAAGCTGCATAAGATATTGCTTTAGCATTTAATTTATAGTCCATCATTCTTTCCACTCCTTTTGTTCTTTGCTCTTTATGTACTTTTCTTATCTTTCTTCTTTCCCTTCCCTCTTTTCATTTTTTCTGTGTCTTCTTCTTCTTCACCTTCCATTTTGTCTTCAGGTTCATCTTGACTTTGTCTTCTGCTTCCTCCTTTTCCTCCCTCTCTTTTCAAAATCATCCTTTTCTTCCAAAGTCTTCTTCTTTCAAAATGTAAATGAATTGAATTCTTTGAATTGTACAGGCAATACTACAGATGATCTAGACCATGCTGTTCTGGCCGTTGGCTACGGGACTGATAGTGATGGACAGGATTATTGGTTGATCAAGAACTCCTGGTCTACCCATTGGGGAAACAATGGCTATGTCACCATCAGCATGAAGGATAACAATTGTGGTGTTGCGACAGCCGCTACGTATGTAGAACTAGAATAAATCAATGGTTGCTATGGTGACCCGACATTGGCCCCTGCTTCATCTGCTCCTGTCTAGATATCTTGGTAGTCATAACATAAGGGTTAGTGCTGTGGTGGGTTACATGTTCAGAATGATGGTTGTGATAAGGTTTAAGTAATGTACATATTTTACATTGGAGCAGTTATCAATATACCCACCTCTACTGAACGCACAGAAACATTGTTTACGCTAACAATACGCTAACAGAGGCCCTGTCACAACTCGTAATGTGGCAGCGATGCCTAATGTTATAACAATGCATTACTCACACATTGAAATGTTTTGACATTCAAAAGATGTGGCTGGGCTTATTGTTAGCACTCTGCTAGGCTCACAACATTTCTGTGGCTAGCACAGATGAATAGCATTCTTTACGGATCAACCCCAGTGAGACTTCTACAATGTTAAAGTTAAATCCCTCAATCAATAATATGTAAACATATTTTTGCTTAATTACTAAATAGCTCTGTTGCAACTGTGAAAACATGTTGAATAGAATAATTTGGAAACTGTATATTTACCATATGATATCCTACATGTATCACAAATGAGTCATTTGATAATGTCATATGATAGGAATAGGGTTGAAAGCTTTCATCTTTATGCTTCAAAATCTGTTCATATATTACAATTGTGTATGTATATATAAGTGTCAAAGAATGCTCAAAGAGTTGAATTTCAACATTCTTTCCTTTAGATCTTTCTTCAAAACATGCAATCAAATATTGTGCAATCAGTATGTCGGTCAATGTACACCAAGTAAAATAGAGAAAGAGGCTCTTACTTTGTAAAAAAAAAAACTCATACAAGCAGCTTTTGAACATGATAAATATGTTCAAAAGACAATGAATTAGGCCTGGGAGTAAACATCAATTGATCGAATGGTTCGATTGGCATGCCGCCAATCACCAATCGATTAGCAAAATTTACACTAATCGAATGTTCGGCAGATCCCGATTATGACATTGGGATAACTCGAATACCCAAGTAATAATAACAAAATGACAAGAAAACAATGATGACAACGGTTTTTTAATACTTCATACAGGTTTAAAAATTATGTTACCGAGGTAATTTTTCAAAAATTATCAATGATTGTATCACATTCACAGTTACACACCAACATGAAAGCGCTCCGAAAATTTTAATCCCACCCGACCTTGCCCTCGATACACAAAATAAGTTCATTGTCTGCGTGCACAAAACAAGAAAACACACAACCAGCTCACTTGAGCTGATTGGACCTTCGGATAGCCAATGAAACTTTTGGGGAAACAAAGAAGAAGACACATGGTTCCCATATCAGGAAAGGTCATGACTTCAGAAATAAATTGACCCCCCCCCATCTGTGTGTGTGTGTGTGTGAGTGAGGGAGAGAGAGAGAGAGAGGGAGAAAGATAAGGGTGGGAGCCGGAGAATTCCTTTCATGTTTCAAAACAATAATGCAACCTTTTTTATATCCCCCTCACACAATGAAAACTACATTCCAACATGTGCCCGTCTTCACCGGTACTTTCTCGACTAGTCTCCAAATATAGACCCAGTTATACATGTAGGTTCAAATGATAAAAAATCGTAATTTTAAAAGGTATTTCAAATAAATATTTTGCAAAATATTTTTTTTTAAATACATGTGTAGAATCGTGGGTAGTGCCACAAGTGGGGGGGGGGGATGGTGTGGGCAAGGGATGAAATTGTTCAAGTGAAATGCTCCACCTGGGGTCAGTCTCAAAGAATAGTTCATGAGTGAGTTGTTTACATCTTTGGGCTTTGGACTTTGGACTCGGCTGATTTGGGCTGATTCATTCATATGCAGGGGTGTGGCACTTGGAGGGATGCATGCATAATACCAGAGTACCAGCATGGATTTAGGGAAGATTTCCATTGGAACAATAAACTGAAAGTTTTAATCTCATTTCATGTAGTTTCTTTTGATATAAATATCATGGAGAAGGGGAAAAAGGTCCTACTTTCATTTATTCTAAACATGTGACTTTGATGGAGATTTCTTCATTGGGGGGGTCACCATAAAGTAGGTCAACTATTGACTTAAAAGACGTGATTCCCGACGAACAATCCAATCATTCGATTATTTTTTTCAGGAAATAATCGAATGGTAAAAATGACAATCGTCCCAAGCCTACAATGAATTGCTAAAAGAGATTTACAATATAGTTCTTTATATTCAGCGATATACTTAATGAAAAATGATTCTGTTTTCATGTCTGGGAAGAAAACCATGTATTCCTTGTCTCACCTGGCATAACGTATATTTCCCAGTCCATGAGATTGCCAATGAACTTGTCACACACTACTTCATTGATTGATTGAATTCACAAATAACTCACCTCATCCAATACTAGGCTGTTTTTAAGCAAGTCTTATTTATGAAACCTATTTTCCCTACTGAATTTGCCTTTGATTGAACCCACACGTATGAATATTTGGAAAAGTAGTGTTTAAAATATTGATATATCTCGGGAGGTGTAATTGGAGTAAAGTCCATATTGTCATATAAATCTTTTATTTTTATCTGAAATAAATTCTTGTTTATACTTTTCATGAAATCTCTGTATTAATCATGGAGGTAAAAAAGGACCTCCATGGGACTAATTACAGATAGTTTTTGTTATTTTTATGTAACAGTTATTGTATAGATTGTTCATGCTTTGGAAAAGAATCTTTCAATATTGTTGGTGTGTAAGTTTGTGATCGTCTCCTTTTATTTCAACAAGTATCATTCAATGATAATAAATGTCTCTTTTTTTCGTTTTCTTTTTTGGTATTTGATCTGTAAACCTGTCAAGCAAAGAGTGATATTTTTGTTTCCATTTTTTTCCAAGTATAGTTGCTGTTATAATGAAATTTATATATATTTGCAGAAAATTCCTATATACAAAAATCAGTGTGATTCAATGCAGTTCTGATGTATTTTCTGTTGTATAATGTTACAGTCTCTGATTATGGATGTGCCTGTATTGCAGCTATTATTGATTTTTTTTAATAATGATATTGTTTGTACTTAATGAAGAGGCGAAAACCTCAAAGATAATTGAGATGATGATTTTTTTATTAATCATCAGTGCAAAATTATGTGGTGATTTAGATTATTTCAGATTTTGATAAAGATTTTCTTTAGTTGTTTAAGAAGCATTTAATCAATCACATGGTTTTGTGATAAAACTGAATTCCAGGTGTAAAAAAAGATCTTAATACATTAAAACGTTTTCCAACCATAAATTTATGTACATTATATTTGATGAGCGACTTTTTTCTAGAAAGTGGTAGACGAGCTTAAAATTTAATAGCATTTTGTTTTGATGTTTAAGAAGCCTGTATGTAAACTTCTTTAATTCAGACTAATGGTTATATTATGACTGGGATTAAAATGCTTTTTACAAATAATCAAGATTTATTTTATCATACTATTTTCATGAAAAAAATGAATAAAGGCAATAAATAATTCTTAAAAGCACATATCTTTTTATGTTTTTCTTGTCTCTCTGTTAATGCCCACTGATGCCCGCAATAAAAGTGTTGATTATTATAATTGATAATTGAAGATTTATTTTACCTGCATACTGTTCTCCTTTGCTACTTTTCTGTTTCTTCCTTTGTTTCTTTTTCACTTATTTTACATCATAAATTTGAATGGAAAATCCTAATAGAAATGAACTGATATTCAGAAGGGTGCACCCCATGCGCTTGGTTGCAGGGAGGAGTAATTTCTTGAAAAAAATATGTCACTTATAAAGCATAAACATGAACATAATTCTATATCATCATGGATTTCTTTTCTTCATCCTTCTGTTTCAACTGTTTTTCAGAAGTAGTGGTTTCATTCAATAAAAATAAAGACACGGGAAGAGAAATCGAAAGTCATTATCACTTCGTATATCCAATTATCACTACCAATCTAGTCTGCACGCACAGACCCTGATTTAAACTTATCCGTTAGTGTATCTCCACTCAAAGACTAGCATATAGAAAACTTGTCTTCGGTACACAAGGCGTGAGTAGGCTGCACATTCAGACCCATGTTTTGTTTTTGAAAAATTATGAATGTGATATAAAAACGTTTTAAAGAATGTGTTTATAATAAATTTGTATTAAAATATTGTGAAAATGAGGAAAACCATTTATTAAAGAATATTTCGCTGAAATATTTTGAGAACGTCATTTTTTATAACTTTTCTAGAACCTTTAATGCTGATAATAAGTTTTCCTAGTGTTTTGAGATGGTATTTTTTTTATCATATGTATTTTCTGTAATAAATAGATGTGAGTAAAATGTTATTTTGTTTCTTAAAATATTTAAGTATGATACCATAATAACATTAAAATAAGGATGTTGTACATTTCATTAGCACTTTGGGATAATAATAGAAAACAGATTTTTTAATGTTTAGTTATTTTTCAATAAAATATTTTCATATTTTTCGACAGCGTTTGATGTTGTTGTCATCCCACATGCATAAAATTATAAGGATGTTAGTTAATATTTGTTTCCCAAAAATGTTTAAATGATATCATAAAAAAATAAAAATAAGGATGTTTCTCATACATTTTTAAACATTAGAAAAACATTTCTAACAAAATATTTTGTTAAAGTATTTGAGAAGAACATGACTGCAATTATGACATTTTGAGAAGATCTTTATGTTACTGTCATAATATTTTGACAACATTTTAAAATGACAAGTCCACTTTAGCCATGAGTTGACTTGAATAAAAAAAAGGGAAAATCCAAGAAGCACATCACTGAAAATTTCATCAAAATCGGATGTAAAATAAGAAAGTTATAAAGATTCGCTTAATTTCACAAAACAGTTATATGCACATCCTATTCGGGGTCCACCCGCCAGTCATAAGGACCACTGGTCATAATACCCGCTAGTTATAAGGACCGCTAGTCATAATAGTCATAAGGGTCGCTATTCATAAGGGGCTTTGTTCATAGAGGTCGCTAGTCATAATCAACGATGGGGGTCGCCATTCGTAATCAAACAAGATGGTCGCTAGTCATAATAAGGGAAAAGGGTCTCCAGTCAGAACGAAGAAAAAGGTTCATTGATCATAAGGGTCGCCAGTCATAATAGTGGATGAGGGTCACTATTCATAATAGTAGAAGGGGTTCGCCAGTCATAATGGTAGATGAGGGTCGATATTAATAATAATGGATGAGGGTCGCCAATCATAATAATGGATGAGGGTCGCCAGTCATAATAGTAGAAGGCCAGTGGCGGATCCAGAGGGGGCGCCCCGGGCGCGCCCCCCCCCCCCCCCCTATTTTCGCCGGATATTTTTTTTTTTTGGATGGTTATATTTACTGGATTGGTACAATGTAGTCAATTTCAAGGGCTAGATCTAGTCAAAACTATATTTTAACTTACGCTCATGGCCTTTGTGTTCGCACAAATGCATCTCTGTCATACTGTATTGCAATATGTAAATTCCGGAATTCCAGGGCGCGCAAGTCGATTGGTTGGAAAGTTGCACCACTTGTAATCGGGAGTTGCAGTGCAGTGACCAGTGTGAAGATGTTGGATTGGATATCATTTTTTCCCGAAATTTTGTGTTTTTTGTAACATGCGTTTGTCCGTCTTTATGGCAAATATATGTAAATTGTAAGTAACAGATATCGAGAGAAAGTGTCAACGATGCGAATGATAATGTCTATCCCCTATATTATTCTTCACTCAAAGATGAAGCCCTATATCGCACGCCACGTGCGCAGCATTATCATTCTGCCTTGGTCATGTACGTTTTCACTGAAATGTATAGGTCAGACATATTTGTATTTAATGTAAACTAACTTTTACACTTTCTGGTAGATTCAGAGGCATATTATCCAGGGCGCCCCAACTAAGTTTCGCCGAAGCAATCATTCCAACGAATTATCAAGGAGCAAACTGTGCATTTTGGGGGAAAAAGAACCAAATTTTATGCATGTTGCCATACGACTAAACAATTCTCGTTTGAAACACACAATGTAAATACACAAATGACAATAAACAGAATGGATTATTCGGAACTTATCGATTACAAGTCTCAGTTTCGTATCATTTAAATTTGACGTTTCAATCACACGATGCAAGCAAGTGAAGAGCCTTTGCCAAATGTATGTTTTGAATGACCGCTTATACGGTGTGTGGCTGGAAACCAGCTCCTAAATGAGTCAGTATGTGTCTTTTATTCATGAAGTTACAGTGATTTAAGTGTGCATTTTTCTTCTAAAGGTGCTCTCAAAATACGACTTTTGGACATGATTTTTTGAAAAAGTCCTTGCCGTGGGAGGGGGGAACCCCCCTCCCACACCCTCCCCCCGCTCGGTCGCTTCGCTCCCTCGCCGCTGGCGCCCCCCTATTTCAAAATCCTGGATCCGCCCCTTGCAAGGGGTTCGCCAGTCATAATGGTAGATGAGGGTCGATCGCTATTCATAATAATGGATGAGGGTCGCCAGTCATAATAGTAGATGAGGTTCGCCAGTCATAATAGTAGAAGGGGTTCGCCAGTCATAATGGTAGATGAGGGTCGCTATTCATAATAGTAGAAAGGGTTCGCCAGTCATAATAATGGATGAGGGTCGCCAGTCATAATAGTAGAAGGGGTTCGCCAGTCATAATAATGGATGAGGGTCGCCAGTCATAATAGTAGAAGGGGTTCGCTATTCATAATAATGGATGAGGGTCGCCAGTCATAATAGTAGATGGGGTTCGCCAGTCATAATAGTGGATGAGGGTCGCTATTCATAATAGTAGAAGGGGTTCGCCAGTCATAATGGTAGATGAGGGTCGCTATTCATAATAATGGATGAGGGTCGCCAGTCATAATAGTAGATGGTTCGCCAGTCATAATAATGGATGAGGGTCGCCAGTCATAATAGTAGAAGGGGTTCGCTATTCATAATAATGGATGAGGGTCGCCAGTCATAATAGTAGATGGGGTTCGCCAGTCATAATAGTGGATGAGGGTTGCCAGTCATAATAATGGATGAGGGTCGCCAGTCATAATAGTAGAAGGGGTTCGCCAGTCATAATGGGAGGGTCGCCAGTCATAATAGTAGAAGGGGTTCGCCAGTCATAATGGTAGATGAGGGTCGATCGCTATTCATAATAATGGATGAGGGTCGCCAGTCATAATACTAGATGAGGTTCGCCAGTCATAATAGTAGAAGGGGTTCGCCAGTCATAATGGTAGATGAGGGTCGCCAGTCATAATAGTAGAAGGGGTTCGCCAGTCATAATAATGGATGAGGGTCGCCAGTCATAATAGTAGAAGGGGTTCGCCAGTCATAATGGTAGATGAGGGTCGATCGCTATTCATAATAATGGATGAGGGTCGCCAGTCATAATAATGGATGAGGGTCGCCATAATAGTAGATGGGGTTCGCCAGTCATAATAGTGGATGAGGGTCGCTATTTATAATAGTAGAAAGGGTTCGCCAGTCATAATAATGGATGAGGGTCGCCAGTCATAATGGTAGATGAGGGTCGCTAGTCACTTTCAATACTTCACAATATATTGGAAATATAAGTAAGTAAATATGGCACTAATCCAGCAATATATAGACACCAAACCTGTCTTATTTTTAAAACTTTCAACCCTTCGCAATAATGTAAGCTATGGAAATATTGATGGATAACAGATATCACACAATTTAACCAATTTGGGGTCTGGGCAGCTAGCATAGAGATGTATATCATTGACACTAGAGGGCGGACTTCATCAAGTTGCTGTGAATCCATGTTCGGGGCACTCAGTGGTTCGGGGCGGCCGCCATCTTAAAGGTCAAGTCCACCTCAGAAAAATGTTGATTTGAATCAATAGAGAAAAATCAGACAAGCACAATGCTGAAAATTTCATCAAAATCGGATGTAAAATAAGAAAGTTATGACATTTCAAAGTTCCGCTTATTTTTAACAAAATAGTTATATGAACGAGCCAGTTATATCCAAATGAGAGAGTCGATGATGTCACTCACTCACTATTTCTTTTGTTTTTTATTGTTTGAATTATACAATTTTTCAATTTTTACGAAATTGATGATTAGGACCTCCTTGCCTGAAGCACAAAATGTTAAAATAATGGAATTCCACATGTTCAGGGAGGAATGAAACTTCATTTCACATGACAATGACAAGAAAATCAAAATATTTCATATTTCAAACAATAAAAAACAAAAGAAATAGTGAGTGAGTGACATCATCGACTCTCTCATTTGGATGTAACTGGCTCGTTCATATAACTATTTTGTTAAAAATAAGCGAAACTTTGAAATGTCATAACTTTCTTATTTTACATCCGATTTTGATGAAATTTTCAGTGTTATGCTTGTTGAATATTTCTCTTTTTATTCAAATCAAGTTTTTGTTGGGGTCGACTTGACCTTTATACCTTGGTCACATTTGCTACGGCCGCCGTAGATTCTAAAATTTCTACGGCGAGTAGCAATTCTACGGTCGCCTCAGAATTTCCACGGCCACTTACTCTAGCGGTCACATATGTTACGGTCGCCGCACGGCGTATTTTTTAATTTATGGAGAAAAAAATCTGCGGCTGACGTATGTCCTTGAAATCATGACGTACGATATGGAAATGAAATTTATAATCGATTTCTAAATTTATATCCATCTGCTTTAATTTTGAGGTAATTTCGAGTTTATAATGAATCTTCACCATGCATCCCAATCAAGCCTAAATTTCTCTTAATATAAACTTCTTTCATAACTTTGGATGTACATTTGAGTTTTTAAAGTTTTCAAATTGTTGATGCATTATTTTCATACATGTTTGAATTCATCTAATTGTGTTAAATTACTAGAATTTTTCGAGAATACACGGCTACTCAATATTATGCACTCCATGAAACCTTTATTTTTTGCAATTTTTCCATAACTTTCTACACGAAATACTCAAATTTTTGCAATTTATTTCTTAAACCACTATTCTTTATACCAAGAATTTCAAGTTCAAGTAAAACTATACATAAGTTCATACGCATTGGTTTATCATGTCTCAAAATTTTACTGGAATATTAATTGGTTATTGGACATTTCTTTAAAACAAAAAATTTGTTTATTTTAAATGTTGTTGCGGTTATGGCTTACATCAAATATTTCACTGTTTATGTTTATATATATATATATATATATATATATATATATATATATATATATATATATATATATATATATATATATATGTTTTCACTTTGTAAATCTTTCTCAATTCAGCCACTGGCTGCAATGAAATGATAATAAAACCTTCAATTCAATTCAATTAAATACGGTCGCCCTAGGGCGACCCTACGCTGGCCGTAGGTTTTTGACAAATACTACGGCAGACGCGAGGTGGCCGCAATGCGCCCTCACGGCGGCCGCATGGGGACTATACAGGGAGTATACCATAAATTGCTTGTCACACTCATCATGATATTTTACATTAGACATTTCATTTCAGAAAGTTTTCAAGTTTCGCACCATGCCCATGCACTTATTTTGGGCTGAAGGGAGGGGGTGGGTTTTCGGGTTCCGGGCCCCTGGGTAGGAAAAAAGGGGGCGCCAAAAGAGGGAGGGAAGAAAGGGAGATAAAAAAGGAGGGGGAAAGAAGAGAAAGAGGAAAGGGAGAAAAGAAAGAGATAGAAACAAGAAGAAGGGAAAAAGAGAGAAGAAAAAAGTGGAAAGGGGGAGTAATAAAAGTGCAGGGGCACCAATTTGACGTTCGACCTAGGAAGGGGGGGGGTCGCCAAATTAATGTTTGACACTGATCTGAATATTATACGATCAGTATTGTTCGACCTAGGAAGGGGGGGGGGGCAAATTCGACCTTTGGGGTGATTCGCGCTGCGCGCTCGCATCGAATGATTAGTTAGATGGACATCCTGTTAACGATTACCTAAATTGCGTAGAATGTCTATTTTTGGAACGGAATATAAAAAAAGTTCAGCTCACGCTTCGCGCTCGCATCGAATAATATTTAAGTGCCCATACTGTTCATGATTAGTAATAATGCTTAGAATTTCCAAACTTTGGGTTATTTTGGAATATAAACAATTTTCAGCTCGCCCTGACAGATAGATAGAACCCATCCTGCTCATGCTTACAACACTTCTCAGAATATTCTATTTTCAGGTCTATACACAAGCTATCAGAAATCGCGTTCGCATGATTTATTTCGGCTTATGAAATAAATCTCCCTTAACCATATTAACGTGTTTATATGAATAAAGTCAATATTAAGATTAAGTTTAATGTTAATAAACGCGTTAGTCTTAAGTAAGAACTGCACCCTAGGAAACAACAACAAAAATCAGCATTTAACTCCCCAAGATAATAATAATAATATTAGTAATAATAATAGTAATAATAATGATGATGATAACGTCATATTTTACCCAAGTCAGCTGCTGGTGAAAGGGCAATATCTGTGCTTCCTGGTCACATTTGTTCTTTTAAAAAAAAGTGGTATTACATCATATTCATGAATAGTTTGCTTTTTATTAAGTTATCATTAAAAAAGTGGTCTGCAGTTGCCCTTTTTCATGTGATTATGAAATAAAAATAATTCAACATGCATTTAAGGCACCTGTTTGCCTGACGAGGAGGGGTCGCCATTTTTTCTGAAAAGTACACATGCATATGGGCCAAAAATTATAGGTCGGGCCCCCGAGGTGCAAAATACGCGCCTTGTGGCTCCAAGCATATAACACAAAAGGAGAAGGGGAAAGGAGGGAAGAAAAAGACGAGGGCAGCCGCAGGGACGCCGTACGCTCGATGTACGGCCGCCGTATACGCCATGCCTACGGCTAGTCTAATTTCTACGGCGAGCGTAGAAAAGAAAAAAATGTTATAACTCCGCGTTAATATTCTACGGCCTGTAAAAAGTAGGAATCCGACGTACGTCGACCAAGGGCGCCGGAAGCGGGGGGGGGGCAGGGGGGGCACTTGCCCCCCCAAAGAAAATTTTGGGGGGGCAAAACGAGATTTTGCCCCCCCCCCCCCCTCAATGTGCCCCCCTAAAAGTAGAAAAGTGATATTATTTAAGGACAAAAGTAAACGATAAAGGCACTTTTCTGCTTAAGAATTGTCATTTCTTTTGTCAAAAATGAAAAAATTTCGCCCCTGACGGGGCAATTACACATCTTAGTAAGCCTTGTGTCTTTTGACGAACATGTCCCTCTGTGAAACATACCTTTGATAAGCCCCTTTTCCATCTAATTACAGTGTGATAACGTTTAACCTTTAATACCCCCATTCCACAGAGAACAAGACCGCTGGAATACTTTTGAAAAACCATGAATTTTGGTTGATCTTTCAGAGGTCTCTCAATGAACCTACAATGGTCTTTGAGGTCTTACACGAGTTTTGACCAATCTTTCAGTGATCTTCGTGGTCTTCATGGGCTCCAAAACTTTTTGAAACGGTTCAAAACAGTCTTACAACGGTCTTACAGGAATATTGTCTTTCAGTGGTCTTTCAGCGGTCTTTCAGCGGTCTTTCGATGAACTTTCAAAGGTCTTCATAGTCTTTCATTGATCTTTCGGCAGTCTCTTAATAATTCTGAAAGATCACTTATTGCTTAAAAGATCTCTGAAAGACCAATTAAAGATCTCGAGAGGACTAGTCTAAGACCAGTACGACAAGAAATATCCATCAGTCTTTCAGATTTCTTTGAGGGGTCTTTCTGAGCCATTCCACAGAGATGAACAATTTCATTGATCTTCAAAACCGCTGTAAGACCTCACCAATTTTAAGTCTTTCAGTGGTCTTTCAATGGTCTCCGTTCTGTGGAATGGGGGGCCTGTTATAATGAATACATTTCAGACTAAAAAATTTGCATG
Source organism: Lytechinus variegatus (assembly GCF_018143015.1). Taxonomy (NCBI): domain Eukaryota; kingdom Metazoa; phylum Echinodermata; class Echinoidea; order Temnopleuroida; family Toxopneustidae; genus Lytechinus; species Lytechinus variegatus. The sequence continues at coordinate 213,980 of NC_054756.1, forward strand.
CTGGCTGTGTCGGCTAACAAACGCGAGGTCGCCCAGAAACGCTCAGACCGGGGTGGTGTTTCATCAATATTTTCGTCCGACAAGTTGTAAGATCTGACAACTTTTCTGTATTCTGATTGGTTGAGAAGCATTGTTACCATAGTAACTGTCGGATAAAACAGGACTTGTCGGATAAAACGTCCTACAAGTCCTTTCATGAAACGCTCCCCGGACCAGATATCACCAACGCGCGTGAACGCTAGTTACTCGAGCAATATATGGAATCTGAAAATAGCTGTAAAACCGAAAAGTTTAAAGAGTTATAGAGGATTGAGTAATTGCTTATTGGATAAATGAGAAGATGCTATCTTGATCGAGTCGGCGAAAGGAGTGCAGAGCAGGAGTACTCATCTATCAACTAATCAAGCCTCTTCTTCAACCTTTTCTGGTTTACTGTCTTTATCAAGACTACGCCCGTTTGAACAAAAAATTACTCGACTATCAACTGTTTACTTCCTCCCATCAATTTTACTTCTTCCTCTATCCACTTTTTTTCGAAAACTCCACATGGTGTACCGTCAACCACATCCGCTGTTGGAATGTAATTGTTTTCTTCTAAATAATGTTACATAATGTACATTATAAACTGCCGTAGTTTGTTAGTTCATGATTATTTACAAATGAATATTTCCTGGAATTTGATATTCATCATTTCCTAGTTATGGTCACATTTTCCCCAGAAAATATGTAAAGAAAAAAGAAGATTTTGAAGGGGCCATCCAAAAGTGCTTGCAGCCAAAGGAAACACATAAATCGAGTAATGTTTTAAATTTTCAGAAAAGTTTTAAATTGTTGGACAATAATTAAGCAGGTCATATTTCTTTTTCCTCCAGTTACAAAATATGAAACGTTTTGCCTATGCATGGATAATCAGGGACTCTCTCCAATGCTGAGGTCAGAAATTATTTAAATAGAATGGGGATTTAAGCGCTTATCGTCGTCTGCCACGTCAGAACAGTTTGACATTTTGAATTCAAAAAGACATTGATTAGAATGTATTTTGGTTCTGTTGTTACGCTTCTTCTGCTTAATACACTCCTTGAAACTTATAATAATTGTGCTCTCTCGCGTTGTCCGTGTATGCAAATGTACATAAATAAATATTTCTGAAAGGATATTGCATGAAAAATGTAATTTCTGGTATTTTGAGTCAATATAAGCGTATTACGTAATTTAATTGATCAGACACGAAAACCACATTCCGAATTATAAGATCGTTTTGCGCGTAGGTTCTCATAAACTCTGAATATAGTCTTTCGTAGTGAATTCTATGTTTAATTCTCAAGAAATTTATTTTTGAATTCTCTTTAATAGAAACGTAACTTTTAAACTCCATTTTTACACAAAGTCCTTACCGTGGGGGGGTCCCACGCCCTCTCCCGCTCGATCGCTTCGGTAACTCACGCTGTCAAAAATATTGTGCCCCCTTCGGGATTTTGCCCCCCAAAAAAAAAAACTGAAAGTGTTCCGGCGCGCCTGACGTCTGTTAAGGCCCTAAACCGCAAATTGCACCTAAACCGCAAATCGCCGCCTAAGCTTGTAGAAAAAAAGTATTTTTGAAACGAAGGACCTTGGATGAGTGGTTTCACTCCCCTGGTAACATTTAGTATTAAAGTTTGAAAATTTTTGAAAATAAGCTACTATTACTACTACTACTACCACTACTACTACTCCTACTCCTATACTACTACTACTACTACTCCTACTCCTACTACTACTACTACTACTACTACTACTAAAACTACTACTACTACTACTACTCTTACTGCTACTACTACTACTCTTACTGCTACTACTACTTCTACTACTACTACTACTACTACTACTACTACTCCTACTCCTACTACTACTCCTACTACTACTACTACTACTACTAAAACTACTACTACTACTACTACTCTTACTGCTACTACTACTACTCCTACTACTACTACTACTACTACTACTACTAAAACTACTACTACTACTACTCTTACTGCTACTACTACTACTCTTACTGCTACTACTACTTCTACTACTGCTACTCCTACTACTACTACTACTACTCCTACTACTACTAAAACTACTACTACTACTACTCTTACTGCTACTACTACTACTCTTACTGCTACTACTACTTCTACTACTGCTACTCCTACTACTACTACTACTACTATTTCGTACTGATTATGACTATAATAATATGAGTACATGGCTTCATTACCCTCGTAACATTTTGTATTAAAGTTTTAAAAAGATTATAATAAATATTTAAAAAATTATTTATAGCGATTCTTTCTTTATTTTCCGCCTTTCATTTCTTCCCTTTTCCTTTTCCTTTGTTTAAACCTACAGGCGTTAGATTATACTAGGGGAGAATTAGGGATACACAAAAAAAAACACAAAAAAAAAACACAAAAAAACGGCACTATGTACAGCCCAAGTTGCCCAACTCCCACCATAACCAAGAGTCCAAAACCAACAAACAAGAAGAACAATAATGATAGCCTTTTAGGGCCCCATGGGAGACCAACTTTATGTTGAATGAGCACCCTGGTAAAATATTTAAACAAATAGGAGGCGTGAACACAGAGGGCGGCAAACATAAATCGCAGAAGGATGGAGGTTGAAGAGTGAGGAATTAGAACTCGGGCGCTGATCTCATTTTTATGAGAAATGTTGTTGTTGATCCCTTTGTTGATACACGTATTTATTTATTTGTTTATTTATTTAAAAGTAGTAGGAGTAGCAGTAGTAGAAGTAGTAGTAGCAGTAAGAGTAGTAGTAGTAGCAGTAAGAGTAGTAGTAGTAGTAGTAGTAGTTTTAGTAGTAGTAGTAGTAGTAGGAGTAGTAGTAGGAGTAGGAGTAATAGTAGTAGTAGTAGTAGTAGTAGTAGTAGGAGTAGTAGTAGGAGTAGTAGTAGGAGTAGCAGTAGTAGAAGTAGTAGTAGCAGTAAGAGTAGTAGTAGTAGCAGTAAGAGTAGTAGTAGTTTTAGTAGTAGTAGCAGTAAGAGTAGTAGTAGTAGTAGTTTTAGTAGTAGTAGTAGTAGTAGGAGTAGTAGTAGTAGGAGTAGTAGTAGTAGTAGTAGTAGTAGTAGTAGTATAGGAGTAGGAGTAGTAGTAGTAGTAGTGGTAGTAGTAGTAGTAATAGTAACTTATTTTCAAAAATTTTCAAACTTTAATACTAAATGTTACCAGGGGAGTGAAAACACTCATCCAAGGTCCTTCGTTTGAAAAATACTTTTCTTCTACAAGCTTAGGCGGCGATTTGCGGTTTAGGTGCAATTTGCGGTTTAGGGCCTTAACATACGTTGGTAGATAAACTTCCATCTTGCAAAGACATTTTCAGTGCAGACAGTGAAAAGATTCGTGAATTTTATGAAAAAAAAATATAAGCCAAGATAAATTTGAATTATTACCTGTTAGTGATCAATTCATTTTTAATGAGTTGCGTAAATTAAATGTATCAAAAAGCACTGGTTTAGATTTGATACCTGCTAAATTTCTAAAAGAAGGAGCAAAGAGTTTGTACAAACCATTAAATTTCTTGATAAATCTATCTATCTTTACTAGCACTTTCCAAGAGGATATGAAAATTGCAAAAGTAACTCCTATTCATAAGAAGAAAGATAAAACTGCTGTTGAAAACTATAGACCTATCAGTGTTTTAAGCATAGTATCCTAAATTTTTTAAAAGGCAGTATGTGTTCAGATCGAAAAATATTTTAAAGAAATTGATATGATTTACGAATATCAGTCAGGTTTTCGACATGACTATTCGACCGAGACATGCCTTATTCACTTGACTGATTATCTGAGAACAAATATTTCTAAGGGACAATTCGTTGGGATGGTACTTCTAGATCTTCAAAAAGCATTTGATACAGTTAATCACGGCATCTTATTGAAAAAATTACAAATATTGGGTTTTAACCGGGCTACTGTAGCATGGTTCAAATCCTACTTGTCGAATCGACATCAAGTAGTGGCTATTCGCGATATTCGTTCCAAAATTATGCCTATAACGTGTGGAGTTCCACAGGGAAGTATTTTAGGCCCAATCCTATTTTCAACTTATATCAATGACATGTCTATTTGTATAAAAGCTGGCTGTAAATTATTATTGTATGCAGATGATAGCGTACTACTTTGTTCATATTCCAACCCAAAATTTGTTGAGGAAAAACTTAGCGAACAGCTGTCTACATTGTGTCGATTGGATGACTGATAATAGATTATCGTTACACTTAGGCAAAACCGAAAGCATTCTGTTTTGTTCTAAAAGTAATCATAAAACTTCATTTGAATTTGAAGTATCATACAATAATAAGATAATTCAGAGGAAAGAATCTGTAAAGTATTTAGGCATTGAGTTGACTAGCTCCCTTTCATTTTCATCTTTAGCAGAATCAATTGTAAAAAAAGCGAATGCCCGTTTGAATTTTTTGTACAGGTATCAAAGTTGTATGGATCAAAAAGCAAGGCGTATTCTCTGTTTTGCACTTATTCAGAGTTTATTTGACTATGCTAACCCTGCTTGGTTTATAGTGGCATAATCGAACTCGATAAAAAGAAGTTGAAAATTATACAGAATAAAATGGTTAAATTCATTAACTGTTCTGGTGCAAGAACCCATGTTGGCTATACCGAACTCACTGGAGCAGGTTTTCTTGAAGTCAACAAAAGATCAAAGCAGCTTATTTTGCACCACGTGCATAAAATCTATCACAATAGATCGAACCATTACATTGGATCAAACTTTAATCTCGTTACCGAAATACATAACTATAATACAAGAAACAGCCATTTCAACTTTTGCCTACCAGAAAGGATAGGGAGTATTGGTAACTCCTTTTATTACAATGCTATAAAACATTGGAATTCCCTTCCCAATTATATAAAGGAAATAGGAAACTTTTTGCATTTTAAGAGGAAATTGAAAGAATATCTTTCACTTGAGAGTCAAAAAGAAGATGCAAATGATATGTTATACGGTTGATTTAGCCTGAATACTGACCTAGGTCTTTTCTCTTCTCTACCAGGTATTATTATGTATTTTACATAGTGTGATTGAAGCTTCGATATATTCTTCTGTTCTTTCTATTTCTTTTATCTCTTCCTATTCTCCTCTTCGTGTTGTTATTGTCGTCACCGTTTTTGCTGTTGTTCTCCTTATTTATTTTCCTTCGTTATCAGTTTCTTCTGTCTCCTTCTATTCCTCGTCCCCACTATTCTTCTGTTGCCCCTCTTCCTTCTCCTTCTCCTTCTTTTCTTCTTCTTCGTTATATTCTTGTATATATCTAATTTATTGTCTATATATCTTATTTATTGATAATACTAAATTCTGATTTTTTTCCTTCATTTTTAATATGTAAATAGTATAATTGAACCATTTTATTATCTTAATTCAGGACCTCACTGGAAATAAGCTTTCGAGCTTTCGTTGGTCATCCTGTGCAAGCCTGTTGTTTTAATGCTACTGTATATATGTTATGGTGACTTGCCAAATAAAATAAATCAATCATCTCTATGGCAGCTAGCTAGTACTACGGAGTAAACATAGAGTTAAATAGTCTGGTCTGTTAGCGTCAAAAATGCCCTGCTTGTGGACACGGTGGACAAAAGCATGATTTTTTTTCTCCAGACCTTTGTTTACGTATAAGAATTAAGGATGGGGTATGCTCCAAAAAATCTGGCTGCAGGAAAAGTGAAAAAATGGTGAAAATGTCAGAATTTATGAGTTCAGATTTGTCTGATATATAGACTAGCGCTAGTGCAAAACTCAATAGCAGTGCATTATTTTCCATTGGATTAGTTCTTGAATTCAACCCATTTTTGAACAGATCTTCTGTTTGTCCTCGCATCTCAATGCACCAAAATAAAGTATTTAAAAGCAGATGTTAACCAAGCCGAAGGGTGACGGTGGAGGGGGTTGAATGTTGGTGTGTATGTACATATTTTGGTCTTGGGGGAAAGATGTGCAAGACACATTTTTTGCATGTGTTGGAAATTGTGTTGCCATGGTAACAGTGTATCATTGCAAAAATAAGGTAAAAATCTTGCAGTTGGAACTACTTCCTCTGTTTTCATCCGATTCTCATGAAATTTGGCACACACATTGATCTTGAGGTGAAGATGTCCAAGACTTATATTTGTGTGTCTTTCAGAAATCTTGTTGCCATGGTAACAACATATTATCTGGTGAAAATTGGGGAAAAAACCTTACAATTCAAACTGTTTCATCAGTTTTCAATCAATTTTCATGAAATTTGGCACACACATTGGTATTGAAGTAAAGATGTACAAGGCACTTTTTGTGTGTGTTTCCAAAATTGTGTTGCCATGGTAACAACATATCATATGGCAAAATTTAGGTAAAAACCTTGCAATTTGAACTACTTCATCAGTGTTTTTTTTTTGTTGTTGTTGTTGTTTTGAACCAATTCTCATGAAATATGGCTCACACATTGGCCTTGAGGTAAAGATGTGCAAGAACCTGCTTTTGTCAGAGACTTGCATTGCCTTGGTAACTACATTTAGCCCGATATATTGGGAAAACTCATTGTGGATCAATCTACTACTCAGTTTTCAGCCTGTGCTCATAACAGTTGACACAAATATTCATTTTGGGTAAAGATTCATATTCAGTATTAAAAGGGAATCAAGCCTTGGTCATAATGTTGTGTGAATGGAAAAGGAGAAAAATAAGAATGGTGAAAGTTTGAAAGAAATCGGACAAGCAAAATAAAGTTATGGCTGCTTTAAAATCAAGATCCCTAAGGCTACTAGAATGTAGAATTCAAATTGGCAACTGGGTAAGTAAATTATGACAAGGGGTGAGGCCGCAAGGACAACTTTCCCATAAGACTAGTACTTAGTTATCAGGATTTTTGGTTTTCTCCTAAATCCCTATTCCGCTGGGGCCGAATATAAACCCGGTAGTATGTTTTATGTCCTCATGAAAGAAAGATATGATTTGAAGTAAAACATTTGAAAAAGAAATTTTAGCTAATTAATTATTCCAGTCCATGGAAGAGTGGTCCTTGCCTTCTACATCACTATGACATCACATATGCGGTCAATTTGAAGTCTTCATGGGTATAGTGATTACCAATGTTTATAACTTTAATATGTTCACAACTTTGTTATGGTTTGTCCGATATTGTTCAAACTTTGACCTATAAACTTGTCTGATTTTTAATTTTCCTCTAAAAACGAGTGTTTATTTGGGTTTGATTCCCCTTTATAACGTCATATAATAGCGCAGGGTATTAATCACCTTCAATAATATTTATAGGCTTTTTTTTGGGGGGGCGGAGAAGGTCCTTAAAAACTGACAACATAAAAATATAGAAGGTTAAAGGCCATGACCATGAGGAACTTAAACACTCTTAAAAACACCCCTTACATTTTTTTATTTGGTGGGGGGGGCTTTAGAAAATTGCCACATAAAGAGTAAAAGGAAATTATAACGACTAGGAACTTAACCACCCCCCCCCCCCCCCCCAAAAAAAAGGGGGGAATCCTTTACACTTCAGCATATTAATTTAAAGCCTCAAACATTCTGTTTTGAAGAAAAAAAATGTTTCCAGTGTCCAATTAATCAATGTTTTATTTGAAGCATGAAGCAGGGGCTGTCACAAAAATATAGTGAAAAAATTAAATGAAAAAAAAATATAAGGCTAAAATCTATTGTGCACATAGGTATATTTTTGATATGGTATGTTACTGAGTCATGGATTTGCAAGTGAATTTCTAAAACAAGTGCAGAGATTTTTGTATACATTTATATTTCTATAATTAGTTGCATGATTAAAGGTACACTTTAAAATATGTCAGAAAAAATATACTTAGAGACAGGAAACAGAATGAGATGGCATGGTGAAGCTCAAAATCAACAGTGATGTGAGTTAAAAAGAAAGAGTAGGAACGGAACATGAATATGAATAAAAGACTGATTAGGAGAATATAAATAAACAATGGTTAATTGGGTATTGTAAACAATTTTTTTATTAAATCAGAATGCATTAAACTTCAATGAATGGTCTGAAGTGCAAAGGACTCTTCTTACCTTTTTTTCGGGGGGGGGGGGTTAAGTTCCTAGTCATAATCCTTTAACTGTAATTTTTATGAGGTCATTTTCTAAAGACCCCCCCCCCAAAAAAAAGAGTAATGTCTAGCTTTAAAAATGCATTGGTTCAAAACTGATGAAGTAGTTCAAATTGCAAGTTTTTACCTAAATTTTGCCATATGATATTTTGTTACCATAACAACACAGTTTCTGAAACACAAAAAAAAATGCCTAGTACATCTTTACTTCAATACCAATGTTTGTGCCAAATTTCATGAGAATCGGTTAAAAACAGAGGAAGTGCTTCTAACTGCAAGATCGATTTTTTGCAATAATACACTGTTACCATGGCAACACATGCAAAAAATGTGTCTTGCACACCTTTACCCCAAGACCAATACACACCAACATTCAACCCTATTCAACCCCCTCCATCGTCACCCTTCGGCTTGGTTAGCATCTTCATTCAGATATTTTTTGGTGCATTGAGATGCGAGGACAAACAGAAGATCTGTTCAAAAAGGCCGGGTCTGAATTCAAGAACTGATCCAATGCAAAATACTGCTATTGAGTTTTGCACTAGCGCTAGTCTATATATCAGACAAATCTGAGCTCATAAATTCTGACATTTTCACCCATTTTTTCACTGTTCCTGCAGCCAGATTTTTTTGGAGCATACCCCATTCTTAATTCTTATACATAAACAAAGGTCTGGGGGGTATTCTGAAAAGTCTCGTAAGTTTCCACTTAAATATCCTTTTAAGTTACCCATTTAATGGAGCGCTAATGTACCTCCAAATTCGTATTCTGAAAACTCTATTAGCGCTCAATTAAGTCCCTTTAGGCCACTCCCCTACTGAGCCGAATTAACCAATCAAATGCGCTCTTACAACGTAAATTTTTCTCCTAGCGCGCAGTGTCTCTTCACTTTGCTGCCTTGCAGCGCAGCGCCCGGCTGCTGCAGGTGCACTGCACCACGATCTTGATACAAAGAATTTTTGCTGAAAAATAATGCTTCAGCATATTTGCATCGGAGATTAGAGGTTCGTTATGTTGTTGAAATTAACTGTTGTCTTTTCCCTTTCTCTCTCATTTATTGTACCTTTGTGCTTTTCTCTTTTTTTCGAACGCGTTCTGATTTTCACAACCCCCTATCCATTGAATCCATTTGTAGCTTTCTTTCTTTTTCTTTTTTTACAATATTTTTTTTGCCTCTGTCTCGGGGCCATGATGGGGGGGGGGTTCTTCTTTAACTTAATTCCTACTTATTTTAAAAACTACATACTTTTCATTTATATGAGAAATCTTCTCCAACAAAATTTGAATAAACATATTTTAAAAATCAAACAAGCATAATTTTAAAAAAGCCGAAATTTTATTGAAATTTGATGTACAAACGTTATGACATAGGTTTTTATAGGTGGAGAAAACGATGGCATCACTCACTATTTTTTCTTTTGTATTTTGTTCTATATTCGTTTAAATACTAAAGGGGTCTATGCTTATTTTTTCATTGTCAGAAACAAGGTTTAATTCACCCCTGCACATTGCTGCATCTGCCGTGATTTGGCAATTTCATTATTGTCAAAAAAAGTGTGCAAAAACAAAATAGTTTATGATGCTAATAATAAAAGAAAATATAGAAAAATGATAGTAATGTTTTCCCTATAAGTACACAAATATTTCTGTCTCCTTTTTCCCCCTTTCTAATTTATTTATTACCAAATATAGCCCCTTTAGGCCCTATTCCTTATTTTACTTGTTTTCTATACACCACCTTTTCCCCTTATTTCTATTCCCTTTTTAGTTCTCTCCTTTATTCTCTTCCTTCCTCCTAGTATTAAACCGATTTGATGATATTTATACGAAATGAAAGCAACATTTAGCAAGATATGATGAGACTTAATGGACCTCTTATCACCATTATCTTTCTCCACTGGAAAGTCCGCTAATTGAGCGCTATGAGACTTTTCAGAATACCAAAAGTCTCGTAACTACTCAATTAAGTCTTCGCGCGGTCATAACGCGTAGTATTGCAAATGCGCGCAATGCAACCCTGCCAAATAAGGAAAGGGGCACTTAAGTGACTTTTCAGAATACCAAAATGCTAATTGAGCGCTAATTGACCGCTAATTGAGCTTTCAGAATACCGCCCCTGGAGAAAAGATCACGCTTTTGTCCACCGTGTCCACATAATTTCGCTAACATGCAGACCAGACTAAAATACGTACTAAGGTTTCTATAACTCTATGCCGGATCGCGGAGTAAATCAAAAAGCGCGCGCTCGAAAGATTGTGTGCGCGCACATCGAGGAAGCTAATGAATATTCATGATTAGCTGCAGGATTGGTACCTATTTATCACTTTGTTCTACTAACTACACGTATTTCTAATTACTACGCGCATGCTAGCCTTGAATTTTAGACCCCAATATAGGCAAGTGCCAAAATTACATACAAAGCGAATGGCAAAACTGGCATTTTTACAATTGTTTGAGTGATTTGAAGAAAAAAGTGCCTAGTTAGCTGGGGCTGTCAGTTGGGTTTTACAGAACAACATGACAGGCATTCATTCAGAGTGTTTGCACCCCTTCTTTTCAAGTTTCCCTTCCAGCAATGCATAGCCCTGTTTACCGCACAGCACTGTTCAGGGCACATCCCAGGACCAAAATCCAATTGAAACCAGTTGGATTTCCAACTGGTTTCAATTGGTTTCAATTGGTTTCAACTGGTTTCAATTGGTTTTAACTGGAATTAAGCAATTTCCAGTTGAAACCAATTGAAACCAGTTAGGCAACTGGAAATCCTAACTGGAACCAGTTGGGCAACTGGAAATCCTAACTGGAACCAGTTGGGTAACTGGAAATGACTTCCAACTGGAAATGATTTCTAACTGGAACCAGTTGGGTAACGGGAAATCCTAACTGGAACCAGTTGAGCAACTGGAGATGACTTCTAACTGGAAATGAATTCTAACTGGAACCAGTTGGGTAACTGGAAATCGTAACTGGAACCAGTTGGGTAACTGGAAATGATTTCTAACTGGAACCAGTTGGGTAACTGGAAATCCTAACTGGAACCAGTTGGGCAACTGGGGATGACTTCTAACTGGAAAGATGGGTAACTGGAAATGAACTCTAATTGGAACCAGTTGGTAACTGGAAATCCTAACTGGATCCAGTTGGGTAACTGGAAATCCTAACTGGATCCAGTTGGGTAACTGGAAATGATTTCCAATTGGTTTCCAATTGGAAATTTTCCAGTAACCCAACTGGATCCAATTGAAACCAGTTAATTTGCATATTTTTTGCCAGTGTGCACTTATTAATGTTTTATCAGATTTATCCTAATTTACATTGTATCTATTGAATTTTTTTCAATTTGAAGTACCACACTTTTTTCAGATAAGTTTTTAGAATACTTAGCAGTGAAAACCATGTTCATAAATGTTAAAGATTATAATTAGAACATATTAAAAGATGATTAGTACACCACTAACTGTTACCGAATTACATCAAATAAAAATACATATATTTGAAGATCTTCCATATACACGTATAAATATGAAAGTCTGTGTTTTATCAATGCCCTTTACATTGGTATTAACAGACATATAACACTGCTTCTGTGTTGGCATGAGCAATATTTGTAGTGCAAATGTTAATTAATTTGTAACTAATTAAGTTCATTCCAACTGGAAGTTCCAATTGGATCCAGTTGGAAACCAATTGATTTTAGTCAACTGGTTCCAGTTGAAACCAGTTGCCTCCAATTGGTTTCAACTGGAACCAATTGAAACCAGTTGCCTCCAATTGGATTCAACTGGTTTTAATAGGGAAATTGGAACAACTGGAACCAATTGAAAACCAACTGAAACCGATTGCCAACTGGTTCCAGTTGGCCAACTGGGGAGCGTTTCATCAATATTTTCATCCGACAAGTTGTCAGATCTGACATCTTTCCATGATTTCGATTGGCTGAGAGGCAGTGTTCCTATGGTAACTGTCGGATAAAATGGGACTTGTCGGATAAATCGTCTGACAAGTCCTTTCATGAAACGCTCCCCTGGTTTTAATTGGAACCAATTGGCAACTGGTTTTCAATTGGAACCAGTTGTTCCAATTTCCCTATTGAAACCAGTTGGCCAACTGGTTTCAATTGGTTTTGCTGTAATTGGTTTTAACTGGATTTTGGTCCTGGGATATAAGGTGCTTAAAATTGCGTTCGAAATTAGTTAGCCATCTTATAAAAGGAACAACGTACGCATTTACCCGTCGTTTTTCAGCGATATGCAGTGCACTCGAGGTTTCTTCACAGAGATACGATCTTACGTGTACGTAAGCTCCCGAAGGGAGCTAGAGAGGCAACTCTTTTTGCGCGTTTTTGATTTTCCATAGGTTTTGTACATAACAAACATGGCTGCCATTTGTCCAATTTGAAGGTTGATTTTGGAAGGTCAATGTTTAATTCATAAGTAATGACGTCAAAATACGCACAATGCACTTGTATGATTGGATAAAACGCTAATGTTTTATTCATGTACTCATGCATTAAACATTTTTTTCCGTCCCACAATTCCCTACGATATCTGTGCGAAGTGTCGTTCTTTTTTATTCTGCGAAAATCAACTTTTTGAAATACAATAGCAAGTCTAATTATCTGTTTTTAGAATTGATGTTCGAAATCATGATTTCTGAGTGAACTTCAAAGGAGCAGAAAATCTTGGAGGAAACATTGATATCAATCTAATGACATTCCATAGGAATAACAGTAAGTTAAGTTCAATTCCTTACTTTGATCTTGATTGAAATTGTAGTGTGTTTGCTGGGGTTCGGCCGTCGCATGCATGGCTTTATGTGCAGTTTACAACGCAAACCACAATTTCCATATTTCCATTTCTTTTTCCTGTCCTGATCCTAAATTAGTCTGAAATCTGACTGACATATTTTCTCAGAAAATAACATAGTTGTTCGTAGAACTAAGTTTGTAAATTGGGATGCTTCTTGTCCGCCCTTATTAAATCTGTGTTTCAGTTCTTATTGTCAAATATCAGGGGTAGATGTGGACTTGTTTATTATAACGGCAAATACCGTACCATATAGCCAGAGCGGGATGCGGACTTTGATATCGCCGGTGCCAGCCGGCTGCGAAATTGCCGATGTAGGCTAGGTCATTAGGTGTTGGAAATTAATTGTCAAACAAGCTTGAGTTGAAATTTGAAGTTATAGGCCATGGGCCTAGTACTGATTTTTCGACACCGCTATTTCAATATAATTATCTGCATTTAAAATGAAATGAAATTAAATCTAAATGAACTGAATCTGTTTGGAATGATATTGGTAGATTTTGCCATGCTCATGGAATGATTTGAGACAGATATTAACGTTTTTCTTTTTTTAAATAAAAGTAAGGCCCTAGGATAGGTCTAACTTGAACATAGATTTAAAAAAATAAAATTCTAGATCTGTCTGGTTTGACTTTTTTCTACAAAGATTTAAGTTAACTTTATTTTAGTTCCTGGCTGGACCATTGGAATTAGCCTAGCAACGGAGTTTAATGATTCTTTTTTTTTCGGGGGGGGGGGGGAACATTTATTTGTCAGGGTTCAAACTGCTCAATTGTTTTTGGAAGGGTTGAGAAAATTTATAGTGCCCTATTTTGAATTGTTTAAGTATAAGGCTAAGCAGAGAGAGCAGCTGATCCAATTGATTTATCTTTATTGTCCTCACTTGATGTTATTTGTGGTGAAAGGCAATGGGTCATTTAAACCTGCCAGCAAGTGAGCTAACCCTTTTTTAAAATAAAAATCAAACTTAAAGAGGAACTCACTTAACGTAGAGATTCAAATCAGACATGTTTATAGATGAGTGCAAAAAAATTAACGATTGTCTCGCACTGATGAATGAGCGAGAGCCATATTATTACACAAATAATTATCCTACATCTGTCAAAGCTGGCTTGGTGTATATATATATTGAAGATATGACAAAAGACCTCACTATAGTAGGCCGCGTATGCTTGAACCATTTAGTTTTTGGTCAAGACCTGCTTTTTTTGTGTTGGGAATTTTGAAAGCTGGAACTCTGAAAAAATTGTTTTAAGAGAGGAATTTTGTTTATCACTTTTGAAATGTTTAACTGTAAAGTATTGTATGTATATTGAATTGCAGATCCAATGGGATCCAGTTCTTAGCAGTCCCAGCCTAGTCAGAAGTACAAAGTCAAATACCATTTGCACATCACCAAGAGGTACAATCTCATGAGTAACAGGATATCTGATCTAAAAGCTTGCCAGGTATGCTTGTTTTCATAAAAATATAAAAAACCTATTTTTTTCTGAATCATGTTATCCCATAAAGTAAAGCTCCATGATGAGATAATGTTCTTTTGGATTCAAATTCACCAGTATTTCCATTATCATCAATGCATACTTCTAGTCCATGTCTCTTAGCTATATTAATCATACATAAATTCACTTTAAAACTCAGTTACTCTGAAGACAGAAATAAAAGGACAAAATATTGAGATTAATCTTTCGATATATATTTGAATGGGTTTTCACACTTAATAAAAAAAAGTTATATGAATAATGATCTATAATAGTGATCTATGATTTTTATCTGGCAACATAAGTTACTACATGTGCATTTTCTAAAAAATATTGCATGGAAGAGTAGGGGCTCATAAAAAGTTTAAAACTTCTAAATAAACTGGACTAGGTGAGTAAGAATAATTTATATCAGCAGCTCATTTTGTTAATTTCTCTTTTTGTTTACTATGCAGGTTTCACAAGCAGTTTGAGTATCACCAGGGCAGATCAAGAAGAAATATGAAGGCCAGGTTCATAACAAGCAGTTTCTTCATTGCAATTACAGATTTAAAAACTTGAATGAATTTAAATAAATGTGTCAATACATATTGAATGCTGCTTAAACTACACATCTGTTGAAAAAAAAAATTAATTGGAGTATAGATATTTAGGTCCATAGGTTTCACACAAGATTAAAATATTTTTCCAAAGGTCACACTTATCCCCCCCCCCCCCCCCTTATCAATGTTCTAATCATCTACATGTAGTACTTATACTGTTAGTGAAAGCACTTTGAATAATATTAGTAGTTTGAAAGGGATAGGTTGTATTCTGGTTATCTAAACAATGCAGAATGGACCTTTACTGAGGTCTGGGCTATGTAACATACATGCCTACAGACATATAAAGGTGATAAGAAATAATGGATTTTCATTGAAAAAATGTGCATAATAAAAACAATGTGACAGAACAAAGGGTGAAGAAATCACTCTCAGTCCGGGACCCCAATTCATTAAAGGGGAAGTTCACCCTGAAGAAAACTTTGTTGTAAAAATAGTAGAAAAATTAGTAAAAAAAATATTGGTGAAGGTTTCAGGAAAATCCGTTAAAAAGTAAGAAAGTTATTAGAGTTCAAAGTTTTGGATTTGTGACGTCATAGTAGACGAGCAGCTGCCCCATGTGTTATGTAATATAACATGCATGAATTTCAAATTTTGTATGGTTCCTGATGACTTAATTTTGTTTTCTATTCATGATCAGGTATGAAATGATTTGTCTATTGATACACAAAAGGTAGAGTGAAAACCATTTTAAATTTTCTGAGAAAATGACATTTATTTGATTTTTTACCATTCGCTATGTATGAATGCTGCTCGCATATGACGTCACAAATCAAATAATTGAAATTCTAATAACTTTTAATTATTTGATGAATTTTTCTCAAACCTTTGGCAATATTTGTTATTATTTTTTCTAATATTTTTACAATAAACTTTTTTCAGGGTAAACTTCCCCTTTAAGACTAACTACTATTCTAACTTTGAAATTCTGGTAATTACTATGGAAACATTAAAGCAACAGATCAAAATTGGGGTTCCCATGCTAGTTGCTAGTTACATTTGGGGCCAATTTACCATAATTGAAGTCTTTATGAAACAAGAACCTCTATGTATTGCTGGACATTAAGCTGTTGAATTCATTTTCTGGGGGAAGTGAAAAGTTGTACTATTTTTTTTTTCGTTTTTAATCTCTTTGTTTTTGTAACACTGTATTGTCGATGTCCCATATAATGGACTAGATAAGTTCTGAAAATAAAAGAATTTGTTGGAAATAGAACACAGCTCTAGCAGCACTTCACAACAATAGACAATAAGCAACTTTGTTACTGATTTTCTAATGTGCAGATTTGGGAAGGCACTCTTTAGAGAAATGTGGCAATGTGCTCCCCTTTTTTATGAAGTGTCCCCGATTAGATTAGCAGGCTATTTCTTGTCAGCAAATGCTAAAATAATGATTTGATATTTGAGTAACTGACTTTGAGAGAGAGGTATATCGATAATCTTTTTATTAATGGCATCCTTGATGCCCCCCTTATATTGACTATGTAAGGCTTATCAATAACTATGTAAGTGAATATACATACTTATTTTTTTTCCAATTTTTTTTCTCTAGATTTTACCCCAAAAATACATCCCGTCTCTTGTAATATCCTTGCAATTTCTTTTGCACTCATTACAGGCATTTTGCTGATGTAATTTGATGCTTTGGTGAGAAAAAAGAGAAAAAAATATTTTTATCATGTATTCAAATATTTATTAATTAATAAACATTTTAATTTGAAATATTACTTTCTAATCTTGATATTCGTGATTTAATTAATCCACCAATTTATATTCCGTGAAAGATATGTGATGATGATGTTATTGTGATGAAATGGCACTGAAGATTACTTCTATATGACTGGAATATGATAGTGCTACTGATTGATTGATTGATTCTGTATGTCAGGTATCCATGGGTATAATACTAGTACAACAGGTATTTAGTATCAAAATAACATGCGTGGCAAGATAGCCCATAAAAGCCATTGCAACATGGCATACTGTGACATTCAGGTGCAGCCGAATTAAAGACATGAATGAGTTTGATTTAAAAGTGGGATAGGAATTAAAATGAAATGAGAATAATTGTTTGCTCGCATGGTTATGTGGAATGTGTGTGTGTGTGTGGAAGAGAGAGAGAGAGGGGGGGGGGGTGGAATCGATAGAGAAATATAGGGGGTGGGCAGGTACAAAATTTTTATTTTATTTGGAAGTGACCTTTAAGATAGCCTTGATGAGAGCAAATACATGGGGGGGGGGTACTGGGCTCTCTTTTGCTCCCATCCCAAACTCAGACTTTAAAAAAAAAATCTTCATTAAGATTTGCACCAGATAGTTCATTTCAATTTCAAATAAAGACAAAATGACCTGATTGCTCTCTTGCTCAGATTTTTCTCATCATTTTAAGTATTTACCCCACCCCCCCAAAAAAAAAATAATAACCAAATATTTGTGGCTATTCATGATGTGTATATGAAAATAATGGGCAGTGATGAACACCAATAGAGCAAGCAGACCCCTAAGTTCAATCCTACTAATGAATCTCTTGTAAGCTTCCAAAATGTCTTCCAGGGAAATATTTAGCAAATAAATAAGGGAATTAATTGATGTAGTAATAAACGCGAAAGAATAAAAAATATGTAAACAAGAAAAGATGAATAAACAACTGAATACCTTGAGGGGGGTGAACGGGGGAATGATCAATGACATGAATTTACCAAAGACGCAGCTCTATGAATAAATTTCATATTCAATCACGTCGCGTAGTATGCTAATTTGTGACAAATTGCTTATTTGCATATTTTTACGCTGTGCGCGCAGGCCAATTTATGACCACGCCTCTGTTTCGCTGGTGTGCCATGAAATTGCGGTGTCCATAGCCTTGTACGCGAAAAATGGGAGCAGTGTGCACTTTTGACCTTCCAAAATTTCCCCATGTCTGACCGGATGCAGAAGCGGAGTTTCACCCCCGGCCCCTGGATGGGTTTCTTCTTCGCATGCACACTCCACACTCGCCTTCGGCTCGTGTGAGTGCGCATGCTCAGAAGAAACCTCTCGTGCAGCATAGCATTGCATACTCGCTAAACAACTCCGCAGAATGCGTTATTCCTATAATATACACTCCAAACACAGCATGGCCTCTGTGCCTCCCACCCTTCCCTTTTTTGGAATGGGTTCTCCAGACACTTAAGATAAAGACATAATCTTTAGCTCAATATCTCAATTAATTGTAGTAAAAATGATCATGAATATTTGTGCTTTATAATATCTAATTTTCAATTCATTGATGAAATACTGATCTCAAAGTCAAATGTCCTGAAATTGCTGTACACCACTCACTATTTCCCCATAGATCGCGACTCATGTGTTAAAAATGAGATTTGAAAAAATCGCCAAAAATAAGTCATCCACACCTTTATCATTGGTAGTTCAGTTCATCCAATACCCGGAGGAGCAACTTCCCTTCACGAGTGGATACCATGCGCGACCATGGGGTCTCGAAAAGCACCCGGCCTAAACACGTGACGTAATTTTCACATTCTGAAAATGCACCCCTGAACAAGTATTAGCGTGTGAAACCCTACCCTTAACAAGTATTGGAAACAAAACGATACTCTTGGCAAATATTCCCTGAAATGAACCCCTAAACAAGTACATATTGCAGGAATGTTTTATTGTTACGGGTCCTTCGGTCGTCTGCTTTACCTTATACAACCCCACCTTCTACACCTCGCGTAAATCGAACTCTAAACACGAAGTGTTGGGGCAAAAAGGACATCCTTTATAAAACATTTAAATTTTGTTTTATCATCCCCGCAAATTCGACCCTAAACGCATAATTTTCCTAGCGAAATAGATACATTTTTTTCATTATTTTTGTGTTTTTGACACCCTTATCACGTTATACGTACGTAACGTGCCCTATCGTGAAAAAAACAATCCTTTTCACGTATTTTTTTTTTGGTCGCGCATGGTATCCACTCGTCAATGTAAGTGCCCCCCCCCCCGGATCCAATATCCTCAACGCTAAATATATGAAAAGCCGATGAAAAGGTGTTTTTCAGGATTTTTTCACACTACAGGGGCTCAAAGCAAGACTATGTGCAAAATTGGTTGCAGTCACAGTGCTCACGGGGTTTCTTGGGCAACTAATCAAGTTCCCATAAAACCCAGCATTGACAAATTACTGCTCTCCCATGTGACTGATCAGATCCAGTAGTAATCCCCCTCTATGAAAAAAATTGTTCAGATATGCACCGTTGAATTTATATGAATTAATATTTTTCCAACCATATTACATCACGGGTCTAAAGGGGATTCCCGAAATTGCCGGATCTATTTTATTTACAGTGTTGTGCGTCCACATGTGGAGCGAAGGATCTACACGACATCAGCCTGGTAAGAAACCTTAATTTTTTTTATACTTTTCTTATTTCTATTGAAAATTTTTAAAACCTTCCGGCAACCCTGTATTTCAGGGGTCTAAATTATGGTACTGTGCGTACGTACGTGCCGGGTATGGCGGGCCGTTAATGCCATTATAGGACTAGGCCTATATACAATAATACAGCTACACGCCAAGGCTAAGCCTATCTGGCTATCACTTGTTCACCACTGCCCTGTGTAGGCACTTGTTCACTGCTACCACCCTGCCTGTGGGGAATCTACAGTTAGGACTATGGACATGGTATGCCGATGTTCAGAGCACACACTTTAAAAAGTCATTAAAATGTCACTTTGTGACCAAAATTACTAATTTCCGTACAGTTGCAATTTATTTTTCATTAGTAACTATTAGGCCTATATATAGACAGGAATAACCGTCGTTTCTGGGGATTTATTCAACAATTTCTGACATTTTACTACAATCCCCATTTACCGATGGCAATGTGTCACTGACACTGACACTGTCAGTACGAGCCTTCATGTGTAATCTGGTCCGACAATTCGGCGGACGGGTTTTGTCCAGATTTGTTACTTCTTTTAGATTCTAAATGACATATTATCTTGGACGAAGGTCCACTATTTTCGTTAGACTCTAATCTTTCTATTGATATCATAAACATTTTATAATATTTTGAAAATATACGTTGCCGATGAGTTATTCCCCGGGTTATTCCTTAATTTTTACTTTCTGCCGGAGAGGAAAATATGGCAGCCGTCAACGAGTTGTGCTTTTATCAAGGCTTTCCGATTAAATTTTCGATATCTTGGCCAATCAATGCGAGCGACAAGTTCCGAACGCACGCACATCAAGATGTCCAAGCGCAGCGCAAAGCAGCGGCACAAATCGCGATAGGTAGCGACTGGTAAATACGTCTGTAATGATGATGACGTCATCCAAGATGGCAACTTACCTTGACCAATGAAAGGATCGAAGATGACGATGTTTCGATCATCATTTCAAAAGAATTAGCGGTAACTGAGGTCTAAGGTACGATATTTCTTAATTTTAAACATTTTTTCGTAAATATGGATGTGATTTCTTTTTCATAATATGACATTTTATGTGCAAAAAAACGATCGGAAAATCGGGTTCCCGCTGTTCGATCTAACGTTACTGCTAAAATACGTTGTCTGTACGTTACTTGTTACTTGTCGCAATAATCCCAAAACGCAGCTCCTTGGAAGCTATACTGGGCCTCCAAGCTTTTCAGTCTATGTATTGGTCAGTGAGCCAACGCAGTTCAGCGGAACAACCAAAATACAGAGACTGAAGCTTTTGGTCTAGCCTATATACAGCTACACGCCAAGGCCAAGCCTATCTGGCTATCACTTGTTCACCACTTCCCTGTGTAGGCACTTGTTCACTGCTACCACCCTGCCTGTGGGGAATCTACAGTTAGGACTATGGTATGCCGATGTTCAGAGCACACACTTTAAAAAGTCATTAAAATGTCACTTTTGTGACCAAAATTACTAATTTCCGTACAGTTGCAATTTATTTTTTAATTGGTAACTTGGGAATAATTTTTGTATTCACCAGAGCGCTCAAAAACTTGAATTTTGGGCATATTTTTGTGTACGCCCTCTATTAGTGGAAAGTAATATGGCAAGAAAATTATCATTTTTTGATCTCTATTTTTAATTAAGAAAAAAATTATTTAAAGTATCAAATTTAAATAAGGGCCAAGTTGTATGAATAATAGGTGTAATGGAAACTGTCACTGTAAAAAAATCAAGCATTTGCCCCAAACAAAAAGAGAAATTTAGCCAAACATTGCCACCCTCATTTTGCCACACATGGAGATATAACTGAGAACAAGGTTATGTAAGGTTATAATTTTACTGATGTATAACTATTTTATGTTCATTTAGCTTTCCACTCTGTTCTGCTTACCTCACTTCTGACCTACATTCCTCTCCTTTTGTATAGCTCCTCACTTCT
The DNA here is from genome assembly GCF_018143015.1 of Lytechinus variegatus. Classification (NCBI taxonomy): domain Eukaryota; kingdom Metazoa; phylum Echinodermata; class Echinoidea; order Temnopleuroida; family Toxopneustidae; genus Lytechinus; species Lytechinus variegatus. The sequence continues at coordinate 235,365 of NC_054756.1, forward strand.
ATTGTTCTGCCCCTGCTCATTCAACCTTGCCTGCTCTGTCACCACTCTCTCTCTCTCTCTCTCTCTCCCCTCTCTTCCATGACTATTCAACCTACTCACATGACTCTCACTCTTTTACCCTATTGGTTACTTCTCTGTATTTACTATCATTTGATTGGATATTTTTGTTATGCACTTTCTTGTCAGCCATCTTGTCAGCCATTTTTGAAAATACAAGTTAGTACAGCTCAAGTCATAAAACATGTAAGGTGTGTTTTTTGGGGAGTCTTACAACTGGTGGCAGCAGTGGTTTTTCTGCACTCAACTGTAATTGCATCCTTACTTCATGTAGAAATTTTTGCAGTATTATACATCTGGTGAGTTAAAGTGAAATTCTCCCTCCATCTTTAACTGTGAATGTGAATGTTTGAGAGCATGAAATCACCCTTCTCACTGATCTTCCTCCATCTGTTCCTGAGGCTGAGGCAGTAGTGTTTGTGTGACTTCACCCTCCTTCATTGATTACTGAGGATTCATCTTGAGTTTTAGGACATTGATTCCTTCCTACATCAGTAATTTTGTGTGAATTTCGACATTCATCCTTCATCAGTGTCAGTGAGTGAGATTTTACAACTATCTTCATACAGAACCTGTATTTTTTTGGTGAGTCTCCATCAGTAAGATATTTTCACCCTTCTTCATTTACAGAACTGTATGTTTTTTATCAAAGCCAGATTATATCTTTAACCTGTTTTTGGCTGCCATACATCGCAGTATTCTACATTGTAAACCTGCATATTCTACATCCAGTTTTGAGCATTGCAATTTACCCAGTTGCAGAATACACCCTCCTTCCATTATAGCCGCTCACTATAGATATTCCAGCTACCAAAGTTCACAATTTTTGAGCTGTACTCAGTGTAACTTAGGTCTTCCTCCCTCCTTCACATCACCATTATGGCATCTTATCGTATGGAGTTACCAGAACTCTTTACAGGAGAGGATGGCAAAGACTTCCATCAATGGATACGCAGATTCGAAGTTGCAGCAACAGCTTTTCCAGACACCGCTGTTAGCTTACACACCCTCCTTCCTGCAAGACTCGCAGGATCGGCCTTCACTGTTTGGGAGAGTATGGCTGAATCAGACCGGAAGGATTTCAAGAAAGTGAAAGAAAAACTCTCTCATGTTTTTGGAAGGACACACTTCATAGAAACTTTCAGATCTTGTACTACTGCTCGCACTCGTCAGCCAGGTGAACCTTTGGAAGTGTTCGCATCGTCCATTACTTCATTAGTAGAGGAAGCTTTCCCATCTTATGATAGTGACGCTAAAGGTGGTGAAAAATTCAGACGATTTGTTGCAGGTTTAGAGAAACCTCTCCAAGTAAAGATCCATGAACTTGGAGGCACAAACTTTGACGAGGCATTGAAGATAGCATTAAGGGTAGAGAGAGCACACCAAGCGCAAGACTGTGGTGTAGTAGGAGCAGTAGATCGAGGCAAGGACAAGACGCCTGTCCAAGAGGCATCAGTCTTACAACTGGTCCTGCCAAGACTGACAGAGATAGAAAGGAGATTAGATGAGATGTCCTCAAAGTTTGAGACAGCTACCAGGCTTAGTAGATCTCCGCAGCGTGGTAGTAGCCCATCAGGCCGTGGACAGGATTGGAAAAACATGGGACGTCGTGTTTCTCCATCTCCAACCCGGGACTACCGGCGGCATGAATCTCCAGATCAGTATGCAAGACACAGATCTCCAAGCCCTTATCAGAACTACTCATACCAATCCAGGATGTCTCCCTCTAGAAGGCCATATGAACCGTCAAGCAGACAAACTCAGCTTCATCGATCCACGGCTAATCAAGCTGACTCCCGCAGACAAGCTCCCTTTCGTCAAGTTCACTTTGAAAGTCGGCAGCCGGAAAACTACTAGAAGTTGAGGAAGAGGGTCGTTCATCAACTACACACACCAAGGCCCAAATACAAATAGCCTCTATTTCATCCTCGAAATCACCCTACATCCCTATCATCATCGACAACGTCTATGTATTGGCACTCGTCGATAGTGGATCATTCATATCTCTTCTAAGTGCTGAATTTCTGTCATCCATTCCAGCATCACAAAGGAGCCCATTGGAAAAGTTAACATTCATGGCATCCTCCATCACAGGTGAGCTGGTAGACAACATTGGGACAGTTGCACCATCAATACATATCGGGAACAAGTCTACCCAACACGAGTTCTTTGTGGCACGCAACATCACTCACTCGGTTGTACTTGGATGGGACTTTATCCACAGCCACAAGGCCTCCATAACGCCAACATCATTCGACATGCCCGGCACTACTATTCCCTTCATCGACCGTCAGCAGTACCAAGCCCCGCTGAAGTGTAAAGTTGCTCTTGTTGGACAAGCTCAGATTCCACCCAGGTGTGAAACTCACGTCCAGGGAAGACTGACATCGCCACAGTTTGACATTATACCAAGAGACTATGATGGTTACTTTGAACCAGCATTACACGATCACATCCCTGTTATTGGTGCAAGATCTCTGTTCAAGCCTCAAGATGGTCTTATTCTGGTGCGCCTTATCAATCCCTCTGACGAGACAGTTGATCTTCCTGCAGACACCTGCCTTGGTCAATTCTTCTCTATGACTGGGGATAGCGAAGAGGAATACAAGATCATGAGCGTAACCACTGACGCAAATCCAAAAGCGACAGACGAGTCACCAGCTGCCAGTGTTCTCCCTTCTTCAGGCCTCACAAAGACAGAGTACGAGAAGGCTGAACAACTTCTTCAAGACTACAGGGATATTTTCAGCACAACATCCCAAGATATTGGCCAGACTGACATTATCTATCACCACATTGACACATCCTCAGATGCTCCAATTCGACAGAGGGCTTACCGAACTTCACCGGCAATGAGGGTAGAGATTCAGAAGCAAGTAGACGACCTCCTACAAAGAGGCATCGTTGAAGAGAGCTACAGCCCCTGGGCAAGCCCGATTGTCATGGTGAAAAAGAAAGACAACACATACCGATTTTGCGTGGATTATAGAAAACTCAACGCAGTGACTGTTCGAGATTCTCACCCTATTCCACGCCAAGACGATTCAATTGACTCCCTTTCCTCGTCGGCATATTTCAGCGTCATGGACTTATCCAGTGGCTATTGGCAAGTCAAGCTCAACCCACAAGACAAAGAAAAGACTGCTTTTACCACTGGCACAGGACTTTACCAATTCACTGTCATGCCATTCGGACTTGTCAACGCTCCAATGACATTCCAAAGACTCATGGAAGTGGTTCTCCATGGCTTACACTGGTCCCGATGCCTGGTATACTTGGATGATTGCATAGTCATGGGCAAGGATTTCGATGATCATCTCAAGAATCTCCAAGAAGTATTCAAACGATTCAGAGATGCTGGACTTAAACTCAAACCATCCAAGTGTGGATTTTTCAGGAAAGAAGTCACATACCTTGGCCACATAATCAACACCAAAGGAGTTAAACCTGACCCAAGCAACGTCGAAAAAGTCAAGTCCTGGCCCCAGCCGAGAACACCCACCGATGTTCGATCCTTCCTTGGCTTGGCATCTTTCTACCGACGTTTCATACCCAGCTTCGCCAAGATTGCAACTCCTTTGACAACTCTCACACACAAAGGTCAACAGTTCATATGGACAGCAGAGTGTGAAATGGCCTTTCAACACCTGAAAGAAGCTTTAACCAATCCACCTCTACTCGCCTATCCAGACTTTGATAAGGAGTTCATCCTGTCATCAGATGCATCCCTTCAAGCAGTAGGTGCTGTCCTTTCACAGAGTCAAGACGGCAAGGAACGTGTCATCTCCTACTTCAGCCAAACTCTTAGCACTACTCAGAAAAAGTGGTCAACCTATGATCGAGAGCTCTGGGCCATTGTTACAGCAGTCCGCCACTTTCGTCATTACCTGAGACACCAACACTTCACAATTCTGACAGATCACAAACCTCTTCTGGCTCTCAAAAAGTTCCCAATTCAAGACGACGCATCTGGAAAGAGAACTCGATGGATAGTGGAACTCAACTCCTACACTTTCAGCCTTACTCACAAGAAAGGACAATCACATAGCAATGCTGATGCATTATCTAGACGCCCAGTCGAGAGCCAAGTCACTCCAAGACTGCCGGAACAGCTACCCAAACACACAGTAACCAGTCCAGTGTGCAATGCAGTCGAAACTCGCTCGTCTAAATCACGACCATCGACAGATACACCTACTTCCTATGATTCAACAAGGCAGTCCACACTGAAAGCTACCCAGCCTTACCAAGGTGTAATCCTCGACAGTGATGTAGATGTACAGCATGAACAGCAACTAGATCAAGATATCAGTACGATCATTGAATACATGAACAAGGGTGAGCGACCAACCATTCGACAGATCCGCAGACACAATCCCCGGCTTAGACGTCTCTTGTGGCAGTACCCCAAATTCATCCTCCTAGATGGTATACTCTACAGGAAGAAGAAAGACAAGCTTGGTAACCCCTCACTCCAACTTGTGGTACCAAATTCACTTATCCCAAGGGTACTCCAAGATTTACATGGTGATGCATCATCCGGACACTTCGGAGCACTTCGCACAATACAGAGAGCTGAGTCAATGTGCTATTGGCCCTACTAGCCCAGTCATTTTAGCCCAAATTTTGACCAAACTTGGAACAAATTGCAACAGAATTTTTTTTATCACTATGCATTTCTGTAAGGTCCCTAGTACAACATACTAAAAGTCCCAAACTTTCCGAATAGGGGAAAGGCATCTAATTTGCATAAATCCAAGATGGCTGCCAAAATTAATTGATATGCCTTATCCTTGATATTTTTTGTACAGATAATGGAAAAATCTTGAAATGAATACGCAATTCACTATGATTAAGATATCATAAATCGGTTGCAATCGTTTCCGGGACTGTCCGGTTCATATTTTTCGAAAAATGTGAGAAATTATGCCAAAATTTTTGTGTTTTCGGTCAAAAATTTGCATGTGCATTGAAATCTTTCTGTTTTAACATTAGCATCAACAACTAATGTAAAATATCAGCATTCGACAAGAAAGGGGATATATCAACGAAAAAATTGATATGCTTCATAACAGTATTAATGTCTCAACTTGCTTAGATTAAGGGCAAATACATCCGAATGTATTATGCGATATTGCGATAAAGTGACACCAAAAACCAACCTCCGGGTCTAGTCCGTCTTTTATATCGACTACAACGCGATCGCTTGGATGCCTTTGAAGATAGTACAATATACAAAATCGGTCTTGCCTCGCCTTTGTTGGTGTGACTAACACGCGTAAATACAATGACGTCTAGCGATACAAAAGTGTATATTACTTAAATTGATATGTGGGCAAAGGGCTTTTTCTTCATTTGAAACATTTATGTTAATGAAATTTCTTAGAAAAAGTTCGAGGATGCATAATTGATCTGCATGCTGTATGCAATTACGTTCAAGAACATCACACCATAGTCCCGCAATAGCTTGTCAAAGTTACCCCCTTATCCGTAGCTCAAATATTAAAAATATCGTGCTTTTTGGAGCCCCCAATGTGACAACGCGGTGTTTTGCTACAAAGAAAAAAACTTTTATTGTCTAGAAATCACTTGGAGGCAAAAGAGCAGGCTTTCTCTTTGAGTTACATATAAAGAAGTGATGGCACATCAAAGCCTACTCTTTCAGGGGTCTTCTGAAGTCACCAACCCCTTTTTGTATTTTGCTCATTTCTTGGAAAATTCGCACAATTTTTAGCTCCATTGAGGCAATAGGCGTTTCCCCTTTGCAGTAAACAAATTTAATTGTTTTGTAAGCACTTGAGGATGAAAAAATAGATTTTCTTCTATCAGATAAATTTAAAGAAGTGCTGGCACAGCAAAGTCTATCCCCTACGGGGTTCGCTAAAGTCAATTACCCCTTTTCCATATTTTGCCAATTTATGGAAAAATCTATAAATCCGGAGCCCTCATTGAGGCAAAAAGATGTTTCTGTTACAGTGTAAGCCACTTTTATTGTTTTAAACCACTTGGAAACAAAAGAGTAGCCTTTTGTCTATGTGCTACGTGTAAAGAAGTGCTGGCACATCAAAGCCTACATCCTTTAGGGAGCTGCTGAAATCACCCCACCCCTTAAGCGTATTTTACCCATTTCTTGTAAAATTTTGGAGCCCAAATGAGGTAAAAGGCGTTTCCCCCTTTGCAGTAGACCACTTTTATTCTGTGGAACCACTTGGAGATAACAAAATTAGATTTTCCTCCATCAGCTACATACAAAGAAGTGCTGGCACAGCAAACCCTACCTCTCAGGGGTTTGCCGAAGTCAACCATCCCTTTTCCATATTTTGCCTATTTATGGAAAAATCTATCAATTCGGAGCCCTCATTGATGCAAAAATGTTTATATATATATATATATATATAGCAAACCACTTTCATTGTTTCGTAACCACTTGGAGATTAAAAAAATTCTTTATATCAGCTACATATAAAGAAGTTCTGGCTCAGCAAAGCCTACCCCCTCAGGGGTTACCTAAGTCTCCCTTTTTTGCCCTTTTTGCCTATTTTCTCCTCCTTATTTTATTTATAATTTATGGGGAAAATCTGCCAATTTGGAGCCCCTATTAAGGCAAAACGTTGTTTCTGCTCTATAGCAAACTTCTTTCATTGTTTCGTAACCACTTGGAGATAAAAAAAGTAGATTTTCCTCTATCAACTACAATAAAGATGTGCTGGCTCATCAAAGCCTACCTCCCTTAGGGGTTCCCGAAGTCTCAAAATTGCAGTTTTGACCCCCCCCCCCCATTCGGGCAAAAGGCATTTCTGCTATATGGTTAAGTCACTTTTATTATTTGAAACTTAAAGATGAGTAGGTTTAGTCTATCAGCGCATCGACCCTTCCCTCTTCAGGGACTCCAAATTGACAGATTTTCCCATAAATTGGCAAAATACGGCGCATCGACCCCTTCCCTCTTCAGGGGCTCCAAATTGACAGATTTTTCCCATAAATTGGCAAAATACGGAAAAAGTGCTACTTTGGTATACAGTTAAATAGTAGTATAATAGGATGTGGCAGGTCTAATAGCTATACATCTTATTTTTCTCTTGAACTTTGAGATCGAGCAAGCAGAAAATGTCATTATTTTGGTGTACAATGTCACGTGACTAGCATATGATAGTTTCCGTGCCTAGACCCTTTCATGTTAAACAATTAATACAGTCCAAACAGAATCTAATTTATGTATTTAATGTCAACAGTAACAATGTTCTTGTGGTATAAATGTTTGCTTACTGATATTTATGATACAGCGATAGTTTGAGGAAGTCAATGTTTATAGTATATCGAGGCCGGAATCGATATGATTTGTAATCGGGTCTGAATACATAGAATACATTGGCGTCGTCTGCTACGTAAACTTAATGAGCGAATATGACCAAAATTAACCATTATGTTTATGCAAATTAGAACACTTTCCCCTATTCGGATTTTCTGGGACTTTTAGTATGGTCTTCTATGGACCTCAAAGAAACGTTCTGCATTGGAATAAATTCTGTTGCAATTTGTTCCAAGTGAAAATTTAAAATGACTGGACTATACATGAACAAGGAAATCACTGACTTCTGCAACACATGCACAGCTTGTGAGTCCTTCCGGTTACCAACACCCAAGCTCCAAGCACCCCTACACCCAATCACCACTACACGCCCTTTGGAGATAGTCTTCGCTGACATTGCTGAGCTCCCAATTACAAGACGAGGTTTCCGCTACATACTTGTCGTGACGGATCATTTCAGCAAATATGTCAATATCTACCCGATGAAGGATCAGACTGCTCCAACTATCGCCAAACTCTTGTTCGAAGAATATGTGAAAGAACATGGTATTCCAGAGACATTGCACACAGACCAGGGACGACAGTTCGAATCGAGATTAGTGCAAGAACTGTGCAGCAAATTGGGCATCAAAAAGTCGAGATCGACGCCGTATCATCCCCAGGGAGCCGGCATAGTAGAACGTTGTAATCGCACAATAAAGGATCAACTTGCAAAGTACATTTCTCACCAAGGAGGAGAATGGGACACTCATATCAATCAAGTCCAGTTGGCATATAACACAAGCATCCACGCCACAACAGGATTGACTCCATACTACGTCATGCATGGCAGGGAAGCCCGTACACCTGCAAACATCACTTGTTCAACTCCTCCACCCTCATCTGGCAACACGCTCCTGCAGTACACAACAAACCTATCTGAGAGACTAAGAAAAGCATGGGAGTTCACCAAACAGAAAACCAGACAGCAACAACAACAACAAAAACAACAGTACGACACAAAGGCCCGCACTGCCAAGTACAACAGGGGTGACCTTGTCTTACTTCATGACCCAACCAATAGCAGAAACAAACTAGAACCAAACTGGAAAGGTCCTTTCAAAGTATGTTCCTCATCAGATGATGGACTGAATTACGACATCGTTGATACTCGCGATGAAAGGATCAAGCGACGTGTCCATCATAATCGTTTGAAACTACATCGAGCCAGAGCCCCACAAACGATGTTGACTTCACCATCTACACCAGCCACACCTCCTCCATCAATACCTGGTACTGAGAAAGCCACAAAACAGTACCCTCCAGTACCCCCAGCAGATGACGAGACTAGAAGGAAGATGCAGTCACATCAATCCCCTAGCCATGGCCCAGCCTATCTCGTGTGGTCACCTCGACCACCAGATAACATCCTTCATCACCAGCAGTCAGACTATGACCAACAGCCTCGGTCAAGTTTGTCTGTTCGGCAACAAACCTCAAACCAGCCAACGAATTCTAGCCACCATTCCAGGCTAGATGAGTCAACTACACGGCAACTACAACCAAATCTGACCAAACCTTCTGGCCAACAACCAACGCAGGCAGAGAAGTCAGCCCCATTCCAGCAGCATCCTGGGCCGTCCTCGCCTCCTGACCAAACTCAATTTGGGCCATCCTCACTGCCTGACCAAACTCAACCTGGGCCATCCTCAGCGCCTGACCATACACAACCTGGGCCGTCTTCGCCGACTTACCAAACTCCATGTGGGCCACCCTCACCAACTGAACAATCTCCGCCTAGGCCTCTGCCACTGACTCACCAACCCCAACTGAGGCCATCCTCACCGGCTGATCAACCACAACTCAGACCTCAATATCAACTGAGGTCAACATCAAACCAATCACTACTTTGGCCATCTTCGTCACCTAACCAACCACGATGTAGGTCATCCTCGCCAGCTGACCGCCAATGCAGATCTCATTATCATCTGAGGTCATCGACTAGACAGCCAGAACCCAGAAGCTCTAACCCCGACCCTGCGACGCGAGCGGGTAGTCAACCCAGCACCAGTCTAAGGCAGCATCGCCTACGAGAAAATATGAAGGACAATGAACAATTGCCTAGCAACGAAAATGAGAAGGACAATGGACAATTACATAGAACTGAGAATGCAACGGACAATGGACAATTACATAGAAATGAAAATGCAAAGGACAATGGACGATTATGTAGTAATGAACGCTCTCCAGAAGATGAAAATCGTCCAGACACTCATTCACGATATGGTCGACGAATTAAAGTACCAGCAAAATTTCAAGATTACAAACTATAGAGACTATGAAAACTTTGTTTGCAAAACATGAGATTGAAAGATTGATATATCGATTGAGAGACACATTGATTTGAACTTTTCTCCATTTTTCCTGATGGACTGTGGAATCTTTGTTTACGAAACTTGATAGAGATAGAAAGATTGATATATACTGATATCGGCTGAGACACATTGATTTGAACTTTTCTACATTTATCTGATGTCGATTGAAAGACAAACTGATGCAAAATTTCAAGATTTAATAGAGACTGTGAAAAACTTTGTTCACAAACATTGATATAGTCTGAGAGACATTGCAGACTCTAGAGACTGTGAAGAACTTTGTTTACAAGAATTTATATAGACTGAAAGACATGCCAATATAAACTTTATTCATGTTATCTTACATCACCACCGTTTTGTAGGTGATAGTATGTTATGGATGTAATTCTAAATTACATATATATATTAATGAAAGTGAACAATTTACAGGGTGAAAAGTTTACCAAAATTTGTGAAACTTTAAGCAATTTCTCATGATTTTCATTGAAAACAGGATCAGTTTTCAGTTTTGAATGTTTAACTTAAAAGAAAAGAAAAATGTTATATGACTGTTTTTGCCATGATAAAAACAAAAGAAAGTTAGAGGTCAAATTTAATGTTCGGCGAACTAAGGTACTTGTTCAGTTATCTGATTTATGCACTTACATGTACTAATCCATATTGAAAGGACACAGAAAGGTATAGATGTCAACATTTTATTGCATTTCGTTAAAAAAAAAAATTTGAAGATTCAAAGTGTTCTAAAAACGGATTATTATATTGACCTAAATTGAATAAGAATTCTATAAGATGTATCGGAAGAACTGATGCGAGTATTCAACTCAGACGTATGCATTTACATTGTTTTCCGAACATTACTTGGAACTCAGAATAATTGTTTTGAGTCGTATGAAAGATATTGATGAAATTGATATTTTGAGTTTAAAAAAAAAAAAAAAAAAAAAAAAAAATTCTTATACATGTATTCCAAAATTTTCTGATATGTATATTCAAAATGATATATTTGAAAGGTATATTCGAGAGGTATACTACTTTCATTGTGAATTGAAAGGATTACTGATATACTTTTGAAAGGTATATTGTTTCGTTCATTGATCAATTTGGTATCTGATTGTGTCAGCCATAGACACTGTATTTTGCTATGTCTTCCTACATTTGAGACAGTTTGGAAGGTTTATTTCAGAATGCCTATTCTCAGTGTAATTTATTAGATATGGAAAACTTCCAAAATTTCTTAAAAGCTAATAGACAAAAACAAAACAAGAAAAAAAAAACATGACATTTGTTTCTAGGCAAAGGCATTGCCATGAAAAATTGTTTGTGGAAGATTGTACAAATTGTGAAACCAATTTTTTTTTTTTTTTTTTGCAAGATTGTTAAAAGTTTTGCTATGGAAAATTGCAAAGTTGAGCTTAGAATATTTGATACTATGTGTTGTAATTTGACATGTGATTTTACAGAATATTGCCACGTTGTGCTCAAAGTATTTGATATTACGTCTTTTTTTTTTACTTTGATCATTTGACTTGTTCGTGATAGGATTCATTGCAGTTAGCAAGTTGTCAAAAAAAAAAGATGTTTATTGATGAAATTTTGGTATTTGCTGGACATGTAGAATGTATTAAGCTAGACATTCTAAACAACTGATATTTTTTTTCCAATTTGGATGGATGTTTAAAAAAAAAAAAAAAGAAGAAAGACTCCCAAAAAAACACACCTTACATGTTTTATGACTTGAGCTGTACTAATCCATATTGAAAGGACACAGAAAGGTATAGATGTCAACATTTTATTGCATTTCGTTAAAAAAAAAAATTTGAAGATTCAAAGTGTTCTAAAAACGGATTATTATATTGACCTAAATTGAATAAGAATTCTATAAGATGTATCGGAAGAACTGATGCGAGTATTCAACTCAGACGTATGCATTTACATTGTTTTCCGAACATTACTTGGAACTCAGAATAATTGTTTTGAGTCGTATGAAAGATATTGATGAAATTGATATTTTGAGTTTAAAAAAAAAAAAAAAAAAAAAAAAAATTCTTATACATGTATTCCAAAATTTTCTGATATGTATATTCAAAATGATATATTTGAAAGGTATATTCGAGAGGTATACTACTTTCATTGTGAATTGAAAGGATTACTGATATACTTTTGAAAGGTATATTGTTTCGTTCATTGATCAATTTGGTATCTGATTGTGTCAGCCATAGACACTGTATTTTGCTATGTCTTCCTACATTTGAGACAGTTTGGAAGGTTTATTTCAGAATGCCTATTCTCAGTGTAATTTATTAGATATGGAAAACTTCCAAAATTTCTTAAAAGCTAATAGACAAAAACAAAACAAGAAAAAAAAAACATGACATTTGTTTCTAGGCAAAGGCATTGCCATGAAAAATTGTTTGTGGAAGATTGTACAAATTGTGAAACCAATTTTTTTTTTTTTTTTTGCAAGATTGTTAAAAGTTTTGCTATGGAAAATTGCAAAGTTGAGCTTAGAATATTTGATACTATGTGTTGTAATTTGACATGTGATTTTACAGAATATTGCCACGTTGTGCTCAAAGTATTTGATATTACGTCTTTTTTTTTTACTTTGATCATTTGACTTGTTCGTGATAGGATTCATTGCAGTTAGCAAGTTGTCAAAAAAAAAAGATGTTTATTGATGAAATTTTGGTATTTGCTGGACATGTAGAATGTATTAAGCTAGACATTCTAAACAACTGATATTTTTTTTCCAATTTGGATGGATGTTTAAAAAAAAAAAAAAAGAAGAAAGAAAAAAAAAAATGAAGGAATTGTAGAGAAGGAATACTACATAATTTGAGTTGATCTCAGACAGATTTAATGTGACTCAATTTTCTTACGGATCAAATGTATGTATACATGTAGGCACAAAGTACTTTCAAAAATGAGGACATTTTTTTGTGAAGATGGAATATTATGTAAGGTTATAATTTTACTGATGTATAACTATTTTATGTTCATTTAGCTTTCCACTCTGTTCTGCTTACCTCACTTCTGACCTACATTCCTCTCCTTTTGTATAGCTCCTCACTTCTATTGTTCTGCCCCTGCTCATTCAACCTTGCCTGCTCTGTCACCACTCTCTCTCTCTCTCTCTCTCTCCCCTCTCTTCCATGACTATTCAACCTACTCACATGACTCTCACTCTTTTACCCTATTGGTTACTTCTCTGTATTTACTATCATTTGATTGGATATTTTTGTTATGCACTTTCTTGTCAGCCATCTTGTCAGCCATTTTTGAAAATACAAGTTAGTACAGCTCAAGTCATAAAACATGTAAGGTGTGTTTTTTTGGGAGTCTTACAGTTATATTATAACCTTGTTCATTGAATGAGTGTGTGTAGGGAATCTATGGTAGTGGATCGTATTACCGAACACTTTTCATGAATTTGATCATATCAAACACATTCCAATAAAATTCACCAAACTTTCACCATAAATACACAAATACCTACAAAATATAAACATGCAGAAATTTTGCCGAAATTGTTTTTAATTTTTACGACATCAGCTCTTCGCAAGTGAAATATTTTTGTCACTGGAAAAGGTATCGTATAACCGAACATGTGTTTTCTATGGGAAAAGTTGGGAAAACAAAGTCACTGATGAGCTATTTTGACCATATTTTGGCATAATCGTGATATAGTCCCCAAATCCAAAAGTGGGGATTATTAGAATCACACCTACCAGAACGCATGAAAATCACTTCCTAATTTTCTCCACCTCCAGAACACAGTCCCCAACTCGCACAGCTTTGTAGCAAAATGATAACACACACAAATGAAACACATGCACTGTATATAAACACTAGGGTTCTCTCCCTATTATCACTTGTTCACTGCTACCATCTGGGCTGTGGAGAATCTACAGGTAGGACTATGGTATGCCAATGCTGTATAGAGCACACACTTTAAAAAATCATTAAAATATCACTTTTGTGACCAAAATTACTAATTTCCATACAGTTTTAATTTATCTATTATTAGTAATGTGGGAATAATTTTTGTATTCACCAGAGCACTCAAAAACTTGAATTTTGGGCATATTTTTGTGTATGGCCTCTATTAATGTTGTAACCCGCACCCGTTGCGGTACGGGTTAACCTGCCGGTATGCCTCCGATCGCGGGTTGCGGGCCGGGCCGAGTTCATTCTCAAACCCGCAGACCGTCATGCGAAAAAAAGGGAGAATAAACGACGCATAATAAAAACATTCACAGTGAAAATTGAGTTAAGATCATGTGCTTCTTACGTGGCAGATTCTTTTAGAGACGTAGATATTTCCTTTTAAAAAATGCCGGCGTATTTTTGTCTTGTGAATAGTGAACAGGACTGAGTCTGAGACAGTTCAACAACACATCGAGTTGCTCTTTCAAAGGCCAGCGCAGTCAAAAAGCAACCGCATGGGCCAATGAAACTCGATGTTGAGTTTCCCGTCCCATTTTTTCCAGCTCATAATGAGGAACCGATTTCATTATTCATTATTTTTCAGAAGATGAAAGTTTGACCTTTTGTAACCTTTTAACGCACTTTATTCTGTGGAACTTGAAGCCAGGGAAAAATTAATCATTTTTTTGGGGGGGCTCCATTTTCATTTTTTTTGGTAATATCTCAGGAGCTCTTTTCAAATGCTACGTTTTTGTATTTTGAGGAATACCTGTTCACTTATTAAATTAATTATTACTTGTTGTTTAATATTGTATGATTTTTAAAGTTTTTTTCATGCTTAGAATCTTGGATGTGGGTGTGTTTGTGTGGGTGAGACTGTGAGTTGAACTTGATATAAATGAATTTAATATCTAATTTTTACTCCATCTAATTCCAGTACTTGGCCATGTAATAAAGGCCCACATACCCTTACTTTTCCTGAAGTTCTTTGAAAACGCAGATCTCCACGAAAATTGTATTTCTCTATGGGGAAGTCTAAATTTGGTGAGAATGAACTCATTAATAACTTAAATATACATGACAATGAAGAAATCATCAAACTTCATTGGCAGTTTTGAAAAATATACCCGAAATATAAACTCTGTCTGAAGCAGAAAATCACCATCATTGAGGCCTTTACAGAGCGAATTGTCCCCCAGAGAGACAGAGCTCAGACTAGCTAGCACAAGCGCCAATGCGTACGTGGGTGAGCCTCCCGTCGGCCTTGTAACAGATTGAGCTTTGATGATTTTTTTTGTCTGATATTTACCTCATCCCCTGGAAAAATAAAACAAATGATTTTAAGTTATAATTAGCAAATGTAGGCCGTATAATAACTCACCACTAGACTTTATTGAGGTAGCTCAACCATACCTCGAGCGATGTTCGTGCAGGCTCCACCACTTCTACGGTTGTTGAGTGGAGCCTGCACGAACATCCCTCGAGGTATGGTTGAGCATGCAGCGTCATTCCATTCACAAAAAAAGAAAGAAAAGATTTACAGGTATTTACAAGATATACAAGTAATTGTGTTACTGAAAAGCTTATATTAATGTTTTAAATCAGTTTTGAATCTAGATATCCAAATAGTTTATTTTCAGAATTTGATTTTCAAACGCGGGCCAAATTTCATAACGCAGGCGGGCGACGGGAAACTGAACATCGAGTTTTAGCAGCCATATTATCGAATGAAATACAAAAACAGAAGGAAATAATATAGAGATAAACGAGAAGAAAAAATTGACTGTATCATTATCCAGGTATTTATTGCAATTTTGATTACTTTATAGACGAGGTCCCATAGAATTGAATATTGTAATTATGATTGTTGTGAGTCGCAGTGTCGACCGACCTGGACTGAAAAACAACATTGCCGTCTGCCGATCCTTGCTGGGCAGCCTGGGCTAGCTAGCGCGCTGAGCTGCGGCTCGCTAGCTCCGATCCGAGGCGTTAATTGCGTCATGCTTTCAATTTCGAGATCAGAGCGTACCCATTTCGTGGTACAAAGTCACAAAAAAAAACATTTTCTCTCCGGTATAAAAGGCGAATTTGCAATTTGTAAGTAAATTCACTCTAGGCTAGGTAGTAGTAGACATATATTTTCCTGATTTGAGCCTGTATAGTGTGGGGATTGCAGAAATAATGTTTTTCATTTTTCAAAGATAAATTGACTTGCGGGTTAAAACCCGACGGGTCAGCGGGTCCCGCTGGCAAATTATTGGATTATACGGGACGGTACGGTTCGGGTTTTCACTTGCGGGTTACAACATTACCCTCTATTGGTGAAAAGTAATATGACAAGAAAATTTTCATTTTTTGATCTCTATTTTTAATTAAGAAAAAATTATATAAAGAATCAAATTTAAATAAGAGCCAAGCAGTATGAATTAACAGGTCTAATAGAAACTGTCAGTGTAAAAAAAATCAAGCATTTGCCCCAAAGAAAAAGAGAAAATAAGCCAAACATTGCCACCCTTATTTTGTCACACATGGAGATATAACTGAGAACAAGGTTATATTATAACCTTGTTCATTGAATGAGTGCCTATTATATACTCGTGATACAGTCCCCACTCAATGGGAAATCAAGTTTGATTTTCACGGCGATGGGGACAGTTTCAACAGTATAGTATACTCGTGGTTCACTTTGTACGCAGTGGGGACAGTTTCAACAGTATAGTATATACTCGTGATACAATCCCCACGCTATGGGATACACAGTTCGTTTGGCACGCAGTGGGGATAGCTCCAACAGTATCATACTCGTGATACCGTCCCCTCACAACAGAAAATCGTGCTCATTCAACAAGGGGATGGGGTCAGTTTCCCGATGCAATGTGACAAGGATAGAGCATTTTAGGGTATGGCTGCGGAAGTTGGGGGGGGGCTTCAGCCCCTCCCTTTTTCCAAACATAAACGTGAAAATATGACCATAGGATTGTGATTTTATGTGCAGCTTCCCCCTTTTGCACCCACAAATGTAATGCACTTTACCCACGAATGTAATAATTTTTGATCGCCCACAGATGTAATCCTTCTAAACTAAAATCCTATAGAACTTCATATAGCACAAAAGTGCAAAGTCTTTTTTCCAGACCCAGTTAATTAAAAATTATAATGTAAGTCCAAAGTCTTTTTTTCCAGACCCGGTTGTTTCCAAACTTATAATATAGGTTCAAAGTCTTTTTTTCCAGACCCGGTTGATTAATAAATTATAATGTAAGCCCAAAGTCTTTTTTCCAGACCCGGTTGTTTAAAAAATTATAGGTTCAAAGTCTTTTTTTTCCAGACCCAGTTTTACAAATCATTTCTTAAAGAGTCAAAAAGTAACAAAGATCCCCACTCTCTTATTGATATTAAATAACATGGAAATATAGCGTAAATTAATAATTATATTAATTTATTAGTATTCAATTCATAATATTAATGTATTAGTAGTAGTATATTCATTTTTATTTGAAAGATCTGGGTCTGGATGTAAGACTACGCTATATTTCCATGTTATTTAATATTAATAAGAGAGTGGGGATCTTTGTTACTTTTTGACTCTAAGAAATGATTTGTAAAACTGGGTCTGGAAAAAAAAGACTTTGAACCTTAAATTCTTTAAACAACCGGGTCTGGAAAAAAGACTTTGGGCTTACATTATAATTTATTAATCAACCGGGTCTGGAAAAAAAGACTTTGAACCTATATTATAAGTTTGGAAACAACCGGGTCTGGAAAAAAAGACTTTGGACTTACATTATAATTTTTAATTAACCGGGTCTGGAAAAAAGACTGCACTTTTGTGCTATATGAAGGAAGTTCTATAGGATTTTAGTTTAGAAGGATTACATCTGTGGGCGATCAAAAATTATTACATTCGTGGGTAAAGTGCATTACATTTGTGGGTGCAAAAGGGGGAAGCTGCACATAAAATCACAATCCTATGGTCATATTTTCACGTTTATGTTTGGAAAAAGGGAGGGGCTGAAGCCCCCCCCCCCCCAACTTCTGCAGCCATACCCTAAAATGCTTTATCCTTGTCACATTGCATCGGGAAACTGTCCCCATCCCCTTGTTGAACGAGCACGATTTTATGTTGTGAGGGGACGGTATCACGAGTATGATACTGTTGGAGCTATCCCCACTGCGTGCCAAACGAACTGTGTATCCCATAGCGTGGGGATTGTATCACGAGTATACTATACTGTTGAAACTGTCCCCACTGCGTACAAAGTGAACTGTGTATCCCATAGCGTGGGGACTGTATCACGAGTATACTATACTGTTGAAACTGTCCCCACCGCCGTGAAAATCAAACTTGATTTCCCATTGAGTGGGGACTGTATCACGAGTATATAATAGGGAGAGAACCCTAGTGTTTATATACAGTGTGTTTCATTTGTGTGTGTTATCATTTTGCTACAGAGCTGTGCGAGAGTTGGGGAGTGTTCTGGAGAAAGGAAGTGATTTTCATGAGTTCTGGTAGGTGTGATTCTAATAATCCCCACTTTTGGATTTGGGGACTATATCACGATTATGCCCATATTTTATTGTTTTGAGGATATAAAGACTTCGAAATTGTGTTTTTGATAATTTTTGATCATTTTTCTATTTAAGTTCCCTTTGGAAGGAAGTCGCAAAGGTTTTAGCGTCTTTGATTATTTTCTGACGCAAATGATGCGCGCGTTCGGTAATACAAGGCCGGTCGGTAATACAATCACTCACTATACAGGTAGGACTATGGACGGTATGCCAATGTTGTACAGAGCACACACTTTAAAAAATCATTAAAATATCACTTTTGTGACCAAAATTACTATTTTCCATACAGTTGCAATTCATTTTTCATTAGTAACTTGGGAATAATTTTTGTATTCACCAGAGTGCTCAAAAACTTGAATTTTGGGCATATTTTTTTGTACGCCCGCTATTGGTGGAAAGTAATATGGCAAGAAAATTTTCATTTTTTGATCTCTATTTTTAATTAAGAAAAAAATAATTTAAAGAATCAAATTTTAATAAGAGTCAAGTTGTATGAATAATAGGCAGGGCTCGACACTAGCGGCGGTCCGACGGTCCCAGACCGGTAAAAATCGCTGTTGGGCCAGTAGATTTTCAGAAATTGGAAGATTTACTGGTCCGACATGACCAGTAAAAAATATCATTGTCGGGCCAGTAATTTTTCCAAAAATAGCAAGATTTAAGGGTCCGACATGACCAGTAATAAAAACCATTGTTGGGCCAATAACTTTTCCAGAAATGGTCAAATTCACAGCAAACCATTTCCCCGTTCAATTCTGCAATTCACACACAGAATACACACAGGATGAATCGCACGTGTTACTAGAGTACTATACAGCATGCGGACAGTGTACATGTAGTCAGCCACACAATCCACATGGTGAATTCTCCACTGGCCGCACGAACGAAACCTGGCTAAACTCTGGCAGAAATCTCTCACAGAACTGTCAAAATTCACGGTTCATACTCATGAAAGGCTCTTATAATGTCCATATTTCCTAAAAATTGGAGTAACTCTGTCATCTGTAAGCAGTAAAAGGGTAAATTTTCACTTCTGTTTGGTTCAAACAGATCGGGTCTCGGGTGGTATCGTCTGAATACATATAGCCCCACATATGCATTTATGTGTGTGTTGATACACTTGGTTTCTGACTTTCGTAGCTATTTTAATTGAGCCAAAAAAGAAACAAATTATTTATGATAATAGTTTAAGCTTTCTTCCTCTGTTTTCTTCCTGTTTTCTTTCCTTCTTTCTTTTCAATCTTTCTTTTAATTTTTTTCTCTATTTCTTTCCTTCCTTCTTTCCTTCCTTCTTTCCTTCCTTCCTCCTTTCCTTCCTTCTTTCATTCCTTCTTTCCTTCCATCCTTTCTTTCTTACTTTCCTTCCTTCTTTCCTTCCTTCTTTCCTCCCTTCTTTCCTCCCTTCCTCCTTCCTTCCTTCCATCCTTTCTTTCCTTCCTTCTTTCCTTCCTTCTTTCCTTTCTTCTTTCCTTCCTTATTTCCATCCTTCTTTCCTTCCTTCTTTCCTTCCTTCTTTCCTTCCTTCTTTCCTTCCTTCCTTCCTTCCTCCTTTCCTCCCTTCTTTCCTTCCTTCTTTCCTTCCTTCCATCCTTTCTTTCTTACTTTCCTTCCTTCTTTCCTCCCTTCTTTCCTCCCTTCCTTCCTCCCTCCTTCCATCCTTTCTTTCTTACTTTCCTTCCTTCTTTCCTTACTTCTTTCCTTCCTTCTTTCCTTCCTTCCATCCTTTCTTCCTTCTTTTCTTCCTTCCATCCTTTCTTTCTGACTTTCCTTCCTTCTTTCCTTCCTTCTTTCCTTCCTTCCTTCTTTCCTTCCTTCCTTCCTTCCTCCTTTCCTTCCTTCTTTCCTTCCATCCTTTCTTACTTTCCTTCCTTCCTTCTTTCCTCCCTTCTTTCCTCCCTTCCTTCCTCCCTCCCATCCTTTCTTTCTTTCTTACTTTCCTTCCTTCTTTCCTTACTTCTTTCCTTCCTTCTTTCCTTCCTTCCATCCTTTCTTCCTTCTTTTCTTCCTTCCTTCCATCCTTTCTGACTTTCCTTCCTTCTTTCCTTCCTTCCTTCTTTCTTTCCTTCCTTCCTTCCTTCCTTCCTTCCTCCTTTCCTTCCTTCTTTCCTTCCATCCTTTCTTACTTTCCTTCCTTCTTTCCTTCCTTCTTTCCTCCCTTCTTTCCGCCCTCCTTCCTTTCTTCCATCCTTTCTTTCTTACTTTCCTTCCTTCCATCCTTTCTTTCTTTCTTACTGTCCTTCCTTCCTTCTTTCCTTACTTCTTTCCTTCCTTCCTTCTTTCCTTCCATCCTTTCTTTCTGACTTTCCTTCCTTCCTTCTTTCCTTCTTTCTTTCTTTCTTACTCTCTTCGTTTCTGTCTTGCTTTCTTTTTGTCCTTCATTCCTTCGTTTTACGGGGGGGGGGGGGGGTCACGAAAGGCTAGAAAAATAAACTTGCGCCTTTTTTTAATGTTTTCTTTACTTTTTGGGACCAGTAGATTTTAGGTTCGGACCAGTAAAAATTTGAAAAACTGGGTATCTACTGGTCCGACATGAATAGGTTGGACCAGTAGAAAAAATGGGTTAGTGTGGAGCCCTGTAATAGGTGTAATGGAAACTGTCAGTGTAAAAAAATCAAGCATTTTCCCCAAAGAAAAAGAGAAAATAAGCCAAACATTGCCACCCTTATTTTGCCACACATGGAGATTTAAGTGAGAACAAGGTTATATCATAACCTTGTTCATTGGATGAGTGAAGCCTATGTAGTAGATGTAAAGTTGTATTTACCAATGGGGTATCATGCGATATATAGGGGCCAGGGGGGGTGTATACAATAACGATATACCGAAAGCCGTCGGGGTGTCACGTGGTCATCTCATATAGAATAGAGAGAAAATGCAAGGTGTCTTGGTTAGTCATTTGTCATGTTTGTTTATTCTTCACCCGGGATTCGTCATAGTCGAGCGACAGAATGGGTGGGGCATGGTCCAAATTACAAAGATTACTTTACTCTCGATCGCAATTGGGACACGTGAATGCAAACCTCGATCCACCACTCCCCTTCCTCCGGAAGCGCCCACAGCCCCCCCTGTCTCCCTTAGGGACCTTTTCAGGTCGTAAAAAAAATCCCTGATTAACATCAATACGGCTATGAACTTGAATGCATATGTCTATACCACCCCCCCCCCCCCCCCGGCCCCTATATATTGCATAATACCCCATTGGTAAATACAACTTTACATCTACTACATAGGCATGATAGGCGTGTAGCTGTATACTAGTAGTCCTATAATAATGGCATTAATGGCCCGCCATACCCAGCACGTACGTACGCGTACGCACTACTGAACTACCGTTAACAGCGCGGTCGTGGAGCTGTTGCCTGTGTTGTGATATGTCCAAGATCTATATATTGTTACTACGCGCAAGATGTGATGCGGCGCGAACGAATATCAGGAGAGCAATAAACATCATGGCTACGAGTTGCTAAGACTGATTGTACTCTCGACTATTTATTATGTCTTCGAGCTCTTAACGAGTCTGGATCATCCCTATATAATGAGGACATAATACTTCATGGTGGCAGCGGTAATGCTGTCGTTGTTTTGATCATTCCTTGGAACGGGAAAGTGAGCAATGTTTAAGTTTTATGGACGCTAAGGAGCATACATTGCTACGGTCGTTTGCTCTCGACGTTAATTTTGGTTGAACGATCAACGCTCGGAACCTGCGATGCAGCGCAGACGATAGGAGTACCGGTACGGCAAATATGTGTGAGTTACATGAACGCTCGAGCGGCACACATTAATTGCTTGGTCGTTTTGTTTTGCTACTGAATGGGTGAATATGTGTGAGTTTTATGAACGCTTAGGGGTACACATTAGATCACCACTGTCATTGATAATGTTGTCGAGTGTCGACTGGACCAGGACCGGGATCAGGAGTTCAGAACTGTTACTTTGCTGGGACAAAACAGAACTGTTGCTGGTGCGTTGCTGACGTGACCGGAAGGATCAGAACGGGTGACAGCGCCGATCAACGATCGATCATCGTCATCGCGATAGTGCAAGGTTGTCAACGTGATCGTGATGAAGTTTTTATACACTGAACTCGAACTTGATGTTGAAATGAATGCAGAACGTATCGTCAGAGAGAAAAAGAGATGAGAACTTAGATCAATCAAATGACATTGACGAACAGATCAGATGGAAAATCATTTGAATTTTAAATCCTGAACTCAGTTCTACATTGGACTCAATCACAAATCACATTTTCATGTCATTTTTAATGTCTCAATATCGTTGACTTTGCATTGTTCTATCGATACCAATTCTTGATACTGATACTTCTATATCACTTGGTTGATAGTTGGTTGTTGACATTGTTGTGATGATTGTGTGTTATGATCCAATTGTGCTATGTTTACTGTCAATCAGTCTGATCTAGATTTCTAGAGATCTAAATGACATAGCTTAGAAACGTTAAATCTTAAATAACGTTAGTCTGGTTAGAGTTTAGATAGACCTAGATCTCGGTCTAAAACATGACCAGAATCAGCAGATTATAGAATCTAGTCTAACGTTGACAGATAAGGTCCAAAATTGAACAGGACCAGGACCAGTTCTACTTCTAGATTGGAACAAAGTATGTTATACTGTAGCTGTTCAACGCTTTGTCTAAGCGTGACCACTAGGTTAGGATGTAAATGTGAGACTGCAGAACCAGTCAAGATTTATTCTAAGCCTAGATCTAAATATATAGATCTTGGACATATCACAACAGCCTGAACTGAAGTTAGCAGAGATGCCAAGTTCAAAGACCAGCAATGCGTGAGATTTTCTGTGAATCTGAGTGAGATCACAGACATTGTGTACAATGTATGGGGATAGGCTATGATAGTTGCGTGAGACAGAGATTTGAGGGGATGAAAAGGAGTCCAAAATGCTTGAGTCTCACGCATAATGCGTGAGACTTGGTAGCTCTGAGTTAGCGGCTCGGTGTAAAAATGGCAGAGGTAATAATGGCAGAGGTAAAAATGGCAGAGGTAATAATGGCAGAGGAAAAAATGGCAGAGGTAAAAATGGCAGAGGTAATAATGGCAGAGGTAAAAATGGCAGAGGTAAAAATGGCAAAGGTAAAAATGGCAGAGGTAAAAATGGCAGAGGTAATAATGGCAGAGGTAAAAATGGCAGAGGTAAAAATGGCAGAGGTAATAATGGCAGAGGTAAAAATGGCAGAGGTCATAATGGTATAGGTAAAAAGAGTCTTCACAACCCCCATGAAAAAAAATCAAAAAGCCCCCGCATGTAAGCCCTACATAGATTAACTAAGAAAGGTTTTAAGAAAATAAAAATAATGGAAAGGGTGACGTTCTTAAAATCATAGATAGATCGTCTGCACCAAATTGATAATCTTTTGGCTGGAATATCTTATTTTTTTGGACTCTCATGGATGGCCTTCTCATGTCAAATCGCTGTATTAGTATTCAAATTTGAAGCACACTCTTGATCGCAATTGTAGGGGAAGGCGGGGTAAGTTGTGACAGTTTTTGCTTTTTGCATGTTAGAATTGATATGATTAATAATCTTGTCGAAATAAGTACCTTGCCTTGAAATTTAATTCTGAAATATTATCCACCTATATATAACTTTCTATCCCCACACTGAAAGTCATCGTGACCTTTGAAAAAAACGATGTCAAATGGCTCAACTTGCCCCATATATGGGGTAAGTTTGAGCCACCTTCTGGGGTAAGTTGAGCCACAAAAACTATGTACAAAATGTATGGGGGAGAACCAGCATGTCAATTTTTTGTTTAAAGTCTTCACTTGCTAATTCTCTATAAATACTAACATCCTGTAAAAGGAAAAGAGCAGTCACGTAAATTTGCTCCTTTCAGCCTGCATTTCAATCGATTTTTATGGTTTGTTTGTTTTTTAAGATACATTACCATAGGAATTACCATGGCTCAACTTGCCCCATGCTGTTTGGCTCAACTTACCCCAGTCCGAACTTAGTGCGATAATTTTGTATCCACACATTTATTATGCATCCATCATATAAAAGACTATGACAAGAATGAAGATCCATACCTGGACTAATAATGTTGTTATCATGTCTTTATTATATTTAAAGACGTGTGTGTTTATAAAGCATATATCTATTTCACACTCTTTTTTACTTTTTTGGCTGAAATTCATATTTTTCCCTCTAAAAACTACTTTTTGTTTCAAAGTTGGAAACACTGTGGTGGGGTTAGGGGTTATGCTATGGGTCATCAATACATGACACCACCACAATGTCTGACTCATTCATTGTTGGCCTGGGGCTGGTGGCTCAACTTGCCCCTATGCTCAACTTACCCCGCCTTCCCCTACTTATTTCATTACAGGGGAAGTTCAACCTCGGTTAAAAGTCATTGTAGAATAGCAGAAAAAAATAAAATGATAATGGTGAGGGTTTTAGGAAATCAATCAAAGATTTAAAAAGCTATACTTTTATATTTCAATGGTGACATCATTTGCGAGCAGCTTTCCCATATTTGGTGTATAGAAAATATTAATGAAATGTAATTTTCTAGAAAAATCCAAAACATTTTTTTCTTCAGAATATCTTCAGCGACAAAGCATTTCACTGACGCTCCTGAAATATTTTTTAAAGCAATTATGAACCATTTTTTAGTGCATAAAATGTCATGGGGTAGCTTCCCATATATGACGTCAAACCCTTTGGGAACCTGGCATCCACTTGGACTAGCTGCATTGAGGTATTGCTCTATAAAGACTGAACAATAATTGTATCATTTACATTTAACATATCACATTAATCAGGGGCAGATCCAGGATTTTCCAATGGGGGGGGCACATTTTCCTGAAAAATGACATGCAAAAAAGTTTTCCGCCTACTAACTCGTAAACAAAATAAATAGCAAGCAGAAAAGGGTCTCGCTTTAAAAAGGGGGCACACTTGAGTTAGCATATTTGCTAAGATTTTATGATCCATCATGATATGGAAATTAAAGAAAAACTTTTATTACAGAATGTTCATTTATTTTTTTTATCCAGTTTAAATTATTAAAGTAGTTCGACGTAGACCCGAACTTGTTCGTTTCAGAGGGTTAGTGGCTGCACACATTGGTGTTTACATTTTTAAAATCGTTGGGTTTGTATGTAAAGCGTTGTTCTGCTTACGAGCTTAAGATCCTTTCATCATGCAGTCACTAATTGAAATCATTTTGGCAAGAAAATGATTGAGTTTAGATCTTAAATGACGAAAAACAACATAATATTTAATCAGTTTTTATAGCCCATTTCGTCGACAAGAATCCGGTCATGGATGATAATCATAATGTAGCCTATCATTATCATCTTTACCTCTGCCATTTTTACCTCTGCCAATTTTACCTCTGCCATTTTTACCTCTGCCATTTTTACCTCTGCCATTTTTACCTCTGCCATTTTTACCTCTGCCAATTTTACCTCTGCCATTTTTACCTCTGCCATTTTTACCTCTGCCATTTTTACCTCTGCCATTTTTACCTCTGCCATTATTACCTCTGCCATTATTACCTCGGCCATTTTTACCTTTGCCATTATTACCTCTGCCATTTTTACCTCTGCCATTATTACCTCTGCCATTTTTACCTTTGCCATTATTACCTCTGCCATTATTACCTCTGCCATTATTACCTCTGCCATTTTTACCTCTGCCATTTTTACCTGGCACCGAGTTGGCAACCTAAAATAATTTAGACCCCTAAAATACAGGATTGTCAACCTTCCTACGCATTAGGCGTAGGAAAGTGTAAAAATTAATGAAATTTATAGATAAAAATTCATTTAGGTTTTAAAAGATGGATTTCCTACGGAAAGCGTAGCTCAGTCGGTTAGACTAGAGCTCCTCTAACCCAGGGAACTCCCACCCGCTACGCAGGAGCCCAGGATCTTATTTGTAAAGGCATACTCACCTGACAAGCGTGAAGTATTATCAAAATAATTCTCCGAATAAATAGTTAAAACAGAAATCAAGCACTTACCACGATTATATGGATGAAGGTCTAACGAGTGGCAGTTTTTCTGACATCTGGGCACAGACTGGAACCTCAAAAAACGAAAAGTTCTCTCCTACCCCTGTCTCGATCGGCCATTTTTGTTATGAATTGTAACAAAATGGCCGATCGAAACGGGGGTAGAAGGAGAGAACTTTTCGTTCGGATTTTCCACAGGGGCAAAATCGCCCGCCAAAAAATTTGACAAGCAAAAAAAAGGTCTTCAATTTCAAACTTGTCAACCCATGCAACCCTTGCGTGGGTTGTGACTCGTCAGGGGGGGCAGTCTGGCCCCCCCCCATAGGTACATGTACGCTAGTGGTGCTCGCCTTGTTTAGATAGCGACACTTTTGTTTTAATGTGTGTTGTATACTGCATAGATGTAATGTACCAGTACTAGTACCAATACATGTAGAATCCCACAGGCAAGGTGGTTGCACTGCATTGCCTCAGAAAGAGTGAGCTACCTCACCCTTTTCGATTTCACGCAAATGGGCAAACTGTAGTGTAGAATGTAAATAAAGACGTCCGTATAATTAGCTTACCAGTACCAGCTTCACAAAATATATGCGGGAAAATACAAAATTTTCATTACCAAAACCGGGTGAATGTGTCGATCGTTCGTCATAATCCAGCTCTAGCATATGAATGTGCCAGTCAAGCACGATCCTGTTTATCTTTGTCAGTTCATATTTAGATCTACTTTTCAAATTTTAATTACCGGTAATTTACTGTATAGACCCTGTGCATGTACTTTAAGTTTTTATTGTATTCATTACTATTTTCGTCAATGCTTTCTCTACAATCTCTCTTTATCTAGTGCTTTTTCAAGAAAAGAAGTAAACCAAGATGTATTATACCAGATCAGAGGAAGGAGGAAGTGGAATTTCCCATGTAGAGGGTAAGGAGAATGTATTCATGTTTAATATATCTCCATAGTAGGAGTGTGTTGAAAATAGTTTCAGTGGATACTGGGCAGTGGAGGATTTTTTTACATGTACCTTATACCCGAATGGCACTGTACTACATGTAGATACAGTCAATGGAGTTCAGGCAGATGGTATTCTTTTTTTTTCTTTTTATGCTTCTGCTTCTTTCTCATGTAAATGGGCCTAATGTCTCTACCAAATAGTAGGTGTTTGTCAGAGTCATTTCTTTATGTTAGTCATTCGTCTGACCCGTCTTCCTTCTCTAAAGAAGCTTCTGACAGACCATCTTCAAATTTGGTCCGAGCATACACAGTATGAGTATGAGTGTATGATCTCTAGTGCAGTATTGGTCTGATAGTTTTTGGGGCACAAGGTCAAACAAAAAAAACAAACAATGGCAATTCAAAATTTTCAGGGAGGAATCAATTTTTGTTTCACAGAATATTAAGTTATGGTATTTCATATTTGTTATTGAAAAATACAAAGGGAATGGTGAAAGGGTGACATCATTCGTTCCCAAATTTGTATAGGGTCATTCCATCTGGATTCACCCAGTGGTTGCACCCGACCATCTCAGAATTCGTTGTAAATTGGTACACATAAAATTCACCATGGCCCATGCACAAAACAAAAAAAAATTAGTCAAATCGGTCCGTCGGTTCTCGCGCTATGGCCCGCCCTTTTCTCCTTGTTTTGACAAAAATGGGCGTGACCTTCAACTTTCAATGGCCATTGCATCATAACATGTTGACCAATTTTCACAAAACTGTTACCATTTAAATAGGAAATTCAGAGAGGAATCCAAAACATGCATCAAATAATGTCTTAGAGCGATTTATAAGGTAATGACCCTTGACCTTTACTTTGACCTTGAATTTGACCCCCGGACAAATAATTTTTAACTTGATTTTCGTGTATGTTAATTATTTATATGATATTGACAAAATATGTTAAAACCAATGATGATATTTTATTTCTTCACCTTTTAAAACTCTTCCAAAGATATGAAATTTCACTCTAGTCCCACATACTGATATTCATGTCAGTAAAGTGTTCACCAGTTACATGATTTCTTCCAATCTTGAGTCACAGTGAGCAAACGCATGATAAGAAATTAAGCTCATCAGTTCACAAATGAAACATTAAACATTTATGCTCATGAATAGGTATCTGTTTAGGCATTTTGATGTTCAGCAATATATATCATATATATGTATATATATATATATATATATATATATATATAACTGGTGAACACTTTACTGACATGAATATCAGTATGTGGGACAAGAGTGAAATTTCATGGTATCTTTGGAAGAGTTTTAAAAGGTGAAGAAATAAAATATCATCATTGGTTTAAACATATTTTGTCAATATCATACAAACAATTAACATACACGAAAATCAAGTTAAAAAATTATTTGTCCGGGGGTCAAATTCAAGGTCAAAGTAAAGGTCAAGGGTCACGACCTTATAAATCGCTCCAATACATTATTTGATGAATGTTTTGGATTCCTCTCCTAATTTCCTTTTGATTGGTACCACTTTCATGAAAATTGGTCAACACATTACGACGCAATGGCCATTGAAATTAGGCCCGTTTCGGGTACACGTGTACACGCACGGTCAAGTCAGTGCACGTGTACTAAATTCCATCACCGTGTACACGGTAGCATCTGCATAAACAAGCTCACAGCCTCACATTAAATCTTAGTTCTCAGACACTGCACATGTTTTAATTACTAATATGTCAACATATTTCAATTAATCCAGAGTGAGTTCACTTCCAAAATCGCCAATTTAATCCACATTCTTTCTGGAGACTCACGTTTTTGTACCACGAAATCGGCACGAAATGGGTCTGCTCCGGTCTCAAAAGCTCGAAAGCGTTGCTCAATCACACTCAGAGTCAATTTGAGAATCACCAATTGCGATCGCGATCATCGCTACAACTTACGTGTTATACGCTCGCACACAAGCCTACAAACAAACGCTCTTCAAATTGGCAACATAATAATGAAAATTAATCGATAACTTCAGTTACACTTATTCTGCAGCGATCTGTGCATGCATGTACGGTACAGTATACAAAATGCGCATCCACCGAGCGTCGGCGATAGCTAGGGCCCAGCACTGATTTTCTTTTGCATTCTTTATTAATTTAATGCGCTGCTAAGCCGAGTAAACTTTTAATTCGCACCAATTTTTGTGGATTGATACTTCAAACTTCTCAGGTAAGCTTTAAAACCGTGACTTAGGCTATATAGACCCCTTTTTATGACATATTGATGCGGGTCCGTGTCGACATGAAAACAGAACTCGCTCTCACAGTGTTTACAACGTGTACACGTGTACACGACCGAAAAACACGCCGTGTACACGTGCATCAAAAATGGACTTTCAAAACGGGCCTAATTGAAAGTTGAAGGTCACGCCCATTTTTGTCAAAACAAGGAGAAAAGGGCGGGCCATAGCGCGAGAACCAACGGACCGATTTGACTAATTTTTTTTTGTTTTGTGCGTGGGCCATGTTGAATTTTATGTGTACCAATTTACAACGAATTCTGAGAGGGTCGGGTGCAAAATTGCACTTTCATTGGGTGAATTGGCATGGAATGACCCTATACCAGTTTTTCACTGTTTTGTGAAAGTGAGCAAAACTTTAATATGTTGTAAATTTCCTCATTTTTTACATCCAATTTCGACGAAAATGTTTTACTGTTTTCTTTTTTATTATTGAAAATCAGATTTATTTTTTTGGGGGGATGGCCCTGCCCTCAAGAAAAGATATGATTTTTTCTTCTACCTTTCTTTGTTTCCTTTAGATCCAAGTCCAGGCACTGATCTCATCAGAGACACAACACAGAGGTATGTGACATGAATAGAATGGATTAATCATAAGTGATTTCTGAGAAGTGTTTAATAAAACTGTTTTATCTGACAGTTACCATAGTAATCATAGCCTATACTAGTGCTTCTCAACCAATCAAAATAAAGGAAGTTTTTCAAATCTGATAATGGTCTTTATTGGTACATCAAAAAACATACGTTGCAGCCAAAGGCTGAATTACAAATGCTAATACAAGGGGAAAAATATGACATATAAATTGACAAAAAACGCAAATATACAAACAAGGTATATATCATATATGGATAAAAATAAATAAATAGATAAAACAGCCAATCAATACAGAATAAAGAGTGACCTACATTCGACCTTGCAAAAGTATCAAGCAAAATATTAAATGAGTGGCAATTTGGAATTAGGTTGATTGGGTTTTGATCTATAAATAAAGGTGTCGGTGAAACGTTCCCCTCATGTTTGTAAAGCTATTTCCCCTGTTCCATGGAGTTTTCTAGCTCATTATTCTCCATTAAGTCCAGCACACACTATGTGAGGAGATTGTATCAAGTAACCAATTGCGTCTTAGAGCAATGGCCTCGCAGGCTAGCACACATATGCGCAAATCAAAGCACTGCATCTTCATGATGGCACTTCTTCTTTCGTCTGTGCTGCAGGAGCTCAGCAAATTAGTTGTGACAGATGCATCTAAATGTTCAACCACTTGTATTGTAAAATGTACATGTAGCATTATGGATAAAATATTTCAAAATCCTACTTTGTATGTATTCAAAGGAATTAAAGTTAAATTTATCTCATTTATACTTAACCTTGTATGAAAAATTTGACATAGTGCAATTATTAATGCAAATTAACTCCTTTCCTAGCAGCAGATTTCCTATTTTTAAAAGTTAAGAATATTTTTATCTCTCATGCTTTACAGTTTTCTATGTAGGCGCCGCTTTTCTGACAGTGGCGGCGTCAACACCGAATCTTAACCAAAAGTTAAGTTTTTGAAATGACAGAATAACTTAGAAAGTATATGGACCTAGTTCTTGAAACTTGGCTATAGTGTTAATCAAGTATTACTAAACATCCTGCCTGAGTTTCTTGTCACATGACCAAAGAGAAAGGTCATTTAGGGTCAATGAACTAAGACCATGTTAGGGGAATCAACATCAAAATCTTAACCTAAGGTTAAGTTTGGAAA
The DNA here is from genome assembly GCF_018143015.1 of Lytechinus variegatus. Classification (NCBI taxonomy): domain Eukaryota; kingdom Metazoa; phylum Echinodermata; class Echinoidea; order Temnopleuroida; family Toxopneustidae; genus Lytechinus; species Lytechinus variegatus. Next base: position 266,585 of record NC_054756.1, read on the forward strand.
TGTCATCATAACTTAAAAAATATATGGACATAGTTCATGAAACTAAATAATAAGATTAATCAAGTATCACTGAACATCCTGCATGAGTTTCATGTCACATGACCAAGGTCATTTAAGGTCAATGAACTTTGACCGAATGGGGGTATCTGTTGAATTACCATCATAACTTTAAAAGTTTATGGATCTGATTGATGAAACTTGGACATAAGAGTAATCAAGTATCACTGAACATGCTGTGCGAGTTTCAGGTCACATGACCAAAGAGAAAAGTCTTGTAAGTAAGGTCAATGAACTTTGGCCATGTTGGTGGTATTTGTTGAATTACCATCATATCTCTGTAAGGTTAGTGTATTGGTCTAGCTCATAAAACATGGACATAAGAGTAACCAAATATCACAGAACATCTTGTGCGAGTTATAGTAGTTTTCAAATTCAGCACTGCTGCTATAATGAATTGCGTGATGCAGGTGAGACCACCAGAGGCATTCCACTTGTTAAAGCTAGACATGGATACTGTTTTTCCCAAAAGAAGCTTCATCAACATTAAAATTTACATGGTTATGACTTTCATAGATGAAGATAATGTTGAAAGTTCAGTTCCATATATGTATTGCATAAAACTTGCAAAAATAATGGTTATCAAGTTTCTGAAAATAGATGAATGAAATTCCAGGTCAATACACAAAGGTCAAAGGTAATAGAGTCAATAGACTATTATAACCAAAAGTTCAGATTTTGAACTCAATGAGTCAGATGAAGAAGATGAAGAAAAAAAAATCAGCCTTTGGAGCAATTGCTTTATTTTGTATGCATAACACTTGCTTGTGCTTTATAACCCTTTTCTTGCCTTCAGATATTGGTAGCGGTTTGTTTGACCCATACAACATCACGCTCCTGTGAACATGGTTCACAGAGCAAATGCGGGACTCATATGCAATATGGTTTCCTGACATGGCAGTACGAAATATACTGCTTCTCTCATGTAATATGTTTTCCTTAAACGTGGTGTCAAACTATTCTAACTTTTTTCCAGCAAATGAATTACTATAGTTGGCTTTCAATTTGCAATACTGCACCTCCCATTTCTACAGAAATTTTAACCAAACAAAACAGTCGCTTTCAGGGTCTAAATTCATGTAGGGCATTCGCAGACCTCCTTACCTAGTCTTATCACCATGCAAACCCTTTACCAATATGAGTTGTTTTCTTCACTGTGCATTAACAGTTCTGGGTACTTACAGTATTGATGTTATTAATATTATTGTATGATATTAACGTTATTGCTTTTTAAACATTTTTCCACTTTTTTCACTACCATCCAGGTCTGCAGGAGGGGTTCATAATACCTCTTCTTTGAATGCCAGTCTTGGTTATGCTGACAATGTAGGCCAAGAGGAGGAGACTCATTCTGAAAATGTGGGCTCTGATGCAGATGAATTGGTAAATACTGTAGAGTTTTTTGTTCATTACACATCAATGAAAATTGTGTTGCAATTGAAGTGCAACATTGTAATCATCTGTAAAATGTTTCAGCGATGCATTAAAAATGCGTATTTTGGTCTGCATCAATTGCCGTGCAGCATCAGAACGTTTCCGTAAGAAGGACTGAAATCCAATGAATATCCCATCTAGCTCCTGTTCAAAATTGCTATTGAATATGAGAGCATATTCAACAGTTTAGGGCGCTTGCACGAAGGCGTGAAATATACAATGCGTACAACAATGAGAGCAATGCGATGTGCAGCATGGATAAAAATGGCGCTCAATGACGTCATTATAAAACATTTGCGAGTTGCATGTCAATGACCAAATTTAATCTTTGAAAGTGATGGTGCCTTATGTAGTAAGTGATGACATGACTCGTTCAGTCAAATTTTGCCCTTATTTTTTTTGGGGGGGAAAGATGATAATGATTATATTGGATGGCTTTATTTCATGGAATACCAGAAATATTCCACTCATCTGCGATTGAGCACCACATCATTAATGTGCTACATGTAGTTTACGAAAAGCTTTTAGATGCCAGGAAGTCTAATATGTTTCAAAATCATAGGTAAAATTATCTTTTTTTTTTGTTTACTTCAGCCATTTGAAGCATCCTTGCTTGGTTGGATGAAAAGGTCTGTTGGTCCTTCCCATGGTTGGTACCCTGGTCTGATATCCAAGGTATGTACATGTGTAATTCTATAATCTTTAAAATCATGACTTTACACACATTTTTTGCACAAAAGATTGATTTTCCCCTAAGGTCTTGTTACTCTATCAAGTAAGATGACAAAGGTTTGCATGTGTTTCACATTCTATACTAATATTTTATTTTTTGTCATATGTGTAGTGTTTCTGATTGTGATATTGATGCTAATATATTAACATGTTTTATTCAGATGAAACTAAATGCATTTATTTTCTGCACTTTCAATACCTTTAATATCATGAAATATGCTATTGAATTTTATAAATAGTGTGGTGAACTAACAAACTAAGTTGTCATGTTTAGAGCAGTTTATGGTATGTTTTGTGTGCATTTGTGTTCTTCAGATTCATCTGGTGATCTTGCTCCTGATTGGACATGCACTAGGTACATCTTTAGGAAAAGGTATGGGCCACCTACCTCTCACCTTTTGAGAGTTTTCTATATGAATGTAGTGATGTCTACATAATTATGCAACAGCGTAGATTATTTAATGTCTACCATCATGCAATTATTTGCTGCGGCCGTGCAATCTGCGATGGAGACCTTAAGGGTGGCCATAATACCAGCAGCCAAAGTAGCTCCACCTTATTAAAGTCCTCAACTACTCATATCTGGCAAGGTTACCTACCCACCATGCAATATTAATAGCAGTTTAGTCTTGTAAAATAAATCCACTTGAATAGTAACACAGAATGTTTTCATACTGAAGGCAAAGTGGAGTTACTGCGGAGTAATTCCAGATTGAGTTGATATGCTTGTAATGCATACTGACACCCCCTTTCAAAAGGGCAAGCTCCGCAGCGATGTATCTGCAATCATTTTCCATGGTTTCCAAGCGAAAATTAATGAAGTTATACACGCGAGAAAGGCGATACTTATGGTGCGGAGTAACTCTGTTTGTAACCCTCTTCTCGAAGTGGGTCAAGTACTCTGCTTTGAATCCAGATTGAAATAATTCTGGACTCCAGTGTAACTCCACTTCGGCTGTCAGTATGAAAACACCCTCATTCACTACTCGATTCTCTCATACTGCAATAATTACTTTACCAAGTACAGTGCTTAGTAAAGAAAGTACATGTACTTTCCTCTCAAAATCTACAATTTCCTCAATAAAAATTAATTATATCATATGCTAGATTATTCTCTGAATTAACCATATATATTTCAAAATGTATCTTTTCAAACTACATGTAGCTACATGTATCACACAGTCAATGAGAGACCCCATCATATTGGTCAGTTCCCTCCTTATTGTGCACATTGCATGAAAGCATGAGCATGAATCTTAATCATTCATCCAAAAAATATGAGTGGAATTCTTGAAAGTCCATCCTTCAAAGGCCTTTGTCGCATGACTTTTAGAGTCTACGCGTACGACTCTTACATTAACTTTTGAGACCAAACTTGCATTGTCCATGCATGTGGTTCTCAAGTTATGCAACATTTCATCAGCTTATGTCACAATAATTCTACCGTATGCAAATTGTGTTTTCATTTAAATTTACGTAATATGTTCACATTCGGGGCTTATTTTGTAAGTATCTTTTATCTGACTCTTCTTCCCCTATATTTAGTTTTAGTTTATTTAATTTTTTATTAGGTTATATCTTTGAATTAGCATAACTTACATAATACTTTCACATTTTTCAAAAAATAACTTTTCAGTTTTACATGCATGCTTATTTTCTTTGCAAGCGCCTGAGTCAGCTAAGACTTAAATAGGGGGTGGAATCAGGACTTTCCCCTGTTACACCCAATAATGTCAAACAATGCCCACAAGTAAAAGGAGACACGCAAATCTAACACACTTATCCACAAACGAAATAACACCATTCCCCTGAAAGTATAACTGCCACAAATAATCACCAATTTTAGCTCTGGGCCAGATGAGCTTATGCCGTGGCGTGGTGTCCGTTGTCTGTCATCCATCCACAATTTTTAAATGCTTCTTCTTCGCCATTTCAAGTCCAATTTCAATCATGTTTGCTTTATATGATAGCACTAGGCGGGGGATTCAAAACTTCTACACAGAATTTTGAAACTCATTAAATATGCCAATTTATGCACATTTTTCAAAATTCACAAAAAATGCTTCTTTATTTGTTGAAAGATTTTGAATTTTTTGCTTCCATCTGGTAGAGCTTTATGAGGTTCACCAAACTTTTACACAGAATTTTGAAATTTTGACTCAAACATTTTTATGCTTATTTATGCAAAATTAATTTATGCATATTTTTAAAAATTCACATGAAATGCTTCTTTATTTGTTGACCGATTTTGATTTTTTTCTTCCATCTGGTAGAGCTTCATGAGGTTCATCAAATTTCTACAGAGAATTTTTAGATTTGGAGTAGAAAATTACATGTATTTATGCTAATTTATGCAAAATTTCTTCATGAATCACCAAAAATGATTTTTCTTCTTCATCTGTTGATCAATTTCAATTTTGTTTGCTTTATATGATAGCTCGAGGTGGTGATACAAAATTTCAAGACAGAATTTAAAACTCATTAAATATGCTAATTTATTCATTATTTTCAAAACTCACAAAAAATACTTATTTTTTATTGATTTTGATTTTATCAGAGCTACATTAGGTTCACCAAGATCCTACGCAGAGTTAAGAAATTTTGAATGAAAAATAATTTATTTATATAAAATTTATTCATAGATTACAAAAAATGCTTCTATGTAAATTTCTTTATCAATTTCAATTCTATATACTCAATTTAGGCGGCTTGTCAAAGGTGTGCGTGCGTTTTTACCTTTATATTCTGCGGCGAACCCGCTCAGCGTGCCATTGTCCATTTTTCTTTCCTACGGGTCAGTGCTCTTGCCATTTAAGACGACAGCGTTCCCTTTTGCAGCGAAAACGGAAGCGTGCGCTTTTATCTTTTCTTTTGACACCCCCCGGTTGGCTCTCCGATTAGATGTTTCTGCATGAGCGCCCTCTATGTCCACAATATCGACGTCTTAGGCAAACTATTAAACGAGCGATCTCTGGTCACTGATCTGGATATCGTTGTGTCCTTGTATCGGTGTGCGTAGTTCAGTGGGGTGTATATCCGGTCCGTGTGCCCCCCCCCCTTTGAGAGCCTTTATCAAATTTGTTAATGTAAATATGCCATTTTTACACAAGTGTGCCCCCTTTATTTGAAACTCACAACATGTATTTTAATGAGAACATGTCGTTCATACACAAATGAGGACCTTCACTTTAGCCTGGTAAACAGAGAGTTGGTAGGCAATAAATATAACTCAAATGTTCACATTAAGAGTAGACCTATAAAGAGGGAAGTTACATGGTTAATCAAAAATGTGTTGATAAAATATCAGTCGAACGTTATGTTATAATCTGCTTCGCCAGATAGGTTTTATGTAATATTGCTCTTTATAAAGGCAAGCATTAAACTACATTAAATGTCGAAATGTTAAGAAATATAATGGAAACCATATCAAAATGCACATTACGAAAAGAACAAAATCAAGGTTCTAGTATGGGGACAAAACGAGAACAAGAAAACTACCAATTTGATGCTCATTTTAATTCCCCGAAAGCCGGACGTTGAAAATGACATGGGCCAGCGCATTGCAAGCTGTATTTAACGGCTTACCCCATTGACAAGGTAGATTTAAATTACCCCATTCTTGATTGGGGAGATTAACGTATATTCTTGAACATAGAGGTGGTCTGACGGGTTGCGGATTTCAATAGAAAGATGACCTCTTGATTGGTAGGGGTATGTCAAGGGGAGATTATCACTTTGTCAGCGCGGGTGACTGTCTTGATACTTTGATGTTTCCCGATGTGCCTTCTATTCGAAAACCGTGTTTGCAACTAATCCCAATTATGAGACTATTTGGAATCAAAATTAAAGCCTAACTGCACCCTTTTCATAGATTTCGTTTGAAAATAAAATACTTGCGTTTAAGGTAAAATTGGAATATGAGAAGGCCCTTCATAATATGTAAACCAAATAGTGTCACTTTTAAGCTTTATTCTTTTAAATCAAATGTAAAAATATATGTAAAATAATCTCACAAGCCTAATCTAAATAGTGCGAGCACGAAGCGCGCGCTAATTTTTTATTTCATGTATTTTGTCCTAAAATAGCATTCTGGCAATGCTTGTGATCCTAAACGAGATGAATGAATTTAGTACGCATTGATCGTTCTGATAAAAAAGAATCTGTTAACGGCTACTTTTAATTATCTGTAAATGAAAACGTTACATATTTCAACAATCAAATAATGCGAGCGCGAAGCGTGAGCTGAAAATATTTACTTTTCTACCTGAAGAATAGAAGTTCTAAGCAATCTTTGTAATCATGAAAAAGGTAAATACATAACTAAGCAAGCCAAGCGAGCTCGAGGAAAATTTGAGATTTGTAGAATTGTGAGTGGATATGGATCACAGTTAAAAAGAAACATATATGATTCATTATTATTACTTTGAGTTTTGACATAGGGCCGGGATATTCTAAGAACAATATTCCATCATGTGAAAATTATGACTGTCTTCCTATTTCTCTTCTTATCAAATCGCGAGATGAAAATTTTTGATATTCCATTCTGAAAAAGGGACAATTTATCAATAAATTAATTCATTAATCTAATAAGCCTAATCAGAGCGCGAAATCTGTCAATATTATATATTTAAAGCACTTTCGTAATTATGAATAAGATGCCTGAGTTGATATATTTTTAACAATCAATGTGCGCGCAAATCGCCAGCCGAAAATTGTTGATAAACTGTCATAAAATGGAGATTTTAATTAGTTTGTAATATAATTAATATTGAAATTTTCATAACTCACCAATCAATATGCGAGCGTGCAGCGCTAGCTAATATGTTTTACAATCTGACATGGATAGGAATATTCTGATAACTAAAATGGAATACAGGAAAATAATAGGTACCTGACAAATCAAATTTTGTGAGCGTGCAGCGGGAGCAGAAAATGTTGATATTCAGACAATAAAAAAATAATTTTTTACAGAACACTTTTTAAAAATCAAAGTTCGATTTCCGAGTTGAAATATGTTATGTATATTGATTTCAAAATTTGATATTTTGAGTTCCATATGTGTAAATCACCTAAAAGGCATTGCGAGCGTGAAGCAGGAGCGAAAATTTTATATAATGACATGACATAATCTTTTTTAATTGTTTTCCCCTCATCTTATTTATTCAATCGTTTTCCTCCTATGTTTTTTCTCCACTCTTTTCCTCTTTTCGTCTTTCTTTCCCCGTTTTGTTTTTTCTCTGCAAATAGAGGGAGGAGGGAGGGGCGGGCCCCATGCCCCCCCTAGATCCAACTCTGGAACAATCTAACAGAAAGTATTAAACAAGCAGATTCAAGAGAGAAATTCAAGTCAATGTTAAAACTTTTTTTTTTTGGGGGGGGGGGTTAAATAGCCTTTCCCTCCGCATGTGAAGCCCCCTATCGTTTACAGCCTACTGTGAATTGTGCAAATACTTTAAATTTTGGTGAAATTCATTCTCTCTTTCTATTTGTTCTGTAGCGTTCAGATACATATTTTGTGCTTCACTTGTAAGTGGCATACAAATAATGTAAATTACTATTAATGGCGTGCGTTTCCCGATCTCCTTATCGAAATCAATATTAATGAGAGAGCACAATATTGTTCTCGCTCTAATGGAGGGGGGGGGTCAGTGTTCTATCAAGCAAAAGACGTAGGCCTATATGTGCATAAGTTCATATCATTGTTGTAATGATAAAGAACCTGATGAATTCTGTTTTGGTATATCGACGTTATTATAAAGTTAATGACAAATGACAATCAATATGATTCAGGCGTACACCGCTTTAACTGAACATGCATCCAGAAATCGAAATATCTCATGAATTCAAAACGTATGTAGCAGGAATGGCATGCAGTTCGGATGTTACAGCACTCTAAATTAGAATAATCTCGTATTACAAATGTCAATTTTGCTAAAATGCACACAAACTCATAACTTTATAGACTCTGGGGGATGATATCGTTGATATAAAAATCGCATCTACCTCGATATGCAATCATTTTTATACTGCATCGGACTTGACATCCCGCAAAATCTTTTCCATAATTAGATGACCATCCATTCTCTTTCTTTTTAATCTAAATATAATCTATGTCTTTCAGGATCATGATATGAAAACCCTTTTATAACAAACATGATAAATGAAAAACGCGTCTCAAGTTATACATGGTTCATTGCCGCAAATATACCAATCATCTTCGTTTGTCAATGTTTAATTATCAACATTATCACTGATATTATTATTCGTATTATCATGTCCATTAATATCACTTCAAAGTTCTAATTACCACCATCATCATCACTGTTATCATCATCATTCATTCATTATCTATTTCCAATCGTTCTCCAGTATCAATTTTATAGTTTATATAATCCCAGGTGAGGTGAATGGGTACCCGGTAGGAAGAAATTCCTCGAATGCTCGAGCGCGGCCCGATCAAGGTAGCCGTGCTAAAGCCGGGGTAATAATAGCAGGGCCCTCTGGGAGAACAGTTTTCGGAACTGAAGTGGCTACCCTGGGTAAATATGCCGCTATTATTATTATTATTATTATTAAAAAAAATGAAAGATAATGGTAATGATTATGGTGATGTTGGTAGTCATGAACATTAGATCCGTTTTGTGAGATAATTTATGCAATTTTACACGCTAATCGCTACTCGATGATGGTGAAAGAAATCTTTTAAATAGCATAACAGAAGTCGGGGCGGTAGTTACTGCATACACATACTTTAATACACTACATTATTACAAAAGATTACCCATCGGGCGTGCCAACGGTCTTTTGAAGTAGGTTTATCTATTGAAATTACGACAATAATCACGGCAGCGGATATGGGGAATTCAAGACTGTGAGCTTCTAGCTCTCCCATTGTTTTCTGTGGCGACCCGCTGAGCATGCTATTGTCAATGATTCTCTACTATACGGGTGACTGATCTTGCTTTTTCATGATCATAGGCCAGGGCGCGAGGGCAATGACTAAGAACAGTTCGATGAGTATCAATGCCAAGCAATCCTGAAAGGTCAATAATGTTCAATTCTCTTGATGGAGAAGCTTGTATCATGGCCCTATTTGCTTTTGCTTTTAGGCCAGTAAGTGTACTAACTAATATTAATAATAAATAATGACATTCCATCTATTTTAGAGCAATGACCTAATGCTAATATCACTCTACATATCTCCCTGCAGCTTACGGCCCCATAATTTATCTTCACCCATGAATTACCGAATTTTGAAGCTTAAATTATTGAACATAATGGCATCCTAGTATTGTAATGATGTAATCACTGCAAGTGCAATATAAATAAAAACATTAATTTAATTCTACTCACATTGATTTTACTTTAGAACAAACTCACCCCCTCTTCTACTTCTTCTGTTTCTCCGTCGTTATTCTTCTTTTCCACCTTATAATTCTTCTTGTTCTCATCCTTCACTCCCTTCTTCATCTACTCTTCTTACTCCTCCTTTTTTAAATCTTTTTTTCTTCTTCATATCCTTTGTCGTCTTTCATTATTCTTTTTTCTCCACCTCATCCTTTCCTTCTGCTTCTTTCTTTTCCTTTCTCCCCTTTTTCTACGTCTCCTCTCTTCTTGTTGTTCTTCTGCCCACCTGCCCTTCTTATACGTCTCCTACTGCTTTTCCTTCGTCTTTCTTCTTTTTCTTCTTGCGTCTCCCTTTTTTCTCTATCTTCCTTTTCCTCTCCGTATCCTTCCTCATCTCTCATTATTAATCTCATCCCTTTTTACTGCTCCTCCATTCTACATGTACGTCTGCTTCTCCTTGGTAATTCTTCTTCTCCTCCTTCTCCCACCCCATCGATTTATGATGATAAAATTATAATGAAATAATAGAAATGTTAACGAAGATAATACTTATAATAGAGAAATGAAGATGATTGCGATAGTAACAGCGGTGATGACGATATCGATATCTATGGGGGGATATAGACCATGTACAGCACAACTTATCAGGCGCAATTTCAAATATGATTACATGACGATTTCGATACGAAATATTCATCATAAATCTAGACCTAGTACATTAATATACACTTATCTTTTTAGAATAATGAAATCGCCGCTCAATATCGATAATTCTGATGATCACTAAAACAGAAAAGCATACGTGGGACAGTGTATTATAACATTGCCTCGAAAAATACCTGACATTTGATGGAATTCTGTGCTTATATCGCTCATTTCTCAGCACTTTTACGACTTTCTTTCACAGGGCTATTTGGCAAATATTTTTCATTTATACAAACACTTCGTTGGTAAATTTCATTGGATTCTGATCGAACAAATTTTCAGATCGTTACCACAGTTGGTATTTATCTTCAATTCCGAACATTACGTTTAATACGTTAAACCAATTAAATGAAGTTATACTTTAGTCTGTAATATGTTGTTTTTATGTTGTACTCTCATACCCCGAGAGGGGATCGATAGGGTGAATAAAATGTAAATCTAAATCAGGGGCGGATCCAGCCTCCGCCAATAGGGGAGGGGGTGATTTTTTTTCACCCATATTTTCCCCGATCGGCCGCCCAAGGTTGATATTTAATTATTTCTTTGAATTGGTTGTCCCAGTGGCGTAATGATTATTTAAGTTAATTAATAAGTCTTCGCATCATCTTATTCACTCGCCTTCCTCCTCTTATGTTTTCCTCTTCTTTTTTTTTCCTCTCTTTTTTCTTTCTTTCCCTTTTTTTTGCTCCGCCAATAGGGGGGGGGGGCTTTGTAAATGTAAATCCAACCAAGAATTGGATCTATACAACATAATGTCTAAAGGTCAGGGGAGGATCCATGACAGGGGGAAAAAGGTTCCGCTTTTAGGGGGGGGGCACTCTTCTGTTTTGGCTGCATTTTGCATTACAAATTCTAATTGTGCCTCTCATAATGAAAGGGGGCGCAAGGGCGGCCCCCCCTAAATCCCCCAGTGATAGAAGGGTGACAGGAAGTTTGAGGATGCTGATTCATTCATGGCATACTATTTTCGAAATAGACGACCACAATTTTGTAAATATCCAGTCCACGCGCATGCGTACTCTCATTCCGAAGACGCAAGTCATAAAATAATTTCACCCCCACTTGATCACGGTTTCTGCGAGGACACAACTCTGCTTTCTCATGAATATTGATTTCGATGTAGAGGCAGAAATCGGGAGAACCCCTCTCAAATTTCCGAGTTTTGTCCACTCTTTCAACTGTATTTCCTCCATTTTTTTCACCCTTCCTCTTATTCCATCCCAATATTATTTTCTTATTTCTCTCTGTTTCCCCTTCCTTTTCTCTCCCTTTGACCTCTTAGTTTCTTTTTCCTCTTTTCACAATCCCTTTGGTCCCGTTTCTTTAAAACATGGAGATAAAGAAAATTAAGAGACAATGTGTTATCCTGGGGAAATGGTTGCCCGTCAAAAATATGAAAAAACTATTTAAAACAGTTTCTAATAAATCTTTGTAAATCTTTTATATTTCTATGCCTAATAGCGCTAAGCTAGCTGTTCCGGTCATATTTATTTTATCATTCTATTTCCTTCTGTTTTTTTTTTTGGGGGGGGGGGGCGTTCTCAACACCTGCTTGAGATGCGAGTAATAATTAATATTCCAAGTCGACGTGAATTCTACGAATGGCTTGGGCCTACGAAACGAAAAAATGTGGAATCTTATTTTCCCACCTAAAACATGAATTGACTGTCTTCCAATTGCAAAAAAGAGGTTTTCATGGTTATTGCAGCAAATTCGAAAGATCAGTAACGATTTTTGACACATGCGTGATTTTTTTTTTTAAAGCTACCGTGGCTTTATGAATGCACCCGATAGATGCGAACCACAGTTCAGAACAGTGACCCGAACTCTCGATCCGACAGTCAATATGAACATGATGAAGGCACACATTTGTTTTGGTCGTAGAGGGAGCTATTTAGAATAGATTCTTCGGCCTTTCGACAGAAATTAAGACATGCAGGAAAGACGAACAAAAGAACGGTGGCATTAAAGGGCCTTTGATGGCGGCCGTTCCTTTGAAGACAAGGGAACGTTGGGCGGGAAAGCCGAAGCGAAAACCCGGATGCGGGAAGAACGATGAAGAACGGTGCATGGACTTTTGACAAGCTACCTTATGTCACCAATATAATTCACTACAGTGTCAACAGGGCTGAAATTAGAATTGTGTTAAATTTCGTTGGCGAGATGCTGGATGAGGTCCACATCTTTGATGTGCTAGTTCACTGTAATGTCCCTGTGATAATGCTTAGAGCATAGTCCTTACTCCAAACCCATTCAATTCAGCAATTAAGAAAAAAAAAATCTTCAAAACTATTAAGACCTCATCTTTTATTCCTGAGGAAAACATGAGTATTGACCTTAGTCTTTTTTCAGTCCAGATACATATAATTTAACCCTAAATCTCCCGGGGTATTTTGATTCTTGTCATTCCGGGGGGGGGGGGGCATTATGGACCCCCTTAAGATCTCAGCCGCAGATTGTGCGATCGCAACGAAAATTTGCATGATGGTAGAGAATGACATAATCTACGCAGTTGCATTGGTAAATTTCACTTGCTTCATATATTTTTATTTTGTATGAATAATTTTTGCTCTGATGCACTAAATATAAAGCTCCTAGAATGCTATTTTTTGGTGAAAATACTCTTTACAGCTTTCCTAACAATTGTGAATGAAAAAAATTCTGGTACCAAGACCGATTTCTTATTTATTTTATTGTTTTTTAAATTTGTTATGTATTTCTTTGTTTTTTTACTTTTTGTTTTTATTGTTTTTTTTCGATGGAAATCGTTCCAGACTTATTTCTAATCATAAAAAAGGCCAAATTAATTAAGTTTAATCAGTAAAGGTAGAAATAATGATACAATTATGAATTTTGGCTAAATACACAATTTGCATTGAATTTGTACATGAAATCACATTTATGAGCAATTTGGGGTTTGACATGCACTTACATAATGTTGCGTAATGTCGTAACCGCGTACCCGGGCGTCACCAATTTGGTCTCAACATTTGCGCGAGACTTGAAAGTAAAAAGTCAGTGAGCGGCAAGGTCCAAAAATTTTGCACAGCAGATACATGTATATCACCAAAATTGTCGAGGGGGGGGGCATTATGGCCCCCTGGGAGAATTAGGGTTATTCTTAAACAATGAAGAAAAAAATAACTTCTTTTATTTGGATTGTTGGTCTTATGATTTAAGTTGTATTTTTGTATCATTATTATTCAACTAGGTAAAGTGTTTAATTACTAGTTATGTAGGTGAAATTATTATGGGTAAGCTATTATTACTTTTAATTAAAATGAAGGGCACTAAATGTTCAATTTATAGCTGGTGAAAGAGCACCCAGTAACCATTAGAGTTTGGTGGTAATTGAATACTGGATGATACTTTTTTCGTATAATCCATATTACATGTATATACCAATATATTATATTGGCTCTAATGACATAGTCTTTGCTATAATTTTTTGAGGTTATTGAAGGTGTATTTATACTAAATGGCACGTTTAACTCTGTATCATTCAATAACTTATTTTGATGAATAGATTGACACAAAGATGGCTGTTAAACTCTCCCTATAATATCGCACTGCACAGCTTTACGGTTACACTTCGTAATTCCGAAGGTTCTTTATTCCGAAGGTTCGTATTTCCGAAACACGTAAATTGCCTATACCTCGATGTTCGTTAATCCGAAAACGAAAAAGGGTTCGTTAATCCGAACATTTGTGGCGTTATTCCGAAGGTTCGATAATCCGAAAACGAAATAAGGTTCGTTGTTCCGAAGGTTCGATAATCCGAAAACGAAATAAGGTTCGTTGTTCCGAAGGTTCGTTAATCCGAAAACGAAATAAGGTTCGTTGTTCCGAAGGTTCGTTAATCCGAAAACGAAATAAGGTTCGTTGTTCCGAAGGTTCGTTAATCCGAAAACAAAATAAGGTTCGTTTTTCCGAAGGTTCGTTAATCCGAAAACGAAATAAGGTTCGTTAATCCGAAAACGAAATAAGGTTCGTTAATCCGAAAACAAAATAAGGTTCGTTAATCCGAAAACAAAATAAGGTTCGTTAATCCGAAAAATGAAAACTGGGAAAGCAGAGGCAAGGGGGGGGGGCGGGGGACACTGTTGCCGTTCAATTGTTATGAGGATGGGAAGGCAAGGGCGGCCGAACGAATTTTCGTTTGGGGGTAAAGCCAAAAAATGAAACTCATACGTCAAAATGGACACTTTGGTGATATTTTCCCCTTAAGATTATCATCTGCTTGAAGTCATTGTGTTTGATAGTGATTAAGTAGAGAAAAACCTTTTTGAAGTGATTTCTTATTATGGCAAAACGTATATTTAGGCTTTATTTTTCGGGAGAGAGTGTAATGAGCGAGCGGCTTGGTAAAATAAATTCAAAGGTGAAGTTGTAAAACGTTTTGGGGGGTCAATTATTCTTAAAATGGCATAATTGCGAGGTGTTGCGAGCGTGAATCACAAGCTAAAACTTTAGGGTATTTCAATAAAAAATGAAAATAAGTTTTTAAAAATCCAAGCAGATTTCTGCTGTCATTAAAAAGATGTGCATCTAACTAAAAAATTAACACGAGCGCAAAACGCAGCTTAAACATACTGACCAGAAAAGGAACCTGTTAAAGAAAGCATTTAGTGACCTCTTTAGGATGCATATTTCACCAATCGAATGAGAGTGCGAAGCGCAAGCTGAAAATTTGCAATATTCCAGCCTGAAAACTTAACTTGTATACTTAAAAAGAGTATTTTATTTCGAAAAAACACGAAAAACGGCATATTTATTTTTGAAAAAGGAACTTTCCCATTTTGGAAAATATTCATTTCCCTGTTTTTTTTAATTTCATTTTGGGGGTGCAAGTGCCCCCTGCCTCCCTCCCGGCGGATCCAACTTTCGTCAAATAGGGGGGGGCAATATTTTTTTCAGCCACATTTTCCTCGATCGGCAGCTTAAAGTTGATTTTTGTTTGTTTCTTTGAAAGGGTAGTCCTAACAGTCAATAATTAGCTTTATACTTATAAAAAAAAAGTAAATATATGTAATAACATGATAAACCCTTTTTAAATAATGCGAGCGCGAGCTATATATTTTTTTTTAATATGATGGGCAATATGTTTGTGATCTTCAAAACGAAATGCCTATGTAACTAACTTTAGATAATAACTGCGAGCAAGGTCGCAAACAGAAATTTTAAATATATAAGCTCTGACCTGATCTAAAGGGGACATTTAAAGAATTTTTTGCAGTTAGCCATGAAGACGATGCGTGTTTCAACCAGTGGCGGCGGAATATATTTTCCTGGGGGGGGCAAAGCCAAAAAAGGGGACCAATAGGGGCAATTTGGTGCAAACGTATATTTTCACCATGAGATTATCATCTGTGTAAAGAGGTTGTGTGTTTTGTAGTAATTGAATTGAGCAAAAAATTAAGTGATCACTGATTGATGAATTATATATTCACGTTTCCTTTTCTGCGAGCGTAGCGAGCAAGCGGTTTGGTGGGGGGAAGAAATCAAATCTGAAGATGTAAAATTCGCCTTTTTGGTCAATTACTGTTAAAAGGGCATCCTTGTGAGATGTTGCGAGCGAATCACGTGCTCAAACTTTTGGAAATTTCATGTAGGCCTAGAATGATAATAATGATATAGATAGGGAAGCCACTTCAGTTCTGAAAACTGTTCTCCCAGCTATTATTTTTTTAACAAGAATGCTTAGAATGTCCAGTTTTCAGGTTGGAAATCGGAAAATTTTGGCTCACGTTTCTCGCTCGCATCAAGTATTGTTTATTGAGGAACTCATTCTATTCCTGGTTACAAAAAAATATAAAATGTCCAGTTTTCAGGTGGAATATCACAAATTTTAAGCTTGCGGTTCGCGCTCTCATTATTTAGTTCGTGAGATATATATTCTATTCATGAGTCACTAAATGCAGTCCTTAAAAGATTACTTAGGTCACTATATAAACAAATTACAGCTCGCCCTCGAGTTAATTCTTTAGAAAGATACACATCTTTCTCACGATTAAAAAAACTGCTCAGAATGTTTAAGTTCACGTCTTGTTACATGAAATGTCTATTAGTTTGAGCTTGCGATTCGCGCTTTCAACATCTCACAAGGATCATTATTATAGTATTATTTTTTATTACCAGCAGAAGCTGTTATTAAAAATGACATCCTCTCCAATACAAATCCTATTATCTAGAGGTTACTCGCACGCGACCAACACACTTGATCCCCTGCATCTTTAAACCATTTGCTTAGGCAGCAATTGCTCAGATAAAATCGAAATTAGCCTATGCTTGATCAGGGCGCCTATTCTTAATGAAATACATGCTTTTGGCCACAACACATGCATGTATCATCGATCGTCATTGCATAATATCGTGTAATCTTGTAATGACAACACCGTTTTTGTTACCAAAATGAATAATTTTTCATTTTCGGAAATACGAGCCTTATTTAATTTTCGGATTAACGAACCTTATTTCGTTTTCGGATTAACGAACCTTCGGAATTACGAACCTTATTTCGTTTTCGGATTAACGAACCTTATTTCGTTTTCGGATTAAAGAACCTTATTTCGTTTTCGGATTGACGAACCTTCGGAATTACGAACCTCATTTTGTTTTCGGATTAACGAACCTTCGGAATTACGAACCTTATTTCGTTTTCGGATTAACGAACCTTCGGAATTACGAACCTTATTTCGTTTTCGGATTGACGAACCTTCGGAATTACGAACCTTATTTCGTTTTCGGATTGACGAACCTTCGGAATTACGAACCTTCGGAAATACGAACCTTCGGAATAACCGAACCTTCGGAATTACGAAGCTTCGGAATTACGAATGTATGCGCAGCTTTACAATGTTGCCACATAAATCATTATCATGCATACATCATATCTCTCCCCCTTAGTTTTTTTTGTCTCACCTGCGAAGCAAGTGAGACTATAGGCGCCGCTTTTCCGACGGCGACGGCGGCGGCAGCGTCAACATCAAATCTTAACCTGAGGTTAAGTTTTTGAAATGACATCATAACTTAGAAAGTATATGGACCTAGTTAATAAAACTTGGCCATAAGGTTAATCAAGTATTACTGAACATCCTATTAGAGTTTCATGTCACATGACCAAGGTCAAAGGTCATTTAGGGTCAATGAACTTAGACCATGTTGGAGGAATCAACATCGCAATCTTAACCTGAGGTTAAGTTTTTGAAATGTCATCATAACTTAGAAAATATATGGACCTAGTTCATGAAACTTGGACATAAGGTTAATCAAGTATCAATGAACATCCTGCATGAGTTTCACGTCACATGACCAAGGTCAAAGGTCATTTAGGGTCAATGAACTTTGGACGAATTGGGGATATCTGTTGAATTCCCATCATAACTTTGAAAGTTTATGGATCTGATTCATGAAACTTGGACATAATAGTAATCAAGCATCACTGAACATTTTGTGCAAGTTTCAGGTCACATGATCAAGGTCAAAGGTCATTTAGGGTCAATGAACTTTGGCCGAATTGGGGATATCTGTTGAATTCCCATCATAACTTTGAAAGTTTATGGATCTGATTCATGAAACTTGGACATAATAGTAATCAAGCATCACTGAACATTTTGTGCAAGTTTCAGGTCTCATGATTAAGGTCAAAGGTCATTTAGGGTCAATGAACTTTGGCCGAATCGGGGATATCTGTTGAATTACCATCATAACTTTGAAAGTTTATTGGTCTAGTTCGTTAAACTTGGACATTAGAGTAATCAAGTATCACTGAACATCCTGTGCGTGTTTCAGGTCACATGTCCAAGGTCAAAGGTCAATGAACTTTAGCCGAATTGGGTGTATCTGTTGAATTACCATCATAACTTTGAAAGTTTATGGATCTGATTCATGAAACTTGTACATAAGAGTAATCAAGTATCACTGAACATCCTGTTCGAGTTTCAGGTCACATGATCAAGGTCAAAGGTCATGTAAGGTCAATGAACTTTGGCCATGTTGGGGTTTTTTGTTGAATAACCATCATATCTCTGTAAGTTTATTGGTCTAGTTCATAAAAAGAGGACATAAGAGTAACCATGTATCACTGAACATCTTGTGCGAGTCAGAGTAGTATGCAAAGTCAGCACTGCTGCTATATTGAACCGCGTGATGCAGGTGAGACGGCCAGAGGCATTCCACTTGTTTATTCACTTAAGAACATTTTGAATTTGTTTTTTTCCAAAATTCTCTTTGGTACAATTTTTTTATTTCCTAAATTACTTCTCAAAGAAAATTTACTGTTCTATTATTGTATTTCTGTTAAAATGACTTGTTCAATCAGACATGAAATATTTTGTTTCATTTCTCCTATTAAAATACTACCATACTTCAAAGAATTTTTAAATCACATTTTTTGATGAGCAGATTCATAGTGTTGAATCTTCAAACATTTATAGAGAACATGATAATCGTAAGTAATCAGAGTCCATTATATGTTATTCAGTCCATGGTCAAGTACAGTTACAGTTCAATATCCGTAGTAATCGGGTTTCTTAACATTCCACTTCAGATAGTCTTTTCGTTCTGACACGCGGCTGCTTCTTCGTTACTTTCGCTTCGATGTTATCTTTGAGCGGATTACTTTCCTGCGAGTACGAAATCGCCGTTGATTTTGTAATGTTTGTGTGACAGCATTTACATTTATTTACAAATTTATAATTAAAAAATATCAGTTTACTTACAAACACACCAGATTACTTTCATTTCTCACTTCTCTTTGATGCCTGTCTGTACTGTTGAATGTAACACAACGAACTCTGTCGATGGTTTTCAAGACCAAGTTGTTCGTTTGTGGTAAAAATCTCCCCAAAACGCAAAAAGTCAAAGACAAGCCGTTATTTATCCCCAAAAAATCACACAAAGAATAATGGTTTATGAACAAAGTGGCTTATAGATAGTCACTGACATCATCAAATCATGCCTAATATAATGCTTTAAAAAATTAAAGAAATATTATTTGGGCTAATTTATTTATAAATCGCCAAATAATCACACTACACCGCTTATAATTGCCGACAAATGTCATTAACAAGCCCAATTCGCAACTAGTAATTTCCTTATGAAAGCTTTTGGAGTGTTCGGATTATCTTCTTTAATTTCAATTTTATTTGTAATATTTTTTTTAAAAATCTGCATGCCAATGTTTCCTCTAACAGCATACAGCTGTACTTCCCTGCCGTATCACCGGGCATGGTTGAAGTCAGTGTCCCGATGCCATGGTTGCTTTTTCCGCGAATATTTATTTGCAAGTAGCATAGAGATGTACAGGTGCCAGCGAGTGGGGACCTAAACCACAAAATCGCCGTCGATTTTGTAATGTTTGTGCGACAGCGTGACCATAATGATTATATTTAAAAATTTGTAATGATAAAAAAGAAATAATTTTACTTACAAACACACAAGATTACTTTCATGTCTCACTTCTCTTTGATGGTTGCGAAAACCCAAAACTAGTTTGCATGCATGCATGCGTGAGGGACTGCACGGTTATTTGCCCAGTAAGTATGGACAAGACAAGACATGCCTGTCTGTACTGTCGAATAGGGAACTTTAGTTGGGGTGAATGTAGCCGAGAACGGATTGGTGTGCACAACAAAAAAGGTCACTACACATCTCACGCATGTGCATACCTGCTCGTTAATGTTTTTTTGCTACATCTGAAGTCCCTGGTTTATAAGAATAATGGTTTATAAAAAGTCAAAGGCTTATACATGTAAGTCGCTTATACAAACCACTGACGTCATCAAATCACGCCCATTTTTTTTTAGGCTTTTTTTTTAGGCTTTGAAGAAATATTATTTAGGCTAGAACTCGCCAAATAATCGGAATCGGGGAAAGTGGCTTAGGTCATCAAGCCAAATCGCAACCTGATATTTCCTTATGAAAGCTTTTGGAGTGTTCCGATAGAGTTTTCGACGAGTGGGGGCGCCTTCAGCATTCCGGGAACTTTGCGTCAAGGTCAAAGATCATTTAGGGTCGATGAACTTAGACCATGTTGGGGGAATCAACATCAAATTCTTAACCTAAGGTTAAGTTTTTGAAATGTCATCATAACTTAGAAAATATATGGACCTAGTTCATGAAACGTGAACATAAGGTTAATCAAGTATCACTGAACATCCTGAAGTTTCACATCACATGACCAAGGTCAAATGTTATTTAGGGTCAATGACCTTTGGTCGAATTGGGGGTATCAGTTGAATTACCATTGTAACTTTGAATGTTTATGGATCTGATTCATGAAACTTGGACATAAGGGTAATCAAGTATCGCTTACAAGTATTAGGTCACATGATAAAGGTCAAATGTCATTTAGGGTCAATGAACATAGTATTGTATCACTATATTAATGGTGTTTTTTGTGAATTTTTTTTAAGTCAGCACTGCTGTTATATTGAATCACGTAATTTGAGGTGAGACTGCCAGAGGTGCTCCTCTTGTTCATTCCCAAAGGTTTGCAGGTCTGCCTAGTGTAATGCGACATGTGTGTTGTTGATGATGATGGGGTCAAAGATAATATACGGGTCAGAAGGTCAAGTGGTACGAGATCGTGTCCATTTTTTGAGGTTTTTGTTGAACTTGCTCTCATTTCTTTATATCTGCATCAATTTTGATAAAACTTGGTTGATCCTTGGGCAATATCACATATGAATTCATGAGGATGATAATGTCAAAGGTAATCTAGGGGTCAAAAGATAATATTGCTTATTTGATTCAATGTGAAATCAGGCAAGACTTGTGGTTTGCGAATCACCTTGATTATTTGGCCCTGCGAAATAGCAGGGTAAGCTGAGCAATTGTGGTGCTAAGAGTGATAGTACCGGGTTGAGATCGCTAGTGTAAAAAGAAAGCAGGCCAAACCAAAGATAGTGCTCGATTTGTGCTCTAGGGGCAATGGAGCCAGCGCTGTTGTCTTATCAGAGGTACATGTACATGTAAGGACTTATGAATGGCTACCACTAGTAGGGATTA
The DNA here is from genome assembly GCF_018143015.1 of Lytechinus variegatus. Lineage (NCBI taxonomy): Eukaryota > Metazoa > Echinodermata > Echinoidea > Temnopleuroida > Toxopneustidae > Lytechinus > Lytechinus variegatus. The sequence continues at coordinate 287,870 of NC_054756.1, forward strand.
CTGAATTATTAACATACCTTGTTGTTGGCGTAAATTTTTACCTATAAAACTTGTTTGCCCCTCTCCTTCCAATTTCTTGAAGTCAGTAAAATGGAAGATAGACTGTTACTGGTCATATGGCGATGTGTGGTTTCATCAGGTAAAGGTATTAATGAGAGCATGGGCAAGTAAAAGATTGGTCAGGGTTAAACTTATCCTTTTGATCTCACAAGTTTTCTCTAAATTTGACTTGAAAGAGTTTATGGAAGTGCTCTTCACTACTTGATTTGGCAAATTATTCCACTCAGATACTACTCAATGTGAGAAAGAATTTTTCGAGTTTTTGCTCTGGGTTTCTCTATTTTACATATATGTCCTCTAGTTCTGGAGTCTTCTTTGAATTTGAAGAATTTTGAAGTCTCAAGATCGTCAGTCCTTTGAATTATCTGGAACGCTTGGATAAGATCTGCTCTGAGATATATGTACGCAAGCATTTCTTTAGCCAGGGTTAAGCAGAAAATTTGATGTATGTGAAAAATAAAAAATATAGTACAGCGTTTGAGATAAACCTCTCAAAAAAGTTTGAAAATCTGTGTTTGGCCATTAATTTCTCCCTACTCCCAATTTTATTAAAGCAGTGCATATTTTACATCTTTCAAAAGATAATTTAATTTTCTTTGAAATGATACCATGCTATTTATGATCGTGTCATCACGAAAAGAGCAGGATTCAAATGTGTTGGATGAGGTCTGAATTGAAAAGCTGCAAAATGAGCAAAAAGGATTTGGAAATCTGAGTTTGACCATTCCTTTCTCCCAACTCCCAATTTTACACAATGCATATTTGATATCATTCAAAAGATCATTTATTTCTCTTTAAGATGACACCATGCTTGTTATGATCATGCAATCACAAAAAGAGCAGGATTCAAAAGTGTTGGATGAGGTCTGCATTGAAAAGCTGCAAAACGAGCAGAAATAGTCATGAAGGGTCAATACAGAACATGGTTCTTTTGCTTTGTCAGTAGAGATGAAAATCCATTCAAACCAAGCCCCCGCTTCTGTGGTGATGGTTCTGTGAGATAACATGGTTTGAAATACCCATTCATGTTTGTTTGCTATGTTTTTGCTTGTGCAGAGGTGGGTTTGATGCCATGTTAATGTTGATGTTAAGGTGCATGCAAATAATTCAAAGAAATTACTGAGAAACTTACTCATCACCACAGAAAAAAAGAACAGTGACTTTCGATATTGCGTCATTTTGCAACTTTTGAATTTTGACCTTGCCCCACATTTCAAGGCACTGCATCTCCATGTGAATGATAATTATATAGGGTATCAATTTAAAGAATATTAAATGATTTACTAAAACCGATAAGGAATTATCGGTCAAAGTAAAAACAAAACTGCTGAGAAACTCATCACCACGGAAAAAATAACAATTTTGTGTCATTTTGCAGCTTTTGAATTTTTACCTTGCCCTACATTTCAAGGTACTGCACCTCCATGTGAACCATAATCATTTCATATAGGGTATCATCGTAAAGAGAATTAAATGAGAATCTATTCATTGATATTAATTAAACGTTGATATTTACTAAAACCGAAGAGGGATTATCAATCAAAGTCAGATTTTCAAACTTTTTTTGAGGAGTTTAGTATGGGGTTAAGAAAATTGATTACTAAAAGGCATGTACATATAAGACTAGATTCGTTATATGAAGGTAATGCTGTATTTTCATCTAACTTTTTCAGATTGTGTCTTCCTGAAACAATGGAAGTTTTCAATGCCAGTGAAGAACATCAAGGGAAATATAGTGAGTAAACAAATATTGAGAAATGAAAGATCACACATCCTATGTGAAGTATTAGCTTTCAATATGGATTGAATCATTTACAGTGTATGTCAAAGAAATACACATTTAGATTGTACGGGTTTGCGTAATGATGTGTAGGCTCAGTTGGTAGAGCATCCGCCCGCTTCACAACCGGGAGGTCAGGAATTCAGACCTAGGCCATTGAAAGACATTAAAAGAAGGGAGTTGAGGCTACCTTGTTTAACGTTCAACGATTTAAACATTAAAAGGACGGGGGGCCTTGATGGGGTTTGTAATATTGGTCTAAAAAAATTGTATGAAACTTGAAAGTAAAAAGTAAGCGAGTGACACAGTTAAAAAACTTTATGTATTGGACTTATCGCAACAAAATTTTTTTGCGATAATAGGGCAATTATGGGCTATATTATATATATATATTTTTTTTTTTTCATTTATGTTCATGAAAAAGTCTTCTTTAATATCTATGGGGGGTTTTAGTTGTAAACATGTATGGTGTGATAGCTACTAGATCTATTTGGGGTGAAATCAAGGGTTTAAGTTGTTAACAATATGGACGATGATCTGCCATGCCATTCACCCATGCATATCAACTTTAGGTTTTGTGACAAAAGCAAATGTAGAAAAATTGATGAAACTAAGGATAAGAAAATGAAATTTGGGACATTTCTTGTAGATTGATTAGGTTATCGTAAAACGATATTTTTTCCTAATATGTTTGTACTCTTTTAATTCCCTTTACAGATAATGATCATGTTTCTGTTGATTCTTGGAGCCAATGGAAAGGATTATGATGGTATTTTTGAATTTTTGTTTCTCCTTAAAAAAGTTCGGTAGAGACTAAAGGCCACCGCACAGCTTACGACCCGACCAGTCGCCGACTGGGTGAGGGGAGACGTGACGTCACAGCTCTTGTCAGCTTGAGCGTCGCAGACCGGTCAGAGACAAGTCGCAAGGAAAATCGGAAGGATTTGACATGTCGAAACCTGTCGAGGGACTGCCTTGCGATTCATCTCCCCTCACTCAGTCGCAAGCCAGTCGCCGACCAGTCAGGTCGTAAGGTGTGCGGTGGTCTTTAGTAATCACTTATCTTGTTACAAAAGTGTTTAAGTTTTTCTTCAACTTGCCCTCATTCCTTTATTTCTGCATCAATTTTTATCACACTCGGTTCAAGTGATTCTTAGCAGAGCTTTTTTGGCATATTGAACATTTTTGCAACCAAAATACGAAAGTACGTTTTCTCTTTAAAAAATAGGATTTTGTAAAACTAAAAAGTCAGGAAATATGGTTCATGGATTAATGTAATTTTAGGTAACTTTTTTTGTTTTCAATCATTTTGTCTCACCTGTATAGCAGAGTGAGACTATAGGCGCCGCTTTTCTGACGGCGGCGGCGGCGTCAACACCAAATCTTAACCGAATTAACCGAAGGTTAAGTTTTTGAAATGACAGCATAACTTAGAAAGTATATAGACCTAATTCATGAAACTTGGCCATAAGGTTAATCAAGTATTACTGAACATCCTGCCTGAGTTTTATGTCACATGACCAAGGTCAAAGGTAATTTAGGGTCAATGAACTTAGACCATGGTGGGGAATTAACATCAAAATCTTAACCGAAGGTTAAGTTATGTCATCATAACTTAGAAAATATATGGACCTAGTTCATGAAACTTGGACATAAGGTGAATCAAGTATCACTGAACATCCTGCATGAGTTTCACATCATATGACCAAGGTCAAAGGTTATTTAGGGTCAATGAACTTTGGCCGAATTGGGGGTATTTGTTGAATTACCATCATAACTTTGATAGTTTGTTGGTCTAGTTCATAAAACTTGGACATAAGAGTAATCAAGTATCACTGAACATCCTGTGCGTATTTTAGGTCACATGACCATGGTCAAAGGTCGATGAACTTTGCCCATAATGGGGTTATATGTTGAATTACCATAACTTTGAAAGTTTATCTGACTCATGAAACTTGGACATAATAGTAATCAAGTATCACTAAACATCCTGTGCGAGTTTCAGGTCACATGATCAAGGTCAAAGGTCATGTAAAGTCAGTGAACTTTGGCCACGTTGGGGGTATGTGTTGAATTACCACCATATCTCTGTAAGTGTATTGGTCGAGTTCTTAAAACATGGAAATACGAGTAACCAAGTATCACTGAACATTTTGTGTGAATTATAGTAGTTTTCAAAGTCAGCACTGCTGCTATTTAGAATCGCGTGATGCAGATAAGACCGCCAGAGGCATTCCACTTTTTTTCTTTAGAAAATGTGATTTTTGTAAAAAAAAATTCTTTTACAAATTCGTAATTCATTAAAAAAAAATCATCTCTATATGTCTCAATTTCATAAGAATTACACTAGTATGGTTATTGGATTGATGTAATTTCAGGTAACTTTTTTTCAATAATTTTAGTCTCACATGCCAAGCAGAGTGAGACTATAGGCTTTTCTGATGGCAGTGGCATCAACACCAAATCTTAACCGAAGGTTAAGTTTTAGAAATGACAGGATTGACAGCATTACTTAATAGGTATATAGACCTAGTTCATGAAAGTTGGCCATAACGTTAATCTGGTGGGTGTTCCATAAAGCTATTTGTAAGTTAAGAGCAACTTTAAGAACAACTGGTGATACTTTCTTGTGCGCTAAACCATCGCCGATGAATATACCATTTACCACAAGAAAGTATCACCAGTCGTTCTTTAAGTCGCTTTAAGTTTGGGGTATCTGTTGAATTACAACCATTACTTTGAAAGTTTATGGATCTGATTCATGAATTTTGGACATAATAGTAATCAAAGTATTACTGAACATCCTGTGCAAGTTTCAGGTCACATGATCAAGGTCAAAGGTCATTTTGGGTCAATGAACTTTGGCCAAATTAGGGGTGTTTGTTGAATTACCATCATAACTTTGAAAGTTTATGGATCTGATTCATGAATCTTGGACATAACAGTAACAAAATATCACTGAATATCCTGTGGGAGTTGCAAGTCACATGAGCAGGGTCAAAGGTCATTTATGGTCAATGAACTTTGGCCAAGTTGGGGGTATTTTATTAAATTACCATCATAACTTTGAATGTTTAATGTCTGGTACATAAATCTTGGACATTAGAGTAATAAAGTATCACTGAACATCCTGTGCGAATTTCAGGTCACATGACCAAGGTCAAATGATAATGAACTTTGGCCATGTTGGGGTTATTTGTTGAATTACATCATAAAGTTTATGGATCTGATTCATGAAACTTGGACACATGTGTAATCAAGTACATGTATCACTGAACATCCTGTGTGAAATTCAGGTCACGTAACCAAGGTCAAAGGTCATTAAGGTCAATTAGCTTTGGCTAAGTAAGGGGTATTTGTGGAATTACCATCATAAATTTAAAGGTTTATGGATTTGATTCAAATAACTTGGGCAGAAGAGTAATCAAGTATCACTGAACATCTACATGTATGCGAGATTCAAGTCACATGACCAAGGTCAAAGGTCATTTAAGGTCATTGAGCTTCGGCCAAATAATGGATTTTTGTTGAATTACCATCATACATGTACCTTAAAGATTATGGATCTGATTCATAAAACTTGGACATAATAGTAATCAGGTATCGCTGAACATCCTGTGAGAGTTTCAGGTCACATGACCAAGATCAAAGGTCATTAAGGTCAAATAACTTTTGCCATATTGGAGGTAATTATTAAATTGCTGTCATAATTTTGAAAGTTTATGGAAAAATTATGAATTGTGGACATAAGGGTAACGAAGTATCACTGACAAGTATTAGGTCAAATGTAATTTAGTGTCAATGAAGGTAGTATTGTATCATTATATGAATGGGTTTTTTTTTTGTTTTGTGAATAATTATTATAGTACTTAGTTTTCAAAGTCAGCACTACTGCTACTTTTAATCACGTAATTTTAGGTGAGACTGCCAGAGGTGCTCCTCTTGTTCATTCCCAAAGGTTTGCAGGTCTGCCTAGTGTAATGCAATATGTGTGTTGTTGAGGATGATGGTGTCAAAGATAATATACGGGTCAGAAGGTCAAGTGGTACGAGATCGTGTCCATTTTTTGAAGTTTTTGTTGAACTTGCTCTCATTTCTTTATATCTGCATCAATTTTGATAAAACTTGGTTGATCCTTGGGCAATATCACATATGAATTCATGAGGATGATAATGTCAAAGGTAATCTAGGGTTCAAAAGATAATATTGCTTATTTTATTTAATGTCAAATCAGGCGAGACTTGTGGTTTGCGAATCACCATATTAATCTTCGAGTCTTAGTTTGACACTGAAAAGGAATCAGTTTTTTTTTTTCAAGTAGTCTGTGACATGATTCATATATGGTTAACAATCAAATTACTTTTTGTTGATGCTGCTTTGAATCAGTGAAAGATACTCTGTATATACTGTTCATGATGGTCATGATATTTTTTTTCAAATAGTATTGATATTTATATTGAGATACGTAGTGGCCAGACCTGCCAACCAGTTTGTTTTTGGCGTATTTAGTACTTTTTTGCAACCAAAATACTTCAGTACGTTTTTTCTTTAAAAAATATGTTTACAAAATCGTAATTTATTAAGAAAAATCATCTCTATATGTCTCTATTACTTACACAATTATGGTTATTAGACCAATGTAATTTCAGGTAACTTTCTTTTTCAATCATTTTGTTAAAACCAGGGTGAGATATAATAATAATACCAACACGCTTATATAGCGCATATCACTGCCAAATGCGTCCCTATGCGCTTCATTGGATATTATTACCCTGGCTTTAGCCCCACAGCCTTTTACAGCGCGGTGGCATTTCAAGGAATAAATTCCTGCCAGGTACCCACTTACCTCACCTGGGTCGAGTGCAGCACAACCTGGACGAATTTCTTGCTGAAGGAAATTACGCCATGGCTGGGATTCGAACCCACGACCCTCTGTTTCAAAGTCCGAAGACTAATCCACTGGGCCACAACGCTCCACGCGTGTAGGCCATATAGGCCTACACATGTTTAAATTCTTTTTTTTTTTCATGTGCAAGAGCAGTTCGCATTTTATCTTGCATGCAGCTTGACCGCCGCAATGAGCGAGTGCGCCACACATTTTATTATGAAATACACTTTTTCATTCCCAGAGGTTGGCAGGTCTGAGTGGCCCGTTTTCTGAAGTCAGGTTTAACTACATGTAAGACCACAGTCTAACTCTGCTGAAATTATGCAGAGCCCAAAATTCTGTTTTTTATTATAATATACATGTAACTTAAGGCCACTGCACACCTTATGACTGTTTAAAGGACAAGTCCACCCCAACAAAAATTAGATTTGAATAAAAAGAGAAAAATTCAACAAGCATAACACTAGAAATTTCATCAAAATCGGATGTAAAATAAGAAAGTTATGACATTTTAAAGTTTCGCTTTATTTCACAAAACAGTGATATGTATGTCTCAGTCGGTATGCAAATGAGGGAACTAATGTCATCACTCACTATTTCTTTTGTATTTTATTATATGAAATATGAAATACTTTGATTTTCTCGTCATCGTCATTGTCATGTAAAATGAAGTTTCATTCCTCCCTGAACACGTGGAATTCCTTTATTGTAATATTTTGTACTTCAGGCAAGGGGGTCCTAATCATCAAATTCGTAAAAATTGCAATATTGTATAATTCAAACAATAAAAAACAAAAGAAATAGTGAGTGAGTGACATCATCGACTCTCTCATTTTTATGTAATAGGATCGTTCATATAACTATTTTGTTAAAAACAAGCGAAACTTTGAAATGTCATAACTTCTTTTACATTCGATTTTGATGAAATTTTCAGCATTGTGCTTGTCTTATTTTTCTCAATTGATCCAAATCAACATTTTTCTGGGGTGGACTTGACCTTTAATAGCAATCCAGTTTTGGAACAAATCACATTCTGCTCATCTTCTGAAAATGTGAATGGAACATATCATTTTATTTGAGCTTAAAATGAATTTGAAAGAAATTACAAAGAATACTAATATAACCATTATGAAAGATTACCAGGTTTTATTTTTTAGTAAAGGCCAAATTAGTTTCAAATCGTAGCCAATCCTATGACTGCTATGATGTCATTAAGACTAGATATTAAATTCACATTTATTCTTAAAAGGATAATAGCATTGTCACAGATTTGAACATAGGTTTTCTTGCGATGATTTAAGAACATTACACAGTAAGACATTCCATGTTTCAATAAAAGCATCAAATTCTACTACGTTTTATTCCAAAATTGGGTCACAGACCAATCGTAATGTGTGTGGTCACCTTTATGTTTACTATTTTGTTTCCTTTTGCTTTCATAGTGAAGGAAAACACATCAGCTATCATTTCTAGACAGTTATGAACAGCTTGGGTGTCATATGAGTTAATAAATTGAATATGTACTGTTAGGGATTTGTGCCCTAATTGGTTATCCATAGCTAAACCTCAACTTTAAGCATGGGTGTGATTTTAATCTGAGTTCAGAATACGGGCCACTAAGTTCTGCTACTTGTCTATTTGTACAGGTCAGTATTACTGCCATTTTATCTGCTAATACTGTACTCAAACTCTCAAAGGCAAACTAGCAATATGAGATAGATTTACAAGGTACAAATTGCAAAATAAATCTAATGTTATATTTTAACATGTATTTTGCAGTGAGAAACATGAAGAACTCTTTGGTATCCCCCAAAGAAGTACTCCAGATATCGGATAATGTAGTCCCGCCAGATTTCTCGTATACCTATGTGTATTTCAACATGGGGAATACTGCATTTGTATGCTCCAAGGAGTTTGCAGAAAGAAATGCGTCCTGCAGAATCCGACCCTATACATCAACCAGTTGCCAAGGATGGCAAGGCGTTAGTAATGGAAGCACTTGGTATCTGGCCTTTAATGAAAGCAAGATGCCAGACTTTAGTAAGCTTCTGTACTGCATATACCAAGCGGTGCCAGAAGAATTGACGCTCTACCAAGGATCCATCTCTAGGACACCAGGTGATTGTTATTACATTTCTACAACTATTGCTCCTACAGTCAAAATTCCCTTGTGGCAGCCGTATGGCAAGTCGAAAACAGCTGTTTTATTCATTTTATTCAAATCGCCTCTATGTACATGTAGCTGGTACAAAAGATGTGGAAACGGCTGTTTGCCGTAGAGCAAACATGACCGAGGTATTTCAGAATGCAAAGTATTGGCTATATCTGCTCTTGTACAGATCACTTTGGAAGAGGTTGAACTCAGTTTGTTCTCGGTTGACGTGCAGACTTCGTAAGACATCAGGGAGGTGTTTTATCAAAGTTGTCAGCTTCCTATGGTAAGTGTCAAAGGAAGTCAACTTGTCAGTGCTGACAACTTTCATGAAATACTCCCCAGATCGTCCATGTTGAGTTCAGGGCCCTGTTTTACATAGAGTTGCGATTATGGATTGCCAGCAAAGTCAACATAAAGTGCATGTTTGTTCAAAAGAAAATTCTAGATATGAATGTATAACCATTAATTCATTGATTTATTGATGATTTGGTGTGTTCTCCTTTCTTTAAAAAGAATATTTTGCTAATTTCCTGTAGAAAAAATTATGACACTGATGGATTTCCATCGAGATACGATTGATAGGATCAGTCGTAACTCTTTGTAAGACGGGACCCAGGTTGGCTGGAAGAATTTGTCAGATGTACACATATATACAAGAGTTTCGGTTTTCCGATTACGGTAGTTCCAGGGGTAAGCTAAGCTTAGTTCCATACAGGTCATTATTGATGCAATATGATATATTGTTACTCTGTTGCCTTGGCAACTTCTAACACTCCTTTCTTTGATTCATCAGTTGATGGTGGCTGGGGCAATTGGAGCAGCTTGGGCATCTGCAGCGCCACTTGTGGTGGTGGGAGGCAGTACTGGCACCGCAAATGCAACAGCCCCATTCCAAAGTACGGTGGATTGGACTGCTCTGGGGAAAGCCTGAAAGAACAGAGCTGCAACAACAACAGCAAATGTCCTAGTGAGTGTTAAGTTGTGATTGATCCAAGAAAAACAAGAATTTTAATTCATCATGAGGACGAATTAGGTGATCTGTCTCTGATTCTCATCACGAATACAATCACCATGTTAATTGAGATCAATATGATCATCATGATGAAAACTGAACTTTTATTACGAAAAGGAACATCTTGAATACTCTTGAAAGCAGGGAAATGAAAAGTTTTGTGAAATAGTTGGTGACTTTTTAAACTATTTTATTGTGCAATATTTTAACTTATATACCTTGTAATGGGGCAGTTCCACTGTTACGGAGTGACATTCAGAAGCAACATTTTTGCATTCAAGCAAAGATATCACCCATATTTGAATTGTTATTTGCAAATCAATGGTACCCAACAGTAGTTGATGAAACCCACTTTTCAAAACAATAAAATTTATTGTTTTGATCCACTGAATTAATGAGATCATGGTTACGGAGTGACGCAAAATGGACATGCATATTTGAGGAGAAAACATATTGCTCAAACTCTGTGAATCGTGAATTGCTATCATAATTTTCATTTATTGATTGGATTCTATGTTGTTCTGGCTTTAATATGCTGCATTACATTGAAAAATTGGTGAATTATTTCATTAATTACGACTTAATACGTAAACCCATTCCTGGTTACGAAGTGACATGTGAAATATCCACTCATAAAACAACATAAAATGAACTTATATTTCAAAATTTTTGTTTGATATGATGTAAAATGATGACCTTCAAATTATCCAAAAGAAAGTTTCTCAAAACAAGCAATAGTTTTCTGTTATTATTTTATTCGGCATTTCAACAAAAAAAGTTTACAATCAATTTACAGGAGAATATACAATTACAAAGTGAAAAGGGATGTTTGCAGAACAAGTCCAGGTTGCCTGGAAAAGGAAAAAGTTAAATAAATAACTGTAGCCCGCAGGCTATCCTTCCCGACCTGGACTTGTATGTAAACACCCCAAGAATAAAAACATGTATATAGATTATTATATTAATACAAGCAATAATTCATATAGAAAAAGCATATTGAAATTGATATTTATTGTTAAATTGAAATTAAGTAAAAACAAAATATGTAGTCCCATGTGTAGAATTTCTTGTGTGGTTCCGATTCTCCTATAAGGAGATACATATATAAGAAAAAAATTGTGGCTAATTATGCTCCCCTTTTGTATTTAGGATATTCCATATGAGTTTTGATAGAAAAATTTGATCCAGATTTGAAATAGAGCCAATACAAATTTTTGGAAATTGTCCACTTTTGCTTGGAATTGCCCAATGGTCATAAAGGACCATTTGTGAAATGTTAAAAAGAAAAAAAAATTCTCATGTTCACCCTTGGGCTTGAACCCTGGACCCTGGAAATGCAAGTCTGATGCCTTATCAATTGAGCTCCACTATTTCCCATAAGCAAATTAAGAGGATTTACACATAAGCAAATTAAGAAGATCTCAAATTCTATTTTGCAAGAGAAATGCGGGAATGATTCCGGCATCTGATCGGAAAATGGAGACCACATGGCGATAGCTTAGAATCTCAGCTACAACATACTCCAAGCTCAAAGAAAACCGACAAAAAGAAATGGAGATATGGCTCGCGAAATAGAGGAAAGTGAAATTCAGTTTTGAGAAAAAGTCATTTCCCATAGACATTGCACACAAAATGAGCAAAAATTACATGCCTGTATACCTTACCAATTTCCAGGATGATCAGTTCCTTTAAATATAGCCATCAAATTAGAAAGAGTATGTCCTCAGCTACAACATATAAAAAAACTGAGCGAAAATTGACTAATATTTACGAAGTTAGAGTCAAATTTGCATAACTATGATGACGTCAGTAAGTAAGTAATGTACTAAAATGGAAATTTTGAGTTCGGAAGCAATTTTGATGACGTCATGATGAAATTAAGGGTCAAATGTGGCAAGCATATCTCACATCCATACTCTCTATTCGAATATGAAAAAAAAATTGGGGGTCAACGGACTTCCTGAAGAGCTATAATGAATTTTGTAGTCATGTTTTTGCACATATATTGTCTATGGTTAGTGCGCACACGCACGTCCTGTAAATTTTGATAAAGGCTAATTCCGTTATTACTTGTAGAAGGTTGATCAAGGTATCAAATTACTCAGAATTAAATCATCGATGCATTGATATGAAAAAATGGCGATCCTACAATCTATAGTGCCGTTACGCGCACGTAACCGTGCACATGCAAATTATTGAAATGCTTAAAATGACCTGGATTATACTCTATTTTGGTCAAAAAGTGATTTTGAGCATTTTAAAATTTTGACGTGCTAGTCGTGACCTTTACATGACTTTTGATGACATGGACAAGTTGACCCTTGACCTGAGGTTAATGTGATGTAAATATTGCTAATTTTTGTCTCGCCCACCAGAGGTGAAGAAGAGATCCAAATGTCGCATGACGAAAAACTTCCATTTGAGAACACTATACCCCAGTTCCCCTTCTCATCAGTTCTCTTCTCCAACCGTAACTGCCTCAAGCAAGCAATTTAAGTATCAAAACACCTGTTTCTTGACGTTGGTCTGAAGATAAAACAACAGCCCGGCATATACAGTCACAGCAGGGGGCCACACACGATGCATGCGCAGCGCTGAGTGCGGTCCCTGTAAGCATGCCATCATTATTTTCATTTGCTTTCCTTATTCCGAGGTCGATTTTCTTCGTTCAAAATTGAAAATGGACTAACATTAGGTTACTAAATACAATATGCCTTTGAAAACGTGATTAAATATGGAATACAATAATTTCATTCCGAAGGTCCTACTACAGGCACAGAAGTCTTACGTAATAGCGCAGCTTTTGTTTATCTTTTCGTCCTTTGCTCAACGCTCATTTTTGGCCTGTGGGGGTGAAATTGAGACAGCGAGGATTACCCCTGGATTACTTGGCCAAGCGCGGTTGAAAAGGGCTTGGAAATTATTTTTAAAAGATCCAAATGGAAAATGGGGTACAACACCGCAGTTTGCAATCTGAACTGCGGTCTTTTTTCAAAGGGAGGTTTGACGTAATCGTAATGGTCCGTCTGTCGTCCATCCATCACAAACCTAATGACACATAACTCCTAAACCATAAGTCGCTTTTCAACCAACCTTGGAGGGTAGATGGACTTGGGGGACCTGCATGTTATGCTGCAGTCGGAGATCACATGGTAAGGTCAAAGGTTATTTTCAGGTCAACGTTAAAGTTTACATGCAAGACTCTCTTATGACACCTAACTCTGCAACCGCAAGTCGCTTTTCAACCAAACTTTGATGGTAGATGGACTTGGGGGACCTGCATGTTATGCCGCAGTCATGGGTCACATGCTAAGGTCAAAGGTCATTTTCAGGTCAATGTTAAAGTTTACATGCAAGACTTATGATACCTAACTCTGCAACTGTAAGTCGCTTTTCAACCAAACTTGGATGGTAGATGTACTTAGGCGATTTGCATGTTATGCTGCAGTCGGAGATCACATGGAAAGGTCAAAGGTCATTTTTAGGTCAACATTAAAGTTTACGTACAAGGCTCTTAGGACAATTGTTATTCTCTCCCAGTCATTTCACAATGAAGTTTCGATACAATTCTGTTGCGTGCCCTCACAAATCACGATATTTCTGGTTATATTCATAAGTGGGCGAGACACAAAATCGCTTTTGCCTTGTTTATAATTGATAATGAAGATAGGATTGATAATGTGATTTTTAAAAATGGCGTCTAGATGACGACATGATGACCTTTTGACCTTGAACTTTTTATGCAGATGGCATGATAAGTCCCCATATCTGATGATATTTTGAAGATAATTGATGATGTAGATTTTGTGCTTACAAGAAAAGGACGGAAAAATAGAAAGAAATAAAGAAATAAAAAAGAAAATTTGTACGAAATCAATAGTTGATTTGTCGATCGACGGATTGCCTAAAAACAGAATATATAAAAACAGTTTTACTCTACATATGTATGCATATTTTGTTATTATTATGAACAAATGCTCTTTAATCATCAGTTGATGGTGGCTGGGGTGAGTGGACCAACTGGAGCAACTACAGTGCCATTTCCGGAGGTGAGAGTCGGTTCCGAAACCGCAGCTGCTCCGACCCCACCCCAAAGTACGGTGGATCAAACTGCTCTGGGAAGAGCTCAGAGGAACAGATCTGTATGATCCAGGACTGTCCAAGTGAGTGATTGAGTTGCGGAAAAAACACTTGATCTTAGAAAGAAAAGTCTTTAAACAAAGTATAAGTGTCAAAATACAGGCTGAAGAAGATACATGTAGTATTATGACAAAATCTCGAAATAGATTATCATTATAAGGGCTTTTAATTAAATTCATGTAGATAGTATAGTATATTGCAGTATCACTTTTATCTTATATCAGGGATTTCCACTTAATAAACTTAATAGGGAATTTGGACACCTCCCATCAATTTTTCAGAGTTTGAACTTTACATCTGATGTTCTTGGTAATTTTCTTTTCTTTACAATTTTGCCTGATTTTATTTTGAGGATATTTTCATCACGAAATATTTACAGTGGTATGGATGGATAACATCTCATTACAAGAGTACAAAGTTATTTGCAGTATTGAAGATATCCCGGAATGCAACTAATTTGATGTTTCTGTGTTAAACTGTTAAGCTGGTGACATTTTGGTTGATAAAAAAATGTTTTAAAGCTCCAGCTCCAGGGCATTATCCATAGACCCCCAAACACGTTCAGCCTTTTCTTCAGGAGACCTAGTGACATCCCTGACATATAGTACCAACTGATATGTTGAAATCCCCCTTTTTCTTTTCTGAAGGAACAGTGAATGCATTTATTCAGATTTTCTGTTTAAAAGTTTTTCTGTTTCCCCCTAGATCCTTGGAAGATAGGGCTTATCATCGTTCTTGTTCTTGTTCTTTCTGCTCTGATTGTCATTGGTATAATATACTATTTGTGGCAGAAAGAAAAAGGTATGTTCACATTTCATATACAAATTTATCTTAGGGTGTGTTTATGCTTCCATTGCGAGGACAGAATAAGCGTTTTCAAACGTCAATTCAAAACGCCGATCGTAAACGTGGTTCTAGGAGGGCTGTTTATGCTTTTCAGAGGCGAAATCACGGTCTCCAGCTGGCTTCGCAGGAAAGCAAGGTCAAATTGGGTGCGCCCTTTTTCGAAAGTTTTTTTTTCCGAGTGTTGCTTCCCTGCGTGGAGATAACATGGAGCAATGCGACTGTATTTGCTCGCGGATTTTCGTCTCACCGGAAGCATGTACCAAATGAGGTCATTTAAACACGTTTACAATCGTGGTTCTGTTTATACTTCCCCAGAAAGCCTGATTCTGGTCAAACGACGTTTACAAACACACCTTTTTGTGAGTTTACGATTGGCGTTTTGAAACAGCGTTTAAATGAAAGTAAGCATGGACGCAACCATGTTTTTGGACTAATCACATTTGGAAACGCTGATTCTGGCCTGAAAAGTGGAAGCATAAACACAGCCTTAGAGACAATTTTGTAGTCACTAGGGAAAGGCACTATACCAAATATTTTATGGATTAGATTAGAATCTAGGGAGATGCACTTTCAGACACACCCCGTGAAATTTCAATCCTGGATCCGCGAACGACTTTCATTTATATATCAGGATAGTCTGCCAATTGTTAGTGAAATGATGCAGGCAAAACTGCCAAGGGCTTTGAATCATTAATACGTAGATTTTTCTTCCCATTTTTTCCTCAGCACGAGTATATCTTAAAAGTAGTTACATTCATGTTTACTTCATATTTTTAAAGCGCTTTACATTACAGTCATTATTATCCTGGTCAGCGGATCCTGGCATACATGTACCTGCACACAATGTATGCACTTTCTCCACTCCGTGTGGAGTATTCTAAAAAAGAGTTCCAAGGCTCAATTGCTAGCCAAACTATTAGGGTTTTACATCAAACCAGGTACCCATTTAACACCTGGATAGAGAGGAGGAAAGCCTGGATTGACACCTTGCCAAAATATCCTAGACTGTGTTGGGATTCAAACACCTGACCCTCTGAAGCGTCAGAACTGCTGAAACCACTTAACTTCTATTTCATTATCATTCTCTTTTTTTCCTGTTATTTCATTAGCTATTATTATCTATTATATTATTGGTAGTAGTAGATTTTTTTCAAATTAATTTATCTAATATTTTAACATTTTTCCATATGCAGGCAATGGAGCAGAATCAACTAACAGGCAAGTGAAATACCAGAGGTGAGATTGCTTTTTTTTATTTTTTTCCCCCAATTTTAAAACAAGTTTTGTTTCGCCTGCATAGCAGAGCGAGGCCATAGGTGCCGCTTTTCCGACAGCAGCACCGTCAATATCAAATCTTAACCAAAGATAAAGTTTTGGAAATGTTATCGTAACTCAACGGCCTAGTTCATGAAACTTGGACATGATGGTTATCAAGTATTACTGAACATCCTGCCAGTGTCTGAGGTCACATGACCAAGGTCAATGGTCATTTAGGGTCAATGACCTTAGACCATGTTTGTGATATCAACATAAAAATCTTTACCAAAGGTTATGTTTTTGAAATGTCATAGAAAGTATATGGACTTTATTCATAAAACTTAGAAATAAGAATAATCAAGTATTACTGAACATCCTTACTGAGTTTCAGGTCACATGACCAAAGTCAAAGGTCATTTAGGGTCAATGATCTCTGGCTATGTTTGGTATATTGTTGATTTCCATCATAACTTTGAAAGTTTGGGTCTGGTTCATGAAACTTGGACATAAAAGTAATCCAGTATCAACAGGGTTGGCGATTTTTTTGATTTTTTAAAAAAAAATAAAAAAAATCGGATTTATTTGATTTAAATCAGATTTTTTTGATTTTTTAAAAGTTCCTTCGAAAAAAAGGGTAATTATCCCCCCCCCCCTTACTCTTACAATGACATCAATATTGATGTTATACATTTCACCCCTAATATTGTTCTTAACCACATATTTTGTAATTAAAATCCAGTAAAAATGGAAATCAAAAATAAATTTGAGGAATCATGTATCTGAACTTCATACATAGGCCTATGAAGGAATATTCCATAGGGAATTCCCAGTGAGTAGAGAAAATTCCCCTCTGGGATTTTTCATTCAAATATTCAAAAAATCCAAGAGAAAAAATCCCTTATCAAAACTGCCAACAAACCCTTTGCCAATTACTAGTATTCATGTATATTGTAAGAGAAATAATTCAAATCAATAATTTTTTTCAATTAGTCACAGCTTTACAATAGTCAAAGAGAGACTACAACTGTATATGTTTAGGATCTTTTTGATAAAAAGCTCTTCTCTTGCTACAGATATAGATGCAAAACTCTCAGTTTTGGAGAACAATATAGGAGATAGCTTTAGTCAAAGGGTGACTATACTACATTTTGTTACTGTGATTTTTTTTTACATTAATCTACAATTTTCATTCCCATATTCTCTACAAAAAAAATCTGTTTGATCCATGAAGTATGAAAAAGAATCTACTTACTTTTAACTTAAAGGATAAAAACTGCAAAACTGCTTAAATTACAACATATGTATTACAAAAAGAAGTATTTTATTTTAAATGAGACACAGCTTACAACTGCCAATGATTGTAACTGAAGTACCTGCATCTTAACATTAAAATGCAGTGTTAAATGTTTATTCTGAGTTTTGCAAATTGTTGTTATAGAGCTCTTTCCATTATTACATGCAGATACAAAACTTCCATTATTTGTAGCACTGAACATAAAATGGGCTGCAGTGACTTAAAAGGTTTATAAGAGAAAGCTTATGACTGTACTGCATTATGTTAATGTGATTTTTATAATTATGTTATTTAAAACATCAAATGTATGATAAATGTAACAATATGAAATAAGAGGCATGTTAAATATGTTGATTACATGCAGGTATCATTTTTTTTATTTTACATGACAGAAGTAGTTATGTGTAAGCGAAGGATCAAAACTGGAAAACTGCCAACAAACCTTTTCTCATTGACTTTTATATAATATTAAATATTTTTTTTACAAACTGCTCTCTGAAAAGTTGGATTATGTGAAAACTTTATGTTAAGAAAGAAATTGACTAATAATAACTGACAAAGAATGTAAAATTTCAGAAGAAAAACTCGACATAATTTACAAAAAATGAGTACCTATTGACAACATACATCTGTAGTTTTTAAGGAATTACCTGATTTTATTAATTTGATTTTAATTTGTTTTAAGTAGATATGAAGACTTTGTTGATCTTTTGATATAAAGTTAATCAAAGTTTTTCAGTTGACTTGAAGAATTAAAACTGCATTGAACTTTGTCCATGATTTGTACATGTTTCAATGGAAGTGATTTAAATCAATGATTTTTTTTTAAAAATCATGGTGATCTAAATCGCGATTTAAATCACGATTTAAATCAACGTGATTTAAATCCGCCAACCCTGAGTATCAATAAATATCTTTTTTCAATTTCAGGTCATATGACCGAGTTCAAAGGTCATTTAGGATCAATGAATTCCGATTACGTTTGGGGATCAAAACAAGTTTTTTTAAGTCTCATAACTCTGAAAGTATATTGATCTAGTTTATCAAACTTGGACATAAAGAGTATTCAAGCATCAGTGAACATCCTGCGTGAGTTTCAGGTCACATCACCAAGGTCAATGAACTTTGGCTGTGTTGGGGGTGTTTGTTGAATTGCCATCATAACTTTGAGTTTATGGATGTAGTTCTTGTAACGTGGACTCGTTTTTCAAAGTCAGCACGCTGCTATATTGAATTGCATAATGCATGTGAGACCGCCAGAGGCATTCCACTTGTTTTGTTTTCTTCTCATCATGTCAATGACATGCTTTTTCATCTCTTTCTGCTTTTAAAATGTTTCTCATATTGCATTTATTACATTATTGCAGAGTGAGAAGTAGGCCTCGCTTTGGGGCAGCATTTTCTTAACCTAAGGTTAAGTTTTTGAAATGTCATAACTTTGAAAGTATATGGTTTTACATGTATTTCATGAAATTTTGACGTAAGGGTATTAGTTGCTGATGTGGTTTACGGTACACCATGTGGAGTGTTATAGAAGCAGTGGATAGAAGAAGAGAAGGAAGTGGATAGGCGAGAAAGTGGAGATTTGAGAATAGAGTATTCTTTCTTGAGAATAGTCCTGAAAAGGACTGTAAACCAGAAGGAATGTTGAGTGAGAACAGCTTGAGTAGTAGAGCTGATGAGGAGATGCTGGCTTGCGTCGGCAAGTAGAGATGATGAGTAGTAGAGAGACTCGACGTTTCGGACAGGTTGTCCGACGTTTCGGACAGGTTGACTGTCCGACTGTCCTGAAGACGGACAGTCAACCTGTCCGAAACGTCGAGTCTCTCTACTACTCATCATCTCTACTCGCCGACGCAAGCCAGCATCTCCTCATCAGCTCTACTACTCAAGCTGTTCTCACTCAACATTCCTTCTGGTTTACAGTCCTTTTCAGGACTATTCTCAAGAAAGAATACTCTATTCTCAAATCTCCACTTTCTCGCCTATCCACTTCCTTCTCTTCTTCTATCCACTGCTTCTATAACACTCCACATGGTGTACCGTAAACCACATCAGCAATTGTACATGCCACCATGCAAACCTTCAAACAACATCTGAAGGGTATTAGTGTTGTACGGTATGTCACTGACACAGCTCCCGTAGGACTTGCATGCCAAAATTGATTTTTTTTTTTTTTTTGGCTTCAATAGGGTCCCCTTAGACCAAAAATGATGGGGTTCAAATTTTTAGACCCCTCCTTCCCTTCGTGGGGGGTCCTGTTTGGCGCCATATTGGTCTGTACAAAGCCCAATAGGATAATCCATTGTTTTCAACCTCATTTTTCTTCGCCAATTTTATTTTTAAGTTGTCTGAGGTGTATGAGAATGAATATTTGATGATGTGAGGTCAATGTTTTTTAATTTTACATATGGGGGCGGACTTTAAGAAATATACCCCAAATTGTAAAATATTTTCCCTTTGGCACTAGAATTTGGACAAAAGGATTACAAAATGAAATAAATTTGTCTTGTTATACAATCCAATAACAGGAATATATCACATGTAATTTATATCATTATTTTTTGTGAATTAATGTAAAAATTATCCCCATTTCAGGGAAAACCTTACTCCAACACAAGAGGGCGTCATAAAAAATAAGCTCTTCCCTTAAAAAAATCGAAATCTAGGCACTGTAATTTTATCAATAAATTTGAAAGCTGATGCATTTCAAGATCAATTGTTTCCAACGCCAATTCATAGTACGGGCTTCTATTTTCTTTTGATTCACCCCCCCCCCTTCCTGGAGGGGGAAATTGGCTGCCTTAGGCTAAAAATCCTGGATTCAGTTTTTTCCTTACTTAAGTGGCCTTAATTTGGTTTCCATTCAAAGGTTTTAAGGGTGAAGAAGTATATTGGGAAAAGTTACAAGGACAGCGAGTGGTCTCGTGCCCAGAAATCCAAGATGGCTTCCAAAAATGGAGTTTAAAATGGCTGTTGATAGTACTTTAGATGGACATACCACATTTTATATCAACCTGAGATAAATGATATCTGTGTCTTGACCATGGTTTCAGTGATCAAACTTGGGACAAAATACTTTTTCCTTTTTGTCCCGCCCACCAGAGGTGAAGGCGAGACTTAGGGATCCAAATGGTTAATGTCGTTCGTCGTCTGTCGTCCGTCCATCATTCGTTGTCCGTCCATCACAAACCTGTAATGACACATAACTCCACAACCGAAAGTCACTTTTCAACCAAACTTGGATGGTAGATGGACTTGGGGACCTGCATGTTATGCTGCAGTATGAGGTCACATGGTAAGGTCAAAGGTCATTTTCAGGTCAACTTTAAAGTTTACATGCAAGACTCTCTTATGACACCTAACTCTGTAACCGTATGTTGCTTTTCAACCAAACTCGGATGGTAAATGGACTTGGGGGACCTGCATGTTATGCTGCAGTCTAAGGTCACATGGTAAGGTCAAAGGTCATTTTCAGGTCAACGTTAAAGTTTACATGCAAGACTCTCTTATGACACCTAACTCTGTAACCGTATGTTGCTTTTCAACCAAACTCGGATGGTAAATGGACTTGGGGGACCTGCATGTTATGCTGCAGTCTAAGGTCACATGATAAGGTCAAAGGTCATTTTCAGGTCAACGTTAAAGTTTACATGCAAGACTCTCTTATGACACCTAACTCTGCTACCGTATGTTGCTTTTCAACCAAACTTGGATGGAAGATGGACTTGGGAGAACTTGAATGTTATGCTGCAGTTGAAAGTCACATTGTAAGGTCAAAGGTCATTTTCAGGTCAATGTTAAAGTTTACATGCAAGACTCTCATGATACCTAATTCCGCAACCGTTAGTCACGTTTCAACCAAATTTGGATGGTAGATGGACTTGGGGGACCTGCATGTTATGCTGCAGTATGAGGTCACATGGCAAGGTCAAAGGTCATTCTCAGGTCAACGTTAAAGTTTACATGCAAGACTCTCTTATGACACCTAACTGCAACCGTATGTTGCTTTTCAACTAAACTTGGATGGTAGATGGACTTGGGGGACTTGCATGTTAGGCTGAAGTCGGAGCTCACATGATAAGGTCAAAGGTCATTTTCAGGTCGATATTAAAGTTTACATGCAAGACTCTTATGACACCTAACTCCGCAACCGTAAGTGGCATTTCAACCAAACTTGGATGGTAGATGGACTTGGGGGACCTGTATTTTATGCTGCAGTCGGAGGTCACATGGTAAGGTCAAAGGTCATTTTCAGGTCAATATTAAAGTTTACTTGCAAGGCTCTTATAACAAGTATTATTCCATCCCAGTCATTTCACATTGAAGTTTTGATATAATTCTCTTGCATGCCCTCGCAAATCACGATATTTCTGGTTATTTTCATAAGTGGGCGAGACTCAAAATTGCTTTTGCCTTGTTTTATTTATTTAATTTTTGGAAGCCGTCTTGGATTTTTCAACATACCGGGACAGTCAGTGGTCCGGTATATTGAAAAATCCAAGATGGCTTCCAAAAATGGAGTTTGAAATTGCTGTAGCTGCTTGAAAAACCGATATAGTTTATTCAATATCTGGGAATATGAATTTGTGTGTGTCTACCATGGAAAAGTGGGTCAAATAATACATTAGAAAAAGTTAGAGAGGATCGAAAGCTTAGGCCCCTTTTGACTCTCTAATTTACTCCATTGGCTCTTTTTTTTAGATAAGCAGTTTTCAGCAGCTTCTTTTTGCCATTAGAAAAAGTTACAAGGAGAGTCGTCGAGTAT
This sequence comes from Lytechinus variegatus, assembly GCF_018143015.1. Lineage (NCBI taxonomy): Eukaryota > Metazoa > Echinodermata > Echinoidea > Temnopleuroida > Toxopneustidae > Lytechinus > Lytechinus variegatus. The sequence continues at coordinate 310,070 of NC_054756.1, forward strand.
GTTAAACAATGGAGTATAAATTAGCCACTCTTAATTACAAATGGACATGTAATATTCATCAAGGATATGGTTTTAATGTCTAAACCATGATTTTTAAAGTCAGAAAATTAGTTACAAGCGTTCGAGCGTTGTGGCCCAGTGGATTTGTCTTTTGACTTTGAAAGGGTTGTGGGTTTGAATCCCAGCCATGGCATGATTTCATTCTGCAAAAAATTATCCACATTGTGCTGCACTCAACCCAGGTGAGGTAAATGGGTACCCGATAGGAAGAAATTCCTTGAATGCTTCAGCGCCTATAGGCAGCCCATCTAAAGCAGGTTTGATAATAGCAGGGCCTGCTGGGAGAACAAATTTTAGAACTAAAGTGCTTCCCTAGGTAAATATACCTATCTTATTAATATTATCATGTTATAACAAGGACAGTCATTGGTCTATGTCGAAAAATCCAAGATGGCGTCAAGAAATTTGAGTCTAAAGTGACTGCTGTTACTTAAAAATGGACATAGTTCATTTAAAATTCACCAAGGACATATGATTTTGGTGTGCACTCAATGGTTTCATGATTAAAATGACTTTCGTCTTGTTACAAAGATGTGCACTTGTCCATTTTGCCTAAAAAAACAAGAAAGTTTTCAAAATGGCATCTAAAATGATTCCTAAAACTCAGACCACTGAATGCTAGTGAATGCCCCTATTAACTTGTCCTAATGTCTTATTTGACCCTTGAAACCATTGGTTTAGACACCAAAATGATATCTTACAGGCCGATATGAAGTCCGCTTTAAGTATCAGCAGCCATTTTAAGATCAATTTTTGGAATTCATCTTGATTTATGGACAAACCAGACCACTGACTGTCCTTATAACTTATCCTCATATATTACTTGACCCAAACTAGTGGTTTAAAATTAAACATCGAAATCACATTTCCCTGGATATGAAATCAGCTATGTCTGCTTTAAGTTTAGCAGCCATTTCAGAATAAATTTTTTAAAGCCATCATGGATTTATGGACCCACCAGACCACTCACTGTCCTTGTAACTTTTTCCAATTTACTACTACTTCACCTTTAAATCATTGAATCGAAACCAAATTGTGGATTTTTAGCACACGGTAGCCATTTTTGATGCCATCTTGGATTTTCCAGGTATCCTGGGGTCCTTATATTCACTCTACTCCATGTCAACAAATTATTTTACCTTCTAGACCATGGAGTATGAAACCAATTAGGATTCTCGGGTGGATAATGAGTGAGTCATATTCATTAATTTTCAATGAATGGTGGAAATCCTGAATGCTATCTTGAAAATAACCACTTTCCCTGATGAAGATTTTGATGAATTTTTGGTATATTATTCCTGAGGTCAATTAAAAACTGTTGAAAAACAAATTGTTGCAATTTTTCTGAGTAAGGGTATTTTGGTCATACATTGAATGGTCTATAGGCTCTACCTTAGAAATTGAGGCACAATGCAGGTTTGTGTGTTCGGAAGTTCTCTAAAGGTCAGTTAATAAAACATCACATATTATTTCAATAATGATTATGTACATGTGTGTGTGTGTGGGGGGCCTATAAAATATACTTCATGTGTTTCTTTCTGTCTATCAGTAATTTGAAATTAGCCGAGAAGTATATAATTGACAATTCTAATAGAAGTCCTTTAATCATAAATTGTACTCTAGAACGAGTGGCCGAATGGTGGAAATTGTATACCAGTCAGTTGGGGGGTGGGGAGGGGGGAATATGGTTGGTAGGATGCTTGTCTAACTTGAAGTCTTCAGAGATAAGCATTCTAGCTATCTAGGGATGATAAAATACCATAAAACAATTCATTTTTTATTGGGCCCAAAATTGCTAATACTCCTCATTTTAGGGGGTCTTGATAGAGGTGACCCCCCCCCCCTCAGGCAGTGGGTGAGGGTGGAGGAAATTGGAATGCTATCACTTCCTGATAGATTGGACCCAAGTGAATCCGAAATAAAATAAAACAATTTTGGCACAAAAGTCCTACAGGAGCTGTGTGATGATTTCCTGTACCACACTAATATCATCATGATAAGTTATGGCACCCTCTAGTGTTGTAGTAAGGTTTTCACTGCATAAAATCCTGAAATGGGTTTGACTTTTGCATCAATTTACCAAGAATAGTCATATAAATTACATGTGATGTATTCCTCTGTTATTGGACTGTATAACGACATATGCATTTTTTTTTGTTATCTCTTTGACCCAATTCTAGTGCCAAAAAAAGGGGAAAATTACATTTTGGGGGTAAAATTTAACAATTTTGGGGCATTTTTCGCAAAATCCGCCTCCATATGGTAAAAGTTAAAAAACATTGACATCACAACATCATCAAATATTCATTCTTGTACACCTCAAGACAACTTAAAAATAGAATTGGCGAAGAAAAGGGAGAAATAAGGTTGAAAACAATGGTTTATCCCATTGGGCTTTGTACAGGCCAATATGATGCCAAACAGGACCCCCCACGAAGGGAAGGGGGCAGCTGAAAATTTGAACCTCATCATTTTTGTCTCACCTGCATAGCAGAGTGAGACTATAGGCGCCGCTTTTCCGACGGCGGCGACGGCGTCAACATCAAATCTTAACCTGAGGTTAAGTTTTTGAAATGACATCATAACTTAGAAAGTATATGGACCTAGTTCATGAAACTTGGCCATAAGGTTAATCAAGTATTACTGAACATCCTATTAGAGTTTCATGTCACATGACCAAGGTCAACGGTCATTTAGGGTCAATGAACTTAGACCATGTTGGAGGAATCAACATCAAAATCTTAACCTGAGGTTAAGTTTTTGAAATGTCATCATAACTTAGAAAATATATGGACCTAGTTCATGAAACTTGGACATAAGGTTAAACAAGTATCACTGAACATCCTGCATGAGTTTCACGTCACATGACCAAGGTCAAAGGTCATTTAGGGTCAATGAACTTTGGCCGAATTGGGGATATCTGTTGAATTCCCATCATAACTTTGAAAGTTTATGGATCTGATTCATGAAACTTGGACATAATAGTAACCAAGCATCACTGAACATTTTGTGCAAGTTTCAGGTCTCATGATTAAGGTCAAAGGTCATTTAGGGTCAATGAACTTTGGCCGAATCGGGGGTATCTGTTGAATTACCATCATAACTTTGAAAGTTTATTGGTCTAGTTCATTAAACTTGGACATTAGAGTAATCAAGTATCACTGAACATCCTGTGCGCGTTTCAGGTCACATGACCAAGGTCAAAGGTCAATGAACTTTGGCCGAATTGGGTTATCTGTTGAATTACCATCATAACTTTGAAAGTTTATGGATCTGATTCATGAAACTTGTACATAAGAGTAATCAAGTATCACTGAACATCCTGTGCGAGTTTCAGGTCACATGATCAAGGTCAAAGGTCAATGAACTTTGGCCGAATTGGGTTATCTGTTGAATTACCATCATAACTTTGAAAGTTTATGGATCTGATTCATGAAACTTGTACATAAGAGTAATCAAGTATCACTGAACATCCTGTGCGAGTTTCAGGTCACATGATCAAGGTCAAAGGTCATGTAAGGTCAATGAACTTTGGCCATGTTGGGTTTTTTTGTTGAATAACCATCATATCTCTGTGAGTTTATTGGTCTAGTTCATAAAAAGTGGACATAAGAGTAACCATGTATCACTAAACATCTTGTGCGAGTTAGAGTTGTTTTCAAAGTCAGCACTACTGCTATATTGAACTGCGTGATGCAGGTGAGACGGCCAGAGGCATTCCACTTGTTGGTCTAAAGGGACTCTACTGAATCCAAAATAACCAAAAATCAATTTTGGCAAGCTAGTCCTACGGGATAACACACCGTACCACACTATATGATTGATTATCTTGCATGAGTTTTAGGTCACATGATCAGGATGAAGGTTATTTAGAGTCTTTGAACTTCTACCACATTGTTTTATCAACATAACTTACCCGCAAATATAATTGTTATTGCCAAAGAGATGAATGGAATTTAATATTACTAGGTGAAGGTCAAAGGTCATTTTAGTCCAATTAATATTACCGTACATTATGAAACGAATGTGTTTTTTGTGGAAATCATACATCTAAGTTGTTTTAAAAGTCAGCACTGCCATTATATTGAGTCATGTAATGGAAGAGAGACAGCCAAAGTTGTTTCACTTGTTTTGGTTTTTCAATTTTTCAACTATTCATTAAATTGAAATAAATTTTTCCATTGTTTAGCATGCCACAGCCACTTAAGCTTTCTCATCTCAACAAAAAAAACCTCCCCTTTCTTTTCTGGATCCTCTTACCCAGGATGCAACATTATTATTTTTTCATGTCAGCCTCAGCAGTCCCCCCCCCCTGTATACATCAAAAGAAGTCACCCTGACAAAAAGCTTATTGTAAAAATAGTATAAAAAATGATATATATTTAGGAAGTTTTGGGAAGAATCCACCAAAGAATAAAAATTTATTAGAATTTTCATTATCTGATTCGTGACGTCATATGCGAGCAGTTTTCCTACATATCATATGGTTAAAAATCAATAAAATTTCATTTTCTCAGATAATGGTGCAGTATTATGTAGGCAAATCATTTCACACCTGTTCCTTAAAAGAATAAAAAGTTAACACAAACCATTAAAAAATTCAGATTTATGCATTTTGTATTGTGTAACATATGATATGGGGCCACTGCTCATTTATGATGTCACAAATCCAAAAGTTAAACATTCAAATAACTTTCATAATCGTTAATGGATTTTTCTAAAAACTTTACTGATATTTTTATTATATTATTTTTTCTGCTATTTTTACAATAAACTTTTCTTCTGGGTAAACTTCCCCTTCAATGTTGACAGTAAATTTGATGATTTAATGTTTACACAATGTGTGAATTTCAATTTACTGATATACTCTTCTCATATCTAATTCTATTGTAGGTCTAGGGTTGATAACAATGATTCCACCATAGTAGATATCTCCACAGAACATGGAAGCCAGTATTCAGTTGGAGAAGACTGTAATTTTGATCCGGTCATAATGACGCCTTGATAGTTTCAGCACTTAGTCAAATATTCTCCTTTAGTATTGTAAATTCTGTTTCTTCAACAGTACATGTATCTGAATTGTCTCTCCTTGTAAAGGCTTATAATTTGTTCCATTTCTTAGATGTTTTTTTCATTTAGCATCTCACACTTGTTGGTATGTATCTTGATTGACTGATTACTAGGTTTTCTAATTACTGAAATTCTATGTTTCACCTTCATAGGATAAATTACCATTCCCCACATTGTGTATAGCTCTTGATTTAGTTCATGTCACAGACCTTTTCTTTAAATGTATGTTTGTTTCTTGATTTTTGTTCTTTGCCATACGTTCCCATTCTTTGTATTTACTTAGATTTTCTGTTACACCTACATAGATTTAATTGCTGGTAGCCTGGTACTGTTCCCTTGCTTAAGCCTAAAATTCAATTTATATCTAGGAAGCTTTTTCATTGAATATACTTTGGGTATGAATCTTGATTTTCTGATTTTTCTTTTTATGTGTTACATACTTGTGAATGTAACTCGCACACAAACATGGTAATTGTTGTATACTACAGTTCCTTTCTAACCCAAAATTCAACATTTTGACCCACCATTTTTTTTTCGAATTTGATTACCGGTAATGATTAATTGCTGGTTTGATCCAATTTGTATTCTTTCTTTTGTTAATTTCTTAACCATGTTTTTATTTTTATTTTTATATTACAATGAAGATTGACTTATTGATTATAATTACATGTGTACATATATGTTTCTATTTGAAGTTCTTTTTAAATAGGCACCAGCCAAAGAGTAGGGGAAGGCGGGGTAAGTTGAGCATAGGGGCAAGTTGAGCCACCAGCCCCTGGCCAATGATGAATGAGTCAGACATTGTGGTGGTGTCATGTATTGATGACTCATAGCATAACCCCTAACTCCACCACATTGTTTTCAACTTTGAAACAAAAAGTAGTCTTTTAGAGGGAAAAACATGAATTTCAGCAAAAAAAGTAAAAAAGAGTGTGAAATAGATAAGTGCTTTATAAACACACACGTCTTTGAATATAATAAAGACATGATAACAACCTTATTAGTCAAGGTATGGATCTTCATTCTCGTCATAGTCTTTTATATGATGGATGCATAATAAATGTGTGGATACAAAATTATCACACTAAGTTCGGACTGGGGCAAGTTGAGCCATGGTAATTCCTATGGTAATGTATCTTAAAAAACAAACAAACCATAAAAATCGATTGAAATGCTGGCTGAAAGGAGCAAATTTACATGACTGCTCTTTTCCTTTTAAAGGATGTTAGTATTTATAGAGAATTAGCAAGAGAAAAGACTTTAAACAAAAAATTGACATGCTGGTTCTCCTCTCATACATTTTGTACATAGTTTTTGTGGCTCAACTTACCCCAAAATGTAGTCGTTTACATTGAATATTTGTAGTTTTTAGTGTAGGTTAATAAAAAAAAATTATAAAATAAAGAAATTCTTTTTTTTTTCATTTAGCATCCTTTGATAAAAGAGATGGGAAGCGAGGGAGAGATTAGTGGGGAGAGTACAGGATAGAAGTGAGAGATGGGGGAAATGATGACAGGGAGAAAGAAAGCAGGAGAGGGGTGGGGATCAGTAAGAGGTTGAGAGAGGAAGAAAGAAAAATAAGAGGACTGGGGGGGGGGAAACAAAGGCTAAATGGATAGTAAGTAAAGGAAGGAGTGAGAGGGAGCAGAAATAAAAGAGGGGGATAGAAAAGTGGAGAGATGAATAGTGAGAAAGAGTTGTAGAAAAGACCCGGGGGGGCCACTTACATTGACGAGTGGATACCATGCGCGACCAAAAAAACACGTAAAAAGGATGTCTTTTTCACGACAGGGCACGTTACGTACGTAACGTGAAAAGGGTGTCAAAAACACAAAAATAATGAAAAAAGGGTATCTAATTCGCTAGGAAGATTACGTATTTAGGGTCGAATTTGCGGGGATGATAAAACAAAATTAAAATGTTTTATAAAGGATGTCCTTTTTGCCCCAACACTTCGTATTTAGAGTCCGATTTGCGCGAGGTGTAGGTGGGGTCGTACTAAACCAAATAAGGTAAGCCGACGACCGAAGGACCCGTAACAATAAAACATTCCTGTACTTGTTTAGGGGTTCATTTCAGGGAATATTTGCCAAGAGTATCGTTTTGTTTCCAATACTTGTTAAGCTAGGGTAGGGTTTCACACGCCGATACTTGTTAAGGGGTGCATTTTCAGAATATGGAAATTACGTGTTTAGGGTGCTTTTCGAGACCCCATGGTCGCGCATGGTATCCACTCGTGAATGGAAGTGGCCCCCCCCCCCCCCCGGGAGAAAGGGGTGACACAGGAGAGACTGAATAAGAAAAAACGAGAAAAGAAAAGTATGTTGTAAGACTAATAAATGATCGTCGGAATAAGAAAAGAAGATTCCATGCCAGGAAGCGTTTCATCAACACGTTTGTCCGACAAGTTATCAGATCTGAAAAGTTATATTGTTATTGGCTGAGAAGCACAGTCCATATAGTAACTATCGGGATAAAACAAACCTTGCATGAAATGCTCACCTGGGAAGAATGTTGAGATAGGAGAGAGAATAAGGCAGTAATAATAAGAGAGATCTTAAAGAATTGCATTAGTCGTCTCCAAGACTTCGAGACGACTAATGCAATTCTTTATGTTAATAACTTAGTAAGTTGTTATCCTGACATGAAAAGGTGGACACCGTGCATTATCCACGATCATGTATTTTCAAGGTGGACCTTAAAACAGTAATCCTCTTTCACTCAGAATCCTATAGTGGAATGATTTCCAACTTGAAGTGTCTCAATTCATTTCCATGATAGAGTTACAAAGTATTCCCTGACTTGATTTTTTTATTATTTTTACCCTAAGTGCGCACTTAAAAAGCCTGGAGTCCTGAAAAAACACCTTTTGGGTGCGTTTGTACTTGTCGACCTGTCCACTTAGTGCAGGGGCCGCGGAACTGGGGAGGGCTTCAGCCCCCCCCCCCCCCCACTTTTTCCAAAACCGTGTACAAAAATGTAAAAATTACCATATGATTGTGATTTCTAGCATGGTCAGCCCCCCCCCCCCCCCCACTTTGAAAACCGTTCCGCGGCCCATGTAGTGGCAGTATACCCTCCACCTTTATACCTTTATAAATATACCCTTTTAAAATACCCTTTTTTCAAAATAAAATGAGTCCTTTTTTTCAAAATGAAATAGGCCTACCCTTTTTTTAAGTAAAGCATAAAACAGAGGATTAAAAATTCACCAATTTTTTTTTTTTTTGGGGGGGGCTCGCGATTGCATCAATCATTGTTGAATATTTGCCTGGGGGGGCACTCGATCAAAAAAGTGGTGGGGTGTGCCGCGGGCGAGACAAAAAACGGGGGCCTTGGAGCCGACTAATTGTAAAAGAAGGGTCCTCGGAACGGGCTTCAGAACTACAAAAGTTTGTGAAAACGGGGGTCCTTGGAACGAGTCGTCTGCATGTGAGTGCGTGCATCCCTATGGAACGGACATACACGCGCATGCAGCTGCAATGGTCGGACATCGCTCAGCGGCAGCTTTTCACCAAAATTACGGCTCATTGTAGCAGATCAATGCGACCGAAACGGCGTAACGGAAAATATGCGAAGCTTTGGATCGGATTTCTTTCTTCCCTTTTCACGATAAGAAGAAAATGCTATGCCTTGGAGCGGCTTTCTTTGTTCTTTTTCTCAATAAGACAAAAATGCTATGCCTTGGAACGGAAATTTGAGTGTAAAAATGGGGTTCCCGGCCCTCCGCGGCACATACCCACTATGCATAATTATACACTGAGTGCCCCCCCCCCCCGCGCGGGAAGCGCGTTTCCGTTTTACACCCTGGCGAAGGCATTTTCCGGAAAAGTAGCCAAAAAGCGACTAGTGAAGAGTCTACGTCTACGTTTGTTTACATTATCAGCTGGGCGCGCGATCCAAAGTCCGCACCGAAGTTATCCGCAGAACATACCGTACTTGCAAATGCAGCTGAGCCTATACTTTCCAGGTTCAATACGAATGTTTGCCTTGATCATTTGCCTTGCCGATTTGCTGATGTCTGTCTTTCTCTCTATCTGTCTATATATCTATCTCTCAAATTCTATCTATCTATGTAACTGCAGTATCTATCTAACAATCTTCTCTGTCTCTCTCATTCTTTATCTAACATCTATCTATCTCAAATTCTCTATCTCTCTCTATCTATCCATCCATCTGTCTGTCTTTCTCTCTCTCTCTCTCTACCTACCTATGTAACTACAGTATATATCTGTTAATTTGTCGCTCTTCTCTCTCATTCTTGATCTATCTGACATCTATCTATCTCTCAAATTCTCCAGCTCTCTCTATCCATCTGTCTGTCTTTCTTCTATCTATTTATCTATCTATCTATGAAACTACAGTATCGGTTAATTTGTCTATCTTCTCTGTTTCTCTCATTCTTTATCTATCTAACATCTATTTATCTCTCAAATTCTCTATCTCTCTCCCTCCCTCTATCTATCCATCTGTCTGTCTTTTTCTCTTTTTCCGTCCATATATCTATAACATATCTCCATCTCTCAAGTTCTCTCCCCATCCATCTATCTATCTTCTATCTATTTTTGTATACAGTATCTATCTATCTGTTAATTTGTTGATAATCTTCCCTGTCTCATTCTTTATTTATTTAACATCTATCTATCTCTCTATCTCTCCCTGTCTATCTATCCATCTGTCTGTCTTTCTCTATTTCTCTCTATTTATCTATCTATTTTTATAACTTCAGTATCTATCTGTTAATTTGTTAATAATCTTCTCTGTCTCTCTCACTTTTAAATCTATTTAACATCTATCTCTCAATTCTCTATCTATCTCTCTATCCATCTATCTATCCATCTGTCTGTATTTCTCCATTTCTCTCTATCTATTTATCTATCTATCCATCCATCTCTCCCTCTTTCTCTCTCTTTCTATCTCTCTCTCTATCTATTTATCAGTCTTCTTTCGGCAGCTTCTAAGTGTATCAATCCATCAAACTTCAATTTGTCTTTCCATTATAAGTATCTGTTTATTTTGATTTTGTCTGTCATTCTATTCATTTAGTTAATAATTTATTTTTAGAAAAAAAAACTATCATAAACAACGCGACTGCAAAAGCATGTTCGGATTTCACTCCTGACTGCCGCTCTCTCTGTACATGAAGTGCCAAGGAACTCTGTGCTCTGATCAGTAACTGTGCAAATTGCATGCGGTGGTGGTGGACTCGCCTGTGTCGCACGCTGCATGCAACCAGCGACGTGTGTAGACTCTTCACTAGTCGCTTTTTGGCTACTTTTCCAGAAAATGCCTTCGCCAGGGTGTAAAACGGAAACGCGCCCCGGGAAGATTTGTATGTTCAAAGAAATAAATTTGCAGTTTTCTGGAAGGAATGTCACAATTTTGGGGGCTCGCGTTTTGCGCTCGCATTAAATATTTAATGATTTGAGGTAGGCCGACTCATTCTGTTCCTGCATAAAACAAATGCATACAAGCATGTGCAGTTTTTAAAACTGCACCGTGCTCATCAGGGTGACCAGACGTCCCGTATTTCCCGGGATTGTCCCGTATTTTGCTTCTTTGTCCCGGCGTCCCGACAAACCCTTCCCGGGACGCCTTTTGTCCCGTATTTCAGAATATTGAACAAAATGTATTTAAAAGTGACGAATTTTCATCCAAATAACCAATTATGAAGAAGCAGAGACAACAATGAAATTAATGAATAAACTTATGCAAGTTCTGCGGTGATTTTCTTGCTAACCCCAATACATCGCAAACGAACTGGCCTCCTGCCATCGTGTGGCAGGCTACTATAGCTAGGCATGTAGGATCGGAGCAGATTCTCTCCATCAAACGTGCGAAAATAATCACAAAAAATGTACAAAATTTGTATAATGATATTTTGGGTTCTCAGATTACTGGTTTGGAGATGTGATCGGAGGAACAAGTTCTTGAGTTTATACTATAGATCTAGTTGTTTAAGCCTTCGTTTTGAGTCTTGTTGTGTATGATGCCGCGATGCTTCATCTAATTTTTAAATAAAAAGAAAATCACTTTGAAATTTTATTCATTTCTGAAACTTTTTTTTTTAGTTTTAAAAACATATTTGAAAAACACCAAATATCATTCAGAATTTTTGTTAGATGATTGGATTTTGTTTGCTTGAAGTCTGAACTTTTTTCCTCCTTACTTTTCTATCCTTCTTTCTTCATCCATCTACCCTTCCTGCTTGCCCGTTTTTATTCCATCTATCTTTCTTTCCTGATCCTTTCTCTCTCTGTTCATTTTTCTTTCTTTTCTTCTTTTTCTTACCTGTCTTTATCAAATTTCCTTTTTTATTTCCTTCATTCTTTCTTTCTTTAAACTTTTTTCTCCCCCTCCCTTCCTCTCCTTTTTCTTTTAATTCTTTCTCTTCTTCCATTATGTTTTCATTCCTCCTCACTTCATTCTTTCTCCCTCTCTTTCCTCCTTTCGTTCTTTATTTTATTTTCACTTCTAATTCTTTCCCTTATTCTTTCTCTTCCTCCCTCCCTTAATTCCTTCCCTCCTCACTTACTGTTTTCATTCTTTCTTAATTGTTCGTTTCTTTCTTTCAAAGAATGAAGGAAACATTTTTCTTTCCTTCATTTTTTCTTTCCTCCTCCTTTTTCTTACTTTCTTTTTTTCTCTCCTTTCTTTTGTCTTTCACACATGTATTCTTCTTCCATTCCTTTCTTTTTCTTTCTTTCGGTATTCAATTCAAAGAATGACAGAAACTTTTTTCGCTTTTTATTCTTTCTTTCATCGTTTTATTCTAACTTTCTTTTATTCTTTTTTTCCCTTCATTTTCCCCTTCATTTTTTCTTTCTTTCTTCTCAATTCATCTTTTTTCTTTCGTCTTTTCTTTCTCTCCTTCATTCTATCGTTCACCCTCCCTTCCAATTCATAATAATTTTTCACAGGTGTAACACTGTGTAATCTTCTTTGTTGATCTTTTTTGTCGATTGTCCCGTATTTCATTTTGTGAAATCTGGTCACCCTGGTGCTCATATAAGTCCCTCTCAGGGCTTCCACTTTTCAAATTAACGAACTTCTGGAATTTACTCTTGTTCCTGGAATTTTACAAAATATCCTGAGATTTTCGAAATCCGAATCTTCCATAAGTTATAATTCTCTACTAAAAGACTTTACACAGAAAAAAATAGGACCCAGTGGCAGTGCCGTAATTGATCCAACAATTTTGAGGGGGGGGGGCCGTGATGGTAGCAGGAGAAGTTTATAAAGAATTGCGAGCGAGCGAACTAGCAAGCAAAAAAATTGACATTTTAATTGAAAAGATCAAATTTTGTGATAAATTTTTACCTGATATTCAGAACATCATATCATTCCCCAATCCCGAAAATGGCAGCGCTTTCTGGAAAACTTCCTGATATTTACAATTCCATCCCTGAGACTGGGCCCCGTTGCATAAAACTTTACCTGAGAAAACTCCTTTTGCCCTGTGTCCCTGTGTTAAAGTCGATGGAAGAAATCAGACTAACCTTAGTTTTCAGTTTTTACCAGAGTTTTCTCAGTCAAAGTTTTATGCTACAGGCCCCCTGGAATTTCCTGGATTCCAGGCAGAGTGGAAGCTCGGCCTAGGCTAGCTAGGGCGCTGCATGTTCTATCCACTGATCTCTATAAATCAGTGGTTCTATCATCTTCTTTTCTGCATGTTTAGATAGAGCGGAGAGAGGGCGTCTTCCGATTGTCGCCATTTTTGTATCCAAATCTTGCACGTCTTTTCTAAATTTGAGTGCCCAAGGTAAATATTTCTTACATTACTTTGGGGGAATTTCATTCATGGTATTCTTTGTCAAACATGTTGATTTATCACTATGTATCTTGATTTTTTTAATTTTTTAATTCAAGCTGTATAATTTGATTTATGTGGTCTTCTGTTTTCGTCTTTCTCGGCATGTTTCGATTGGATTTTTTTTAAGTGGCCGCCGCGGCGCGCCGTAACTACCCCTCACACTTATGACACCGGGGCCGCGCGGCGCCCGATCATGCCGGTGCTGTGGAGCCCTTTGCTGCTAGACTAAGCCTAGGGCACTACATGATGTATGCGGGGCCGCGGCTCATTTGCAGTTTCGCATTAGTCTACAAATGTCGACCCACATCTGCAGTGTGTGTACCTCAGCTGATTCAACGAGTCTGCATAGCAGACTAGGTCTACTGAAGCTGCAGAAGTGGGTCTACAACTTCTTTGAGCCACATCCACGAAACGTGGATGTGAGGCGGAGCGGAGCTTGCTGAAACCCTCCGTTGCCAGTAGATACCATGATTGACAGCAGATTTGTGGAAGTAGGGGCAAGAGAGGGATTAGGATCCAGCTGTTATGACCATTTCTTATCTTGTGGAATGTATACAAGTAGGGCCATTCTCTTTCACATTCTGGGCTTGCTACATGTATATAGGTCCATGACCATGGCTATACATAACATACATGGGTAGATTGAAATATCAAGGAGTTAGATGATATCTCCTTGGAAATATCTTCTATAACGGTCCATGCAGAGAGGAACGTGTATACAGAATATGAATATGTAGAAGATCACCCCCGTCATGTAATTGGGCCTAATAAGTGACATAAAAATAAACATTGGCCCTTTCTTTCTTTTCCTTTCTTTTTCGTTTTCCTTTTTTTCCCTTTGATTCTTCTTGATTTTTTCTTTTCCTCTTTCTTTCTTCTCTTCTGTTTTCTTTCTTTTTTCTCTTCTTCTTTTCCTGTGACCCCTTTACTTTCTTTCTCTTTCTTTCTTTCTTTCTTTCATTCACTCTTTCCTTCTTTTTTTTTCATTTTTTTCTCTTTCTCTCTCTCTCTTTTACTCTTTCATTCTTTCCTTTCCTTCTTTCTTATTTTTATTTTCGTTTTATCTTTCACTTGCTCTCTCATTCTTCTTCCCTTCCTGAAATATCCTGTTTTTAAATGATGTATCTTTATCATTTCTACATTATAATGGAACCGATTGATTAATGTACAGAACCGTTTTCTATACTGGACCTACCAATCAAAAATGCTAGCGCAGAGCGCTAGCTCATATGCCTACTTTTTCACAATCAGACACCTCAGAAGGGATATTTTGAAACTTTAATGTAATACACAAAGACAATATGTACAGTACTTGACAAATTACATAATGCGAACGCACAGCGAAAGCTGAAAATGTTGATATTCACACCATAAAACGGACATTTTACAAAGCACTTATGAAAAAAAATCATTTGTAAAACAAAATAATGAAAGCTCGATGTCCGAACTGAAATAAGATATGTATCTCATCGAACAGGCAATGTCAGCGCGAAGCGGGAGCGAAAATTTTACATATTTTTGTTATTTTCCCGGAGTTCCCCTGACCTTATCTTATTCTCTTGTCTTCTCTTTTTTATCTTCTTCCTCTCTTCTCCCTTCTTTTTCTTTTTTATTTCCGCCTTTTTCCTTCTTTTAGTTCTGCCAATATAAGGGGGGCGGACACTTCGGGCCCACCCTGGATCCGCCTATGAAATGATATAAATAGCATACACTACAGCCAATATAACTGGTAAGCACATATTTAACAGACAACAAAGATCTGACCTACTTTCCACAATTCAAATCCAACAAATTAATATTTGGAAACGAAATAATTATTCTTCAAACCAATGGGGCACATACATGTAAGCAGTTTGCACTAGTAAACAGGTAATTAAAAAACATCAAGGCACATACATGTAGCTCCCGGGCATAACTATATGCAACTTTCACATCTTTGGCATCGACATTGCAGGGGCCGCGGAACCGGGGGGGGGCTGGGGGGGCTTCAGCCCCCCCCCCCCACTTTTTTCCAAAACCGCTTACAAAAACGTAAAAATGACCATATAATTGTGATTTTTAGCATGGTCAGCCCCCCCCCCCACTTTGAAAACCGTTTCGCGGCCCCTGCATTGCATGTGTTGACAAAGCTAATTGTTTTCATATTCAGTTCATTCAGCAGGATTGGCTGATTTAAATCACTATGATGATTATTTTTTCAAATCATTGCTTTAAAGGTCATATCCACCCCAGAAAAAAGTTTAATTGAATAAAAATAGAGAAAAATCAAAGAATAACGTTGGAAACTACATCAAAAATGGCTGTAAAATAGGATAGTAATAAAACATCTTAAAGTTTCGCTTATTTTTCACAAACCGGTGGGTGTTTAATAAAGCTGTTCGTATAAGAGCGACTTTAAGAACGATTGGTGATCCTTTCTTGTGGTAAATAGTATATATATTGGCGATGATTTATCGCGTAAGAGAGGATCATTAGTCGTTCTTAAAGGTCAAGTCCACCTCAGAAAAATGTTGATTTGAATCAACAGAGAAAAATCAGACAAGCACAATGCTAAAGATTTCATCAAAATCGGATGTAAAATAAGAAAGTTATTACATTTCAAAGTTTCGCTTATTTTTAACAAAATAGTTACATGAACGAGCCAGTGTTACATCCAAATGAGAGAGTCGATGATGTCACTCACTATTTCTTTTGTTTTTTATTGTTTGAATTATACAATATTTCAATTTTTACGAATTTGATGATTAGGACCTCCTTGCCTGAAGCACAAAATGTTAGAATAATGGAATTCCATGTGTTCAGGGAGGAATGAAACTTCATTTCACATGACAATGACGAGAAAATCAAAATATTTCATATTTCAAACAATAAAAAAAAAAGAAATAGTGAGTGAGTGACATCATCGACTCTCATTTGGATGTTACTGGCTCTTTCATATAACTGTTTTGTTAAAAATAAGCGAAACTTTGAAATGTCATAACTTTCTTATTTTATATCCGATTTTGATGAAATTTTTAGTGTTATGATTGTTGAATTTTTCTCTTTGTATTCAAATCAAGTTTTTGTTGGGGTGGATATGTCCTTTAAAATCGCCCTTAACTTATTAACAGCTTTATGAAAAGGCCCTTAGTTATATGGACAATTCAGTGATATGGAAATCATAGAGTCGATGATGTCACTCACTATTTCTTTTGTATTTGTACTGTTTGAATAATACAACATTTCAATTTTTACGAATTTAAAAAATAGGACCCTCTTGTTTAAACTACAAAATGTTAAAACAATGTAATCCCACATGTTCAGGGGGGGATTTTTTTTTTGTTCATAAAAATATTTCACATTTCACATAATAAAATACAAAATGAATAGTGAGTGATGTCATCGGTCCCCTCATTTGCATACCGACAAGGATTTGCATATAAATACAACTGTTCTTTTTAAATTAAGCAAAATTTTAAAATGTCATTACTTTCTTCTTTTAGATTGGATTTTGATGAAATTTTCAGTGTTATGCTTGTCTGATTTTCTCTTACTATTCAACATGTTCAAAGCAGCTTTTTGTTGGGGTGCATGACTTGTCCTTTAAATCACTTCCATTGGAACATCTACAAATTTGGGATTTTTTTTTATTTATTGTTTGTGGCAGTTTTACTTTTTAAATTCAAAAGAGTAAGATTTTACCAACTTTATATCATGAGAAAAGGAATAAACCCTTTATATCTACTCATAACAATTGAAATCAAATCAATAAAATCAACTTAATCAAGTCAATCTTGCAAAACCAAAGATGTACATGTAGCCTATATGGGACCCCTACTCGACTTGTATGTATGAGTGGACTTTGTTGATAGTAAAACAGTTCTTATTTCTTTATGTCAAACTTCAGAAGTGTTTTAGAAGACAGTTTTCAAGAAAGAAAAGTACAGGAACTCTGAACTTATTAGGCTGAATCTCAACATAAATTTTGCCAGGATGCATGGGTTATAACCTTGGATCCTACTAGAAAAAGCCTGTTCAGACATTCTGAGTGAGATTGTGATTAATTCAGCCAGTTCACTGAAAAAGATTCAGTAAAATGTACATTTTTATTTTAAAAATGGATGAATGTTCTTGGCAAAGGGCACTAACATGACTAAATCATAGCAACTATACATTTTAGTGCCCTTCGCCAAAAGGATTTATGTTTGTACATTTTTTAGTGAATGTTTTGAATGGAGTACAATAAAAGTAAAATTCTGCAATGTCCCTGGTGACCCATTAGACCAATAGTTTATCATTTTATTCTTTTATATGTCTTATTCAAATAAATAGGCAGACACAGTAGTATAAGGGAACCCGTTTTCTTATTTTTTGCAAAACTTCTAACAACTGCCAAATACTGCAGGTATTCAAGTTTATTGTGAAAGAAATCATTTAAATCAACTTGCAAGTTTGTCAAAAATTTGCAAGCAAATGCTTTGAAATAGTCCAATAGTTCCAACTATGGCTCAAAGAAGAACTTAAAGGAATTGTCCAGGCTGGAGAAATTTATATCTCACTGATTAATAGAGTAAAATTCAAAATGCTGAAAATGTGATCAAAATCGCATAACAAATAACATCTTTCCTGTGAAACTAGGCATGTCTTCATGAATATCCATTAGTTGGGCTGATGGTGGCATATCTCCACTTGTTCTTTTTATCATAATTATATGATATTAGGTTTATTAAAAACAGAATTTACCAAGAACTAAAAAAATTGATTTGAGAACCAATTAAGTACATTAGTTATTTATTGCCGCAACTTATTTCATCATAATGGAGACACATTATTTACACATGTATGAAAAAATGAAATAATTATGATTTCGTGTTATAAGAAAAAGGAAAGATGGGATGTGACATCATTAACCCACCAAATGAATATTCATGACGATGTATTGTTTTTCACAAAATACTGATAAAGTTTAAAATACAATAACTTCGTTATTTGTCATCAAATTTTTGTGAAATTTTCATCATTTTACTCTATTTATCTAGATGTGAATATTTTCAGCCTGGTCCATTTCTTTAAGTTTGAATGCAGTCGGTCAAAGTTTTGCAAGCCAATGCTTTGAAACAGTTGTTCCAATTTGGCTCAAAGAACAACTTGGGGTTGAAACAAACAAAAGATAAGTGCAGTTTTCTTTAACATGATCTTCAATCATGGGCTTGAAAATAAGATTTAAAAAAATGTTTCGCTTTGGAGAATTTGAATCTCTGAGTCATGGAATTCTTCCAAATAAACTGATTCTCATTAAATGTTCAGAGTTTTAAAATGAACACCAACTTTGCAGCATTAGCTGTACCAAGACAGTTTCTTTGAACCAATCAGTAGAAGCTCTCTACATTCACTTTAGACACAGCAGAAAATGTCAGCCTATTCATGGCTTTAATAATTTCTGTAAATTATATTTTGACTGGATTTGATTATGAAATATAGTTAAGAATATTCTTAGTGGTGAAATGTATGATCTTAAAATTGATGTCAGTGTAAAGGGTTAAATTTTGGGTGTTTGCGCTTTGTTTTTAAAAAAAATCTGTTAGAAAAAATCATATTAAAATTTAAAAAATCTTATTTAAATCAAATAAATCCGATTTAAGTTTATATAAAAAAATGCCAACATTGTCATTCAGCATACTTATGAGTTTGAATTGAAAGTACCAGATTTGTCACATACATAACTGTACGTTATGGCTGGCATAAAAGCACTTTCAATACAAAGGTGAACGAATGTTGCTGGGCATGACAACTTAAATGATGCTGATTAAGGCTAATTAATATCAAACCGAGCTGTAAGCATAACAGTAAAACAGGTTGAATACAGTAGTAGCATGCATGGAGAAGTGAATATACATACAAGGTCCCAGGTCCAATCAACAAACTGTGGTTAGAAGTTAATTCCAAACAGGAACAAAATAATAAAACATAGCTATCCTGTTTGATTTAAAGTATGATAGTTTACAAACTTACAATCTTGAAATTTAAGATTTTCATTTTGTAAACTATCTATTATTCAAGTTCTGAACTCTATGGTGTTTTTGGGTTGGATAATATTTCGAGTTTAAGTACCATTATGATACATGTTTTAAGGAATACTGGTTTAATTTACAAACTTAAGCGTAGTTTGCTTCATAAAAATCTGATAACTTTATACCATTCCATGATTCGCTCTTATTTAAAATATTGCAATATCAATGTAACCTCATATGAATTTGGACTCAATATTCAAAATTCAAAAGAAACTTAAGAATAATTACCAATTTCCATTACCTAGCACCATCCGCGCATTTATTTAAAGGACAAGTCCACCTCAAGAAAAACTTGATTTGAACAAAATGAGAAAATTTCAACAAGCATAACACTGAAAATTTCATCACACTTGGATGTAAAATAAGAAAGTTATGGCAATTTAAAGTTTCGCTTCATTTCACAAAACAGTTACCGGTATATGCACATCTCGGTCGGTATGAAAATGAGGAACTGATGACATCACTCACCATTTCTTTTGTATTTTATTATATGAAATACGAAGTATTTTCATTTTCTTGTCATTGTCATGTGAAATGAAGTTTCCATTCCTCCCTGAACACGTGGAATTCCATTATTTTAACATTTTGTGCTTCAGGCAAGGATGTCATAATCGTCAAATTCGTAAAAATTGAAATATTCTATAATTCAAACAATAAAAAACAAAAGAAATAGCGAATGAGTGACATCATTGACTCTCTCATTTGGATGTAACTGGCTCGTTCATATAACTATTTTGTTAAAAATAAGGGAAACTTTGAAATGTCATAACTTATTTTACATCCGATTTTGATGAAATTTTCAGCATTGTGCTTGTCTGATTTTTCTCCATTGATCCAAATCAACATTTTTCTGAGGTGGACTTGACCTTTAAAGGACAAGTCCACCCGAACAAAAAGGTTGATTTGAATAAAAAGAGAAAAATCCAACAAGCATAACACTGAAAATTTCATCAAAATTGGATGTAAAATAAGAGAGTCTTGACATTTCAAAGTTTCGCTTAATTTAAATTATGTGCACATTCTAGCTAGTATACAAATGACGAGACTATGACGTCATCCACTCACTATTTATTTTAGCGAATGAGTGACATCATTGACTCTCTCATTTGGATGTAACTGGCTCGTTCACTATTTTGTTAAAAATAAGCAAAACTTTGAAATGTAATAACTTTCTTATTTTACATTCGATTTTGATGAAATTTTTTGCACTATATGCTAGTTTGATTTTTCAGTATTTATTAAGTCAGCATTTTCCGATTTTCCTGGGGTGGTCTTGAACTTTAAGAAACTGTCCTTATGATATTAATAAGCAAGAACTCACAATATTTATGTATACGTACAAGCAGAGGTTGCTACCCATGTAGAGTTTTCAGATCTTTTTTCATACAGTAATCAAGTTCATAACCATAATGCTCGTTCTTCCAATAAATTTCATTTATGGTCTATCAGGTCTAGTCACGAAGCTGGGTTATGTAGGTCCCAAACAATGGAATGAGATTCCCCAAATAATAACTAATTCACAATTTTTATCTCCCTTTAGAAAACAGTATACAAATTTTCTAGGAAATGATTATTAATTCTCGCAGTTGATATCGATGCATACTTGTACTGTATAGACCCCTCAACTCGTGTTCTTTGTAATGTGTTGTTTTTTCCTCCCTTTTCCTGCACTAATTATTATAATGATATGACATTTTGTTTTGTATTAATGTTGTGTTTTTTACTATGTTTTGGTGATCCAGCCTCACAGGTTTCTTATTACCTTCATTGGAAGCCACGGAATTTATTTTTATTATCTAATCGCATTATTTGATGTTTCCTTGTATTTCTATACTATTTGTGAAATAAAGATTGAATTGAATTGAATGAGTTAGATATGATGAAAAGTGTTTGATAATGATAATACCATAATAGAGCTATCCACTACCATGCATACACAATATGTATTGGTTTGGGCAATGGAGCCATACATGCAGCTGCTCAGTGGAATGTCATATGTAAACACTTTCTGATGGCCTGAGCCAGGGTATTATATAATAACCCTGCTCGTGGCTCTGTGGTTAAAGTAGGGGATTATCTATACTCCTCAGGGGTCCTAAAATTTGGTTGATAGACAGATGAAGTTATCCAATGAAAGCTCTCTGAAATTTTGGGTGGGTGGGACTTATTTTGACCGTGGGAACAAGATTTCCAAAGAAGAAGCAGACTCTGAAATGGCTCGCTTCGCTCACCCTTTCAGGCTGGTTTGCTTCGCAAACCAGTAGCAGATCCCACCTCACGAGCCATTCAGAGTCTGCATAGCAGACTAGTTTCGCATCGGGTGATTCCTCTGTGTAAATCTGGGGCCCGGCCCGTTGCATAAAACCTGAGAAAACTCAGGTTGTTTTTACCAGAGTTTTTGCCCTGGGTGGCTGCGACGCGACTGTTAGTGTTCTTGTCTTGACTATAATTGTTAAGTCAATCATGTCAATGGCAGAAATCATGTCTTCATGATTCTTTCAGTCTAACCTTTTTTGGCTTTTTAAGTTTTCAGTTTTTACCAGACAAAGTCCAGAGTTTTCTCGGGGAAAAAGTTTTATGCAACAGGCCCCTGGCCCTGTAATCTGTATGTAGGCCTATTTTTATTGTAGCCGATTTGAGTTTAAGATATTCTCCACTTGTTCACTGACTGACACTGCTACCATCCTGCCTGTGGAGAATCTACAGGTAGGACTATGGTATGCCAATGCTGTATATATAGCACACACTTTAAAAAATCAATTAAAATATCACTTTTGTGACCAAAATTTCTAATTTCCATACAGTTGCAATTTATTTTTCATTAGTAACTTGGGAATAATTTTTGTATTTCCCTAGAGCGCTCAAAAACTTGAATTTTGGGCATATATTTGTGTACGCCCTCTATTGGTGGAAAGTAATATGGCAAGAAAATTTTCATTTTTTTATCTCTATTTTTAATTAAGGAAAAATGATTTAAAGAATCAAATTCTAATAAGAGCCAAGTTGTATGAATAATAGGTGTAATGGAAACTGTCATTGTAAAGAAATCAAGCATTTGCCCCAAAGAAAAAGAGAAAATAAGCCAAACATTGCCACCCTTATTTTGCCACACATGGAGATATAACTGAGAACAAGGTTATATCATAACCTTGTTCATTGGATGAGTGATATTCTCCTATACTCGGCTACAAGCCTACATGTATAGATCTAGACCTTTTCCCACAAAGCATTTGTCGCTTGAGTTGAGGGCATATGTCACCAACACCCGGTCACTGCAAGGCGCAAAGCCTGCATGTGCATCATGTCACGCAAGGGAATGAAAAGAGGGCAAACGTAGCCAGGAGTCCTATAACATAAGAGAGTGAAATTAAACATCATTTACTAATGTATGCTTACTCTCCATGGAGCCAAGAAATTGGGATTCCATCGCATTCATCTGCATGTACCGCCAAAAATCCTCATACTTTCGCCCCCGAGATTTTTAAAGATCTAGCCCTATCACGTAAATGGGATACAACTTCTCTCCAAAGCTTCACATATTTTCTGTTACGTCGTTCCGTCTGCATTGATCTGCTACAATAAGCCGCATTTTCGGTGAAAAGCGGCCGTAGAGCGCTGTCCGACCATCGCCTCTGTACCTCCTCCTGGGCCTGTTTCAAAATTGTCGTAATCATGTCGGACGGAATTTGATAGCAAAAGAAGCTGTCATTTTTGTTAGAGGTAGTTTTCTTTAGACTTCTGTACAGGGACATGGAGAGCTTACATGACTTTCATCATGTATAAGTAACTTCCCAAGTATCTTTTCAAAATTTGTCTGTAAAAGGGCAAAAACTGACCATGTCGGAAGGAATCGATAGAAATGAGGACCCTTGACTTTTCTTATTCAAGTTATTCTATCGAAAGTTTAAGTGATAAGTGAGCAATTCACAGTCAAATAAACAGAAGAACAACCAAACATTAAATTCTCAAAAAAATCTTTATTCAAGGATTGTTGTCATGGCAACAGGAACTATTCAAAAACACATCATCATGTCGGACGGAACCAATCATGTCGGACGGAATGAAAATGTTACTTTTTTAGCAATTTGCCCAAATCATTAATTCCTTGCCTTTTGTAGAAAGGTCATCATGGGTACTAATGTTTTTCATAGTTAAAAAGATCTGACATCTATTTATAACTTTGTTACCATAGGAACATTGATGAAATTCCGTCCGACATGCTAGGTTCCGTCCGACATGATTAATAGCACACAGTCAAAATGCACTTAGCTGTTCAGTACAATTTTTGTACGATTCATTATTTCTCAGTAATGAAATTACCAGAATTACAGCATATCGTATCACCCCAATTTTTTTCTAATTTCATGAATTATGAGACTTTCAAATCGCAATAGTATTTTTGGTGAACAATGAACAAACAGTCTTCCCGTCAAAGTTGAATAACAATGCAATTCAAAAGAAAATGATTGCATAAGACCTCACAGAAAGTGGTGCAAACTTTCACTCAAGTTTGACAGCTTTAATATCAGAAATTAGTGCTGAGTGCTTCGTGCTGAATGGACTGGATTTAGATGGTGGGGTAGATGGTTTGGTGGTGCATGCTGGCTCAGGAGTAGAAGCAGAGAATGTAGAGGATGTATTAGCTGTATTAGGAGCATGGATGGCAGTGGAAGCAGACGAGTTAGAAGTGGGATCAGAAGTTGCAGACTGATGAATAGTTGAGATAGAAGACAAGGAAGCATTTCTTGCTTTCATTCTCTTACGACACTTGTCTTTCAGAAGAGCAGACTCATATTTTTCCTTGTTTTGTTTAAGTTTTTGTCTTTCTTGACGTTTTCTATTTCTGTCTTTCTTTTCGATCTTGAGCATCAAGGGAGTCACGCCAATTTTTGCATCTAATTGCATTTTTTGAACGCTCCGACATTCTTGCAACTTCAAGGACACTGAAAATCACAACCAAAACACGATAGCTTTTTCGCGAAATAAATTCATCAGGATGGTAAATTAAATAAGTTTTAAGTTCTTTGCACACATCCAGAATTTTTTTTCTTTTTTTCACCGTTTTTTTTTAGGATGTTATAACAAATTGTGGGATACAGTTTCATAAAAATTGAGAAACAAAAATTGATTTCAGGTATTATGAAAAATTATTTTTATCATTTTTATCATTATTATTTACCCTATTATTATTATTATTATCATTCACAAATTCAGATGTAAAACAGTGCACTCTCATATTGAATTGTAAAACAAGCAGACAATATTGCAGTCAAGTATTATTTTAACTTTCCACAAGACACTTGATAGATTTGTGCATAGGCTATAGCCCATGCACTGAGTTGCTAAAGTGCACAGAGTCCTCCCTTCCCCAATCCAAAAACATGAGCATCTTATGAAGTAGATTATCATTTTCTTCAGCTATATTTTGGGCAAATTTTGTATCCCACATGCATCTCTGAGTTTTAAACTTCTTACTATTCATTTAGAAAATGCTTAAAGCAATACATAATGTTAGTTTTCTACAGTAAAACAGGACACTACCTTGGCCAGTAAAACACAAGTATAGTGAGTGATTGTACTACCGACCGGCCTTGTATTACCGAACGCGCGCATCATATGCGTCAGAAAATAATCAAATACGCTCAAACCTTTGCAACTTCCTTCCAAAGGGAACTTAAAGAGAAAAATGATGAAAAATTATCAAAAACACAATTTCGAAGTCTTTATATCCTCAAAACAATAAAATATGGTCAAAATAGCTCATCAGTGACTTTGTTGTTTTCCCATAGAAAACACACGTTCGGTAATACGATACCTTTTCAAGTGACCAAAATATTTCACTTGCGAAGAGGGGTCCGATTGGAAGCTGATGTCGTAAAAATGAAAAACAATTTCGGCAAAATTTCTGCATGTTTATATTTTGTAGGTATTTGTGTATTTATGGTGAAAGTTTGGTGAATTTTATTGGAATAATGTGTTTGATATGATCAAATTCATGAAAAGTGTTCGGTAATACGATCCACTACCATACTGGAAAGGTGAAAGCAAGAGGAAGGTCCCAAGCCATGTGCTTTACATATTGAAAGTGTACATCACTTCTGACCAATCAGATTGCAGGAAAAGACCATACCTAAGTACTGTTTAATTGTGTGTAAGTTTGTGTATTGTGTGTGTCCAGAATCTGAACTGTAATATATGAGGTTATTGTACACTGAAAGCTGCAGAACAGATGTGTAATCTGTGCTACAATGTATCTCAATAGATTCCGTCCGACATGCCACTTTCATGTCAGATGGAAAAAGAAGTTATCCTTATTTTTTCCTACTTAGGTGCAGGTAAAGTTTAAAAATCATTCATTCTAAGACTACAATCAATTCATTGATACTTGGCTGGGAAAAATCTATAAAATTGTCAATGGTTTTTCTGAGGGAAAACTTCTTGGAAATTTTTTGCATGTCGGACAGAAAATTTTGAGTTACCTTTTCTAAAATTGCAGAAATCATTCATTTCTACATATATGATTCCAGTTAATGTATAAAAAGGATGATTGATATATATGTTAATATTTATAAACATGCAGTTTCAAAACAAAGATATTAAGTGTTACCTAGGACCATTTAATTTCGGAGAAAGAATTCCGTCCGACATGCTTTCAAATTTGCATCACGTTATAAAATTTGCAAAAAATTCAAGAAAAGTTGTAAAAATTGAATGGATACTTATACTTCATGAAAGAGGAGATATGAATCATCAATAAAAAATGAGAAAACATCGTTTAAAAACAATTTTCAAAAATAAGCATGATGGTTACCAATTTTGAAACAGGCCCTCCTAGTCTGAGAAAGTTTTTGCAAGTTGTGTTAAGATTGCAAATGAAGTCTAGAATGAGTGTACATGTAAATCTATGAGTTTTGCTGGCTCTGTTAATGTCATGATGTGCAGTGTGCACACTTTAGTAACAAATGAGGGTCTAAAATTTTCAAAGAATCCTGCAAATTGCCTTTTAGTGTTGTCTATTATACAATTAATGACAGCACCGAGGCCAAGTTGAATGGCTACACCGAGGCCAAGTTGAATGGCTACTATTAAGAGGTCTGCACACGTTTCTATTGTGTGACAAGTGCTTTGACCCTTGTTCGACAAGAAGTTGCATGTCCGAAAACGGAAATTCCGTTTCCCCATAGACTTTGTACACACGGAAAAGTTACAATTCCGTTTACACATAATCACAATACGTACGCTCGCACTGGTCAAAATTTGTATCTGCCACTGTACCAACAACACAATAGAATCCTTTCTAATCGGATCTATGCGGGTGCATTAAGTATATTTACAAAAACATTTAGCATGCATACATCCTCACCTTTCACATTATTAGCATTTTTTTAAGGTGAAATAAAATTTAATCGATAATTTTAGGTTTTTTTGGTTATCGTTATCATCAGTCAACGACTTTAGCCAATCCGCCATCTTGGATTTTAAGACCATGATATCGTGCTGTTACATCTTCGAACGTAGTGGGCAGCAACACACGACCGTGTTGTTGGAACGGTATGAGTGCATGTGAAGCCCAACTCGACCGGCCATGTACGGGCACAGGGCCAGGGTACAATCGAGTTTGCTGATGTCGATTGCAGTCACGATATGTGAATTGTTATGATTGTAGCGAAGTCAGATCAGGGGGGGGGTATTCTGAAAAGTCTTATAAGTTTCCACTTAAATATCCTCATAAGTTACCCATTTAATGGAGTGCTAATGGACCTCCAAATTCGTATTCTGAAAACTCTATTAGTGCTTAATTAACTCCCTTTAGGCCACTCCCCTACTGAGCCGAATTAGCCAATCAAATGCGCTCTTACAACATAAAATTGTCTACTATCGCCCAGTGTTTCTTCACTTTGCTGGCTTGCAGCGCAGCGCTTTTGCTGCTGCACTGCAACACGATTTTGATACAAAGAATTTTTGCTGAAAAAAAAATGCTAAAATTATTTGCATCAGTGATGAGAGGTTCAGGTTTTTTTTTTTTTTTTAAGTTAACTGTTGTCTTGTCCCTTTCTCCTTTATTGTACCATTTGCTTTTTTCCGAACGCTTTCTGATTTTCACATCCACCTATTTGAATCCATTCGTAGCTTTCTTTTTTTTTACAATATTTTATTTTCCTCTGTCTCAGGGGGGATTCTATTTTAACTAATTTCCTACTTATTTTGAAAATAACATACTTTTATTTATTATGAGAAATCTTCAACAAAATGCTGATTTGAATAAAAAGATTTGAAAATCAGACAACCATAATAAAAAAAGATGAAATCTTAATTGGATGTACAAAAGTTATAACATTTAAGATTTTATAGTTGGGGAAAACGATGGCCTCACTCACTATTTTTTTTTATTTTGTATTTTATTCCATGAGAAAATATTTATTTAAATGCTAAAAAGAAAGGAGTCTATGCTTATTTTATTGTCAGAAACAAGGTTTGATTCACCCTGAACATTGCTGCACCTATTGTGATTTGGCAATCTCATTATTGTCAAAATATTGTGCCAAAACAAAATGGTACTTTATGATGCTTCTAATAAAAGAAAATATAGAAAAATAGTCATACAATTCTCGTTTCTTTTCCCCCTCTTTTCTAATGTCTTTATTACCAAATATACTCCCTATTCCTTATTTTACTTGTACCTTCTCCCCCTTTATTCTATTCCCTTTTTATACCTTTCTCCTTTATTCTCTACCTTCCTCCTAATTTTGTTTGCTGTATCAAACCGATTTGATAATATTTATAAGAAATGAAAGCCACATTTAGCAAGATATGGGGAGACTTAATAGACCTCTTATCACCATTATCTTTCCCCATTGGAAAGTCCGCTGAGCGCTATGAGACTTTTCAGAATACCAAAAGTCTCGTAACTACTCAATTGTCTTCGCGCAGTCTTAACACAACGCAACTCTGCCAAATAAGGAAAGGGGCACTTAAGTGACTTTTCAGAATACCAAAATGGTAATTGAGCACTAATTGAGCTTTCAGAATACTGCCCCTTTTTTCCTAGGGTTTTTTGGCCATTTATTATTCTCATTTAGTTGTGATTTTGGAGTAATTTCTGTTGCTATTATGTATATTTTGAGGGAAAATATGTTTTCCGTGATTTTCCGTTTGAAATGCCACTTTCCGTTTCAAAAGGCCTTTTCCGTGAATTCCGTCCGTTTTCAGCGATAGCGGAAAATCACTGTTCCTGCAGTACACTTATTCTGCACTTGTTCAGATCTGATGATTCTAACATAGACGTATGGCACGGGGCAGGGAGGGGGGGCACGCAAATTCATTTTTTGACAGGAATGTGCCTTGGGATTACAGGTGGGACACATATGACCTGATGCCGCTGGTGGCTCTTTCTTTCCCCAAAAATGCAATGCAATTGCTTTCAGCCTGTTTTTCTCACTCTCACAAAAGAAGAGTAACCTTGCATTATTTATGAAGTGGTTTCCTACTTTGACAGAAACTAGATGGCGTCTCTACTGGATTCAGAGACGACTGAGTTCTTGTCTTGAAGGATCTAGCAGTAATCAGAAAATTTGATTGCTAGGGGCCTCCTGACATCGAAAGACATAATTTAACCAAAAATGATTTGTGAATTGTTTCATATTTTATTTTGGATAGTATCCACAATATTTTGCTCTCTACAGTTCCGAGGAAACTTGTTTAGGTCTTCATATAACCTCAGAAAAAAATTATCTAAGGATGTTGTTTGATATTTCTTGATAGATTCTTCAAGGATGTCTGCTCTACCCAGGCCCCAGATGAGAGGACTCCTGAAGAGTTTCCTCACCAGACATTTCATCATTGGTGCTACCTTATCAGTTACAGGAGCAGCCCTTGTCAAAGTCTTCTGTAAGTTGCATTTCTCCTCCTATTGGGTCCAGTCTTACAAAGAGTTAGAATTGATCCAATCAATTTCAACTAGATGGAAATCCATCCATACCACATGCCATATTTTTTTACAGGCAAATTGCACAATCTTTAAACATAGAGAATCACTCTGATAACAATAAATGTATGTAAATACATCATACCTAAAAGAATATTTAAACAAATTTGCATTACAGATGTTGATTTCACAGGCCGTCTATGGTTATGGTTGAACGGATCAATCTTAATTCTTTGTAAGGCGGGGCCCAGGAATACACTATGCCACTAGCATATTAATGGCAACACCCCTTGGTTTGTCTAGAATTAGTCAGAATTTTAAACGGATGGTCTGGGCTCAAAATATTTATATCTTAATACATAGAGTCAAGCCTTGAAATAAGTTGGCGCTGAGCGCAAATTCGCGCTCATAAAGCCATGCAATTGCACCCATAAAGCCCCCAAATCATCAAAATTTTGACGTCCTGGCGCAAATATTTTCCAGGTATTTGCGTGTGGTGAGTTAGTCCAGATTGGACCTTGTTGTTTGGAAGTGCCCTTTCCCAAAAGCTAACATAGAGGGCACGTGTCTCCCAATCTCTAATCAGCGCCAATCTACTCATCTTGACTCCCCAGGGGAGTCAAGATGAGTAGATTGGCGCTGATTAGAGATTGGGAGACATGTGCCCTCTATGTTAGCTTTTGGGAAAGGGCACTTCCAAACAACAAGGTCCAATCTGGACTAGTGGTGAGTGAGCAATGAAGCCATATCATACATGTAATTCAAATATCTGAAAAAGCCAAAATCAAGTACTTTGCTTATTTTGTGGTTATATACAAATTGTTCCTTCATTGTAAATATGAAAAATGATTGAAAGAGAATAAAAGAATTGTATTGTTCCCAGGTTGTGTGGACTTTTAATCTCCGTATAGACACACACTCATAATGGTAAAGTAAATAAATAGTGCATGTAGCAAACTCAGATAGATTACAAAACAATTGATTTTTCCTTTCCTCCTTTTTGATCGTAAAACCTAGATTATGCAGGCCCCAAATCCAGTTTATTTTCTCTTTTCCAGCATATTATAGCAGGAGAAAATCACAGAAAAATATGCTGCAGAATTAGAACAATGTGTAAAAGGGGGAGATAAACAAAAATAATTTTTAGAATAGTATACAATGTATTGAAAAAAGAAAACAAAAATTGTGAAAATGAATAGATCTAAGTGAAATAAAACAAAAGAAAAAATGATGAAAGAAAACACAAAGAACAGGAAAAAAATTGAGAAAAAAACAAAAGAAAATGTAAGAAAAATGAATAGCACAAAATTATAAAAAAATGGGGGAAAATTTTATTATTAATATTATTCAGTAGAAACACGTTCTTTAATCAGGCATATTCAATGGGAAGGGGTATAAATGGTTTAATCACTGTAAAAAAAAGGGGGGGGGAGAAAATAAGAAAACGGCAAAAGTTATCTGGAAAAAAAATGAGAAAATTCCTTCCTTATTTTTGACAAAATGATGGAAAAAATTCACATTTCATACCAATGTAATGCCTTTCCAAAGTATTTACTTCCTTAAGAATGGTTTAAGAAGTCATTTATAAACAAGAAAGAAAGAAGCTGTGTATTTGTTTTTGGCTAGAAGAGACACAGCTTCAAAATAAACCAAATATCAACATACATACAAATGCACATGTGGGACTGTGATGTACTCACCTCTGTGTTTTATGTGTATTAATGCATTTGGAAATCGGTCTTTTTGAGTCAAAAGAGAGGTCATAATTCCTCCTTTTAATGCTTTTAAATAATCAGGTTTCAGTAATATGGACTGTAGAAGGGCATTTCATTGGTGTAAACTGTGACTTTGACGTAGATTTTCAAAGTTCTGGGGAAGATTTCTTGGCAGTAACATTTCGTATCGCAGCTCCCTGAGTCTGAATAGTCTGCTATCGCACAGCGCAGCTAGCTGCAGTGGTTTCATGCATGCAAAGCTCAGCCAGACGGCCGGCTGAATAATAGTTACTGTATGCCAGCGGTAGGCCTACACACTGTCATGACTATGCAATCTTTGTGTGTGTGTATTTGTGTGTAGATTAACAAAAAAGGCGCATGACGGATTGGATTGCAATTTGAACTGTAGAAAGTTGATAAATGCATGCAAAATCGGGAGAAAAATTGTGCTACTTTGAAAATTATTGGTTGCCCGATTCGGGCCACCAAAACTTAACATTTTTTCAATAATGGTTGCCCGAGATGAATTTTTGGTGGCCCCGGGCCACCGGGCCACCGCTAATGTCGAGCCTTGCATATGGGCAATTCCACAGGTTGGTGAACATGAGCTTAAAAATTCAAATTCAATATTTTCTTGAATTTTTAATACTTTAAGTCCTTCATACATGATAGTTTCAGGAACAAGAAATAAAAAGTTTATTTTCATATGTATACTTTGGAAAAAAATGGTCAAAAGTTGTGTCTTCCATTGTGTACCAAAATACAAGAAAAATAGTGAAAAATGAAATATGCCTCATTACCATTTTGTTGTTGCAACAACATACCACTTTACATAGTTTAGAAGAGTCGAATTACTCAAAATACACAACCGCTTTTCAAGTAAATTTGTAGTACTCATTCAAAAATGAACATTGCAACCTGCTCAGGTGATGTAACGTGAGTAACCGAAAAAACTGACTTTGTTTTCTGAGAGAAAAATTCTTCACAGTTAATTGGTGGGATTTTTAATTCTCTTCTTTCAGACAATCTTTGACACAGTGATGACTATCAAAATCATTAAAAAGTACGATTTTTTTATAAAAATAATGAAGAAAAACTGTAAAGTGAGTAACTTTGTAACGTGAGTAACCATCATGTAATGTGAGTAACCAGTAAAATTATTCAGTTCGGTAACATTTTCTGTGGGATGTCAAGTTTTAATTCTCATGGTGAGTTGTGAAGTTATTTTTGATTAATTAAAAGCAAAATGAGGGTACATCTCTTTGAGGCGACTCTTTGTTCATCAAAATATCAGTGGTCATACAATCACACAAAAAATTGAATTAGTAGAAGTATTCACAATGTGAGAGTGCATTAGTAAGACTTGGTTTTGATTAACCAAACTTTAAAGAGTGTTCGAAAACACATTGAATGCCCTTACCTGTAACCCTATCTAGGCCGGGGTATTTTGGGAGTTGATATGGCGTGGGGGGAGGGGGGGCTCCCAGGCCCCCCTTGAGATCTCGGCCATTGGCCACACGATCACGCCGAAAATTTGCATGCAGGTTGTCTTGGACATAATCTACAATACTATACAGTAATTTATTTCATGCAAATTGGTATTAAGCGATTATGCTAATTTATGCATAATTAGTAAGCGAAATTGTACTTTTCCCTCCTACTCCCTAATATAGCTCCAATTGTTCCAATTTTTGGTATAAAATCTCTTTTAGATGTTCCTAGCAATGAATTTTATAAACATTATTGAATTTTTAATGTGTGTTGTTAACCATACATGGACAAAATGTAGCGTGAGTAACCGTAACGTGAGTAACCATATTATCTGCACCCCAAGTAAAAACCATGTGTTCTTTATTTTTTTAATTATATACAAAGTTTGTCTCCCTAATATACTTCTGTGAAATGGATATAATCAACTTTCATAAAAGCCTTGTATAAGGAGACTTTTCACTTATGTCGACTTTTCATTTTATGCATGTCCAAATCATGTAACGTGAGTAACCGACACATTCCAAAGATTTTCCAGGAGCATAATAGAATTTCCCAAGTTTTGTTTTTATACGAAGGATAGTCAGACTGTGTACTTTGTTGTGAAAAGGAGATGTTTAGTTCCTATCAATAATAATGGAGTTACAGCTCCAAGTATGAGTCAAGGTGTGAGTAACCGTGGAATAGCCCATATCTAAAAAAAAATATTTTAAGTAGAATTGCATTTCAGATGTTGATGTTGCTGGCCATCCATGGTTATGGTTGAACAGATCAATTGCAACTCTTTGTAAGACGGGGCCCAGGAATACACTATGCCATTTAGCATAACAGCAACACCACTTCGTTTGTCTAGACTTTCAAATTTCAAGCCTGATGGGGTAGATAGAAGTGTGTACCTGATAGAAACAAAAACCCAATGACCCAAATTCACAAAGGTGGTTTTGAAAACCATCAGTTGAACCTATGGTTAATGCAGATTTCTTGTATAAATTCTGCTTATTTTACCACATATATTAAAAATGTCCAATGCTGATGCACGCTTTTTTACAGTGCGCCAATTTGATGCCTGTTACCATGAATAAGTATGGTAGTTTATTCATGATTTCACTGTTTCAAGAGTGGACTATTTTATTCAAAACAGTGGACTCATGAATAAAATAGCATACCTATTCATGGCAAGAGGCAACAGTTTGGTGCACTTTGACAAAAGCGTGCATCACATTAATACACTTTGACAAAAGCGTGCATCACATTAATACACATGAACCAATGTATGCCAAATAAAACCACTTTGATAGAATTACTGATTGCCCTTCCCCAAGATTGATTAAGGGTGGTATAGCAAGAAAATATTTGTAATACATTGAAAATATTCTGTTTTGACTGTAGCAAATTAGATTACACTTCATGTGATTGATTTAAGAACTGAAAATACTGTTGCAATTGACCGCATGTTTCTCGCAACACCCTATTACATGTAGTCTCCTCACGCTACACAACTTATTCAAGGTTCATTATCCATATTGCAATATTTGAATCATAGTGTGTTTAGTCTCACGATATCTCATTGTACTTTTAACATGTGTGTGTACTGATGATTATATACATGTATGATTATTTTCTGCCAATCTGATTATATTAGTTCATATGTCGAAACATTTTCCAAATGAACAAGGGATTATACTAAGCCTTGGAATTATTCTGGTTTTCCAATTATGTGCAATGTGTAAATAGTATGTTAATATGCTGCATATTGACAATTATTGGTAGATCAAGTGGGCATTGTTTTTTCAAGTCAAACAAGTTTGTTGATATCCATGACATTAATCCATAACACACTTGTTAGCAATCAGCTTTTCATTCATATCAGGAAGTTGTTGGCAGCTGAACACAGATGCAGTGTGCCATTTGTCTAGTATTCATTTTTACATACATGTAGTAGTGGGGCAAAAAGTCGGTTGATTAATGAATTGTGACTTTTTGAAAGAATGCCATTTCAATGTAATGTATATTATCTCATGCTAAAGCCGGGGTATTAGTACTGGTATGCAGCACTTAGAGACATTTTTATTAAGCACGATATAAAAGTTACTTATATATTTTCTGGGCTTTTTTGCAGTATATGATGCAAGGAAGAAGAAGTACGCTGACTTCTACAAGACTTACGATGCCCAGGCTGATTTTGAAAGGATGCGTGAGCTTGGTGTATTCCAATCAGCAAGGCCGCTTAGTGAGCAAGAATAACTGTAACATCAAAGTTTGTAGTTAGGACAACTTTTTCAATTCAGGTACGAGTGGGCTCTGTACGGGTTTTTTTTTCTCTTTTTAAGTATAAATGTGTGTTTCATAATGCACCACCAACAGTCATGAGTCATAGCTCTTCTTGTAGTTCAACAAATTTTTCATAGACGGCATGCACTGTAAGTGAGAAGTCAAAGATATATTTAATTGAACCTTGAAGAAGCACTCTCCCAAAAAGCGTCCTGGGGAGGGGTGTTCTGTGTCGGGTAAAAGATTAATCATGAAGCACAAGGAACAATAATGGTTATTCAGTAGAGCTACAAGTAAGATACTAGGAAAACATATAGTTTAGATGAGGTTTAAAATCACTTTTAAAGAGAAAACAGTAATTAATGCAGAATGTTGAGTACACTGTTGTCCAACTGTATCTCAGGATTAATGCCAATGAGTGAAGTTATTATAAGGGCTGGTAACCATGATACTTATGATAGTTTCCATAATGGCAAAGTTACGATAGAACTTGTAATTCTTTATGATATAGACCCTTGGTCTGATAATTGCTTCCACTGAAATCAATTATTTGACTTGAGTGGGTCAACTTAGGCAGACTTAAATGTAATTTGTAATTGAGTAGCAATATAAGTGCATACGTACGTAATATACTGTATATATATTTTTTTTTCAATCTTCCTCTATATGCAGGTGTATTATAGGACTATCCTTCATGCAATCTTGTACAGAGTGACCTTTATCACATGTTGGGCATGAAGTCGACCAAAGTGGGATCCGCCACAGCGATGTATTACAAGCAAGGGTCGTAATTCATGGAATATCAACTATCCTGATTCTACAGCGTACATCTGTCAAATTATATCAATAATTCTCTGACAAGTCAATGCACCTTATCCAGATGTGGTCATTCTCATTCAACATGGCGACATAAACCTAGTGGGTGTTTCATAAAGCTGTTCTTAAGTTACAAATGACTTTACACACGACTGGTGACACTTGTACATCCGTTTTAGCTGACTTAGCATCCAAGAACATGTTCCAGTCTTGTGTAACTTTACAAACAGCTTATGACACAACCACCAGGCAATTGTCATCAAATTGGAGCCAAAGAAGTGAACTGCTATTCTATGCTCTGAACTTTTTAAAATGAAAGTTTGTATACCCTAAAAATACCAGGAAACGCCATTGATCCGACACTCTTAGAAATATTTTGTGTGAGTATGGTCCACATACAGTGCTGTTGTGCAGTATGTTGTAATAATTATTATAATAAATGATTTATTGAAGTGAAGTAAATGGCTCCCTCTTTCTTTCTTTCCATGTACATTGCATTGTGAACCTGATGATGTTAAAGGAAATGGAGAGACAAAGCAGTAAAAGTTGCGATCATGTGTTTATTTCAAAGCACGATTTTAAACGGGCATGATTCTCTTGACTATAATTCTGATTTTATTTTTTTTTTTTTGAAAATTTTCTTTATTCTAATTTTTGTTTGTGTGTGTAATCCTTTGCCCAAGAAGATTCTCATGCTGTTTTTACTGTATTTTTAAGGCAAATGATAAAACTATCATGCAGACTCACCTTGAAATATCACTTTTGATTTCTTTACTATGCAAAAGCTTGTAACCCCAACCATTGGGGTGCCTCGGACTTCGGCAGTGACACAACGATCCTTAACTATTTTTTCAGATTTTTTTTTTCAGAGGGAGAGGGGAATATCATGCCTGTTTAAAGCATATATATATTCTGATAAGAATAATGATACAGCATACTTTGACAGAAAGAAGTTATTGTGTGTGTGATTTACATAGACACAAATGCCATAGAATGGTGGTTCAACAGCTTCATCTCATAGCTGGATTCGAAGGGGGGGTTAATTTTTTTTTTACCAGAAGAGCAAATCGATTCATAAAATGTCAACACATTAAAAAAAACTTTTAATATATTGTTCATACAGGTAGTCTTGCCTGAGCTTACCTTTCATATGTTAAACTTTCGCTAAAGTCAAAGCAATTCTTTAGATCATCACTTTGTCTAATCACCAGTTCATCTATGACCACTGTCTAATTGGCAGTTGGACTAATACCCACTTTCTTTTCATTCATTTCGCCCAGAAGCAGATGTGAAATTACTATTCTTAGTTCTTACATTGTACTTGTTCATGGTTCGTGTGTAGTATTTATATAAATTTCTATAAAATCTAATTTTTCCATTGTAAAAGAGAACTGTTGCTCGGGTAGCGCCATGAGCGTCTACTGACGGTGTGTGCGCTCTACAAATATACACTGTTATTATTATACACCATTAACACTTAAAGGGGAATGAAACCTTTGGAACAAGTAGGCTTGTGTCGAAACAGAAAAATCAAAGAATAAGAACAAAGAAAGTTTGAGAAAAATCGGACAAATAATGAGAAAGTTATGAGCATTTGAATATTGCAATCTCTAATGCTATGGAGATCCTCCCATTGGCAACGCGACAAGGATGTGTGATGTCACACATGAACAACTTTCCCTTTGATGGACTATGAAATACCCTGAAAATGTGTTTTTTTGCTTTTTCGTATGGTGATACAAACTCTTTATCCAAATGTATTCTTTAAAAATCTGTATTACATGCCCTCCTATAGAAAGAATATATGTTTTACTGATAGATGTAATAAAAGAGGCAATTTAAGTGAAATATATACTAAAGTAATGGGGAGAGTTGTTCAAGAGTGACATCACACATCTTTGTCGCATTGCCAATTGAGGATCTCCATAGCATTAGTGATTGCAATATTCAAAAGCTCATAACTTTCTCATTACTTGTCCGATTTTTCTCAAACTTTCGTTGATCTGTTTCTTTGATTTTTCTGTTTTCACACAAGCTATCTTGGTCCAAAGGTTTCATTCTCCTTTAATAGTAGACCAAATGGTTTATGGATTACCGGTAAATGGCTATTGGACCAACTGGTTATTAGACAAAATGGTGAATAAACAATATGGATAGTTGAAAGAAGTAGACAAGTTGGTAATTAGATGAATTGGCATTAGACCAATTGGATATAAACCATATTTTATACCTCGGTCACATTGCTCTATGGCGGCCGTTAGGTAAGTCAAAAATAGCTCTTCTAACATTTTTGTAATAGCGACATATCCCGGGGGGCCACTTACATTAACGAGTGGATACCATACGCGACCACAAAAAACACGTAAAAAGGATGTCTTTTTATCGATAGGGCACGT
Organism: Lytechinus variegatus; assembly: GCF_018143015.1. NCBI lineage: Eukaryota > Metazoa > Echinodermata > Echinoidea > Temnopleuroida > Toxopneustidae > Lytechinus > Lytechinus variegatus. The sequence continues at coordinate 347,674 of NC_054756.1, forward strand.
TACGTACGTAACGTGATAAGGGTGTCAAAAACACAAACATAATGAAAAAGGTTTCTATTTCGCTAGGAAAATTACGTGTTTAGGGTCGAATTTGCGGGGATGATAAAACAAAATTAAAATGTTTCATAAAGGATGTCCTTTTTGCCCCAACACTTCGTGTTTAGAGTCCGATTTGCGCGAGGTGTAGGAGCTGGGGTCGTAGTAAACCAAATAAGGTAAAGCCGACGACCGAAGAACCCGTAACAATAAAACATTCCTGTACTTGTTTAGGGGTTCACTTCAGGGAATATTTGCCAAGAGTTCTAATACTTGATAAGGGTAGGGTTTCACTCGCCAATACTTGTTAAGGGGTGCATTTTCAGAATATGGAAATTTACGTGTTTAGGGTGCTTTTCGAGACCCCGTGGTCGCGCATGATATCCACTCGTGAATGGAAGTGCCAGTGCCCCCCCCCCCCCCCGGGCTACATATACGGTAGGTGGTGTAAATAAAAATTGAATAAAACGGCAGTTTTTGACTCGCAGTAGAACAAATGTGACTGAGGTATTAGCCTCTATGTGAGAGGAGAAAATGAGAAAGTTTGGTTGTAGAATTCAATTTAACTCTCTGCATCCAGAAAGAGTTTGATGAGAGGGGATCGAGAGACAATGATGTAAGCCTTAATGGCTTCATGCCACTTGTCTTTGGCCTAAAATCAATAGTCCATATCTCTCTGCCCAAGGAAAACAATTCCACATGGTAGGGGTTTTGGGGGGGATAAAGGTTATTAAAAATATAAATTTTACAAGCAAAAATAAGGGTCTTCACTTTCAAAATGGGGGGGGGCACACTTGTTTCAGCAGCACTTATACATTAAAAAATTTTGATTGTTGCCTCTCCATTAATACAGGGGGGGCATGGGCGGGCTTTGCCCCCCCCCCCCCCGATAAGATAAAGGCAGAGTCACAATAGTTATTATTGATATAGCATAGAGATAGAGAGGGGATGAAGAGAGAGATATGGACCTTGAGCCGTTATTGATATAGCATAGAGATAGAGAGGGGATGAAGAGAGAGATATGGACCTTGAGCCGTTATTGATATAGCATAGAGATAGAGAGGGGATGAAGAGAGAGATATGGACCTTAAGCCGTTATTGATGTCCCCTTGCTCACAGGCATTCATGCTTTCTTAGCAGTCAAGTAAAAAAAATCGGCATAATTTAACATAGGGAGATGGATATTTTGAAATGCAAAATGTTTTGTGATAAAAAAACAATTCATTAACTTTTTAGTAGGCCTGTTTTTGTTATTATATTACAATGTATTTGCAAACAGTGTTTTCCGTTGTCCCTTTCCTTCTATTAGCGCAAACTTATTACAAATTGTCGTTTAAATTTGACACGATTTAAGACCCCTAATAAAATCATTGATCACCTGATATAGCTTGATGCATAACACGCATATTTCTGCACGCACGTGACCCAAACGATCAGAGCCGCCATGCCATCGCATATCGCTATCGGATCGGACCGTAGCCGGCCGTAGGCTAGTCTGCAGGCACAGACCCTGATTGGAACTTTGATCAACAAGTGTGCCTCCACGCAAAGACTAGCACATATAAAACTTGCTGTTCCTGAGCGAGAGAGCCTTCAGTACACAAGGCATGAGTAGGCTGCACATTCAGACCCTTATTTCGGGTGAAGGGTTTGCCCAGCAGACTAGCCGTAGCCGTAGGCCTAGCTGAGAAAAATTTGTACTTCTAGGCGTCGGTGGTAAGAAAATTGATTCTATTAATTAGGCAATCCTACAATGTATCATTATATGACGCTATAAATGTTACAATTGCATGTGTATGGATTTTCTTAGTTTGTCAAGGTTGTCTAAAGCACAATATTCAGTAGCAGAAAAAGTCGTGAACAGCTTTGGGCGTTAGCCAAGTTTAGCCAGGCTGATCGACCGCTCGCGTTCGTCGACCGGCTCCCCGGGCCGGTCCGGTGGGCGTAGGGCGCTTGCGCTCGTTTGCAGTTTGATCATGTTGATTGGGTGATTTCAAGTTCAGTGTTGACCTTTTAATGTTGATGTTTGGTCAGTTTGAACAGGAGTTTTGACTTTGTACACAACAAGTGCACACACGCACCAACACATTGCAATTTAACCATCAACAGGGAAAAAAACATGGTACTAGGCCTAGCCTTAGCTTGATTAGGGGGTCAGGTGTCCGGACACTTCAAATTTTAATTTTGAAAATTGGAGCCTTCTTTTTTTGTCTTTGGACCAGGGTGACCAGATTTCACAAAATGAAATATGGGACAATTGACCAAACAAAGATCAACAAACAAGGCTACACAGTACACACTACACGGTCTTAGACTTGCGAAAAAATATAATTGGAATTGGAAGTGAGGGTGAACGAAAGAATGAAGAAGAGAAAGAAGAGATGAATTGGAAAGAAGGAAAGAAAAAATGAAGGAAAAAATAAAAGAAAGTTAGAATAAAAGAAGGATGAAAGAAAGAATAAAAGAGAGAAAATGTTACTGTCATTCTTTGAATTGAATATAGAAAGAAAGGGAGGATGAATAAATGTGTGAATTCATAGACAAAATAAAGGAGAGAAACAAAGTAAGAAAAAAGGAGGAAAGAAAAAATGAAGGAAAGTCATGTTTCTTTCATTCTTTGAAAGTAAGCAACAAAGAAGAAAAACAAGAAGGAAGGAAGAGAGGGAAAGAAAGAATAAGGGAAAAGAATAAACAAAAAATAAAAAGAATGAATAAAAGGAGGAAAGAATGAAGGGAGCAGATAATGAAAAAAACAAATAATGGGAGGAGAGAAAGAATGAAAAGAAAAAGGAGAGGAAGGGAGAAGGAAGCAAAACAAAATTAAGAAAAAAAGAATGAAGGAAATATGAAATAAAGGAAATTTAATAAAGAAGGCAGGTAAGAGAAAGAAGAAAATGAACACAGAGAGATGGAAATAAAGAAAGATGGAACAACATCTCCCATCTGTACCAAAGTTTCACAAAAAGAGAGATGACAGGCCACAATGCCCTGGCTAACGTTAGTTTGTAAAACTATCAGTATCACACTAGGGCAGAGATGCCAAGTTCATCAGCTTTGCCTGAGATTTTCTGTGAATCTGAGTGAGATCACAGACATTGTATACAATGTATATGAGGATAGGCTGTGATAGTTGCGTGAGACAGAGTTTTGAGGGGATGAACAAGAGTCCAAAATGCTTGAGTCTCACGCATAATGCGTGAGACTTGTTAGCTCTGCACTAGGGATCTAGATCTATCAGTCATGTTTTTCAAAATGAATTTCATGTAGGGCCTAGAATTAAGTTAGAGTAAGCTATTAGGTCTAACTTAGACTATGACTTCAGAATAGGTCTAGATCTAGAATGTTAAGCTACTTAATGGAAAAGGCTAACTGTAACAACCACAAAAAAAAAGGTTCTGGAAAAAGTTTGTTCTTTGTAAGCACTTGATTGAGTATATGAATGTGCCAGTCAATCAAGTTTGTGTTACATTGGTAACACGGACATGAATGGCGGCGTGCCCTTCTGCTTAATCTGTAACGAACATGACGACGAACAATCCAAGAAAGAACCTGACCATAGCATGTGTGTTTGTCATAGAAACTCAGTATTTTCCAGCATATATTTTCGAAAGGTGGTAAGCTGATTATTTTTTGTAATTGCGCCCTTCTTCGCCCATCAAAAGGGGGAATTGTACAGTAATCAAAGAGGGTGCGATAGTGCACCTTATTCTCCATAGACGTAGTTAAGCATCGGTCGAACCTCCACCATTACAAGCCCTATGAATGATGATATCCAAATGAGAAAATGTTTTTTAAAGAATCCACACTTGGAAATACCAAAACTTTCTTATTTTAAGCTTGATGATGATATTTGTTGCTTTTTTCTGTCTATTCAGGTCTGTTCAAGCTAACCTATTACATAGTTGGAATTTGCCTTTAATAATTTCACCATGCTTTACATTGCATACACAGGTTTTGAAGGAACGCCATCCATTACCATCACCTGCCCCACCCTCCCTCTCATTTTTACCATGGGTGAAGCAACCCCGCCCCCATTCTTCACTTGGGTATCAAGCAACCTTGCAGCTCATGGACTGCCTTCCTTGCCCGACCAGATGCGTTACCTTGAAGATAAAGGTATCTGTTACGTGGTGTCGTTGACCAGTGAATGTCGTCCCCCTGTAGAGGCAACACCCAGTATAACATGGATTCCTATAGGTATTGATGACTTTCATCCTCCAACACTGGAGCAGGTGGCAGAATTTATTAGGGTGGTGGAAAAGGCAGAGAAAGAAAATAAGGTTTGTATTAAAGCAAAATTAATCTGTACTGGATTGTTATGGAAGCTTAAAAGTGCCACCGAGATGTTGAGATAATTATCTCGGGAAGTCGACATCTTGATAGCAAAAGATGACGAGATCCTGGATCTCATCATGTCGACATCTTTTAGAAGAGATGATGAGATGACAAGATCCCGGATCTCATCATGTCAACATCTTTTAGAAGAGATGTTGAGATGACAAGATCCCGGATCTCATCATGTTGACATCTTTTAGAAGAGATGATGAGATGACAAGATCCTGGATCTCATCATGTTGACATCTTTTGGAAGAGATGATGAGATGACAAGATCCCGGATCTCATCATGTTGACATCTTGTAGAAGAGATGATGAGATGACAAGATCCTGGATCTCATCATGTTGACATCTTGTAGAAGAGATGATGAGATGACAAGATCCTGGATCTCATCATGTCAACATCTTAAGAAGAGATGTTGAGATGACAAGATCATCTCATCATCTTTTCTACAAGATGTCAACATGATGAGATCCGGGATCTTGTCATCTCAACATCTCTTCTAAAAGATGTTGACATGATGAGATCCGGGATCTTGTCATCTCATCATCTGTTCTTAAAGATGTTGACATGATGAGATCCAGGATCTTGTCATCTCAACATCTCTTCTAAAAGATGTCGACATGATGAGATCCAGGATCTCGTCATCTCAACATCTCTTCTAAAAGATGTTGACATGATGAGATCCAGGATCTCGTCATCTCAACATCTCTTCTAAAAGATGTCGACATGATGAGATCCAGGATCTCGTCATCTCATCATCTCTTCTAAAAGATGTCAACATGATGAGATCCAGGATCTCGTCATCTTATATTTTGCTATCAAGATGTCGACTTCCCGAGATAATTATCTCAACATCTCGGTGGCACTTTTAAGCTTCCATAGATTGTAGATCTGTTTAAATACTATTGACCACAAGTCTAAAATGGGATACTACAATTTGATGACTGATTATTCAATTCATAGTTAATGTTATATAGAAGATTCAGTTTAATATTCAAATTTAAATTCAGAATGTATATAGTTCAGATTAATTCAACATTCACTTGGAGTAATAAGCTTTTATATAATGGATATTTAATTTCTATTTGTGTGATAAAAGAATTTGTGTTGCAATGTTCCTATGAAATGTATATGTTTGACAATATAAACCGAAAGATATGTGCTTGGCATTATAAACCACTATACTGTCATAGAAAGTAGAATGAAATCTGACTTCTTCCTGGAAATGTATACAGCAAGAATAACACATTCTTTTCATATCTTTCTCCCACCAGTCTGTTTCTGTTCATTGTATGCGTGGGAGGGGACGGACAGGGACCATGGTTGCCTGCTATTTCATCAAAATGCAAAACATGTCTGCAGCCGAGGCAATAGCTGAAGTGCGCCACCAACGTCCAGGCTCTATAGAGACGGCAGAGCAGGAGGATCTTATAAGAGAATATTACACATTCATTAGTAAACCAAGTATATGAGATTGTACTCAGGTAAAACTTAAAGCACAAACTAAGTCTAAGAGAATGTAACTGAAATTTACAGGGTATGTGATATACAGTGCATCCCAGAAAAAAGGAAGCCGAATTCCCATGTCTTTTTAATTCAAATGCAAATTAATTATGATATTTCAGTTAAATAATCGTATAATTCAATTATTCCTCTTTATTTTGATACCTAATATGAGGCAAACGCTTCACGCATTAATGAGCAAGACGAGTTTGATATTTTAATGTATTCAGATTCACACGTAAGTTTCTGCGCAAATCGTTTCTGATATGCCTCAATATTTATTGTTGCTAATCTACCATGCGTGAACGATTTGCTACAAGAGATGAGATTCCACTCTTGCCATGAGTATCAAATTTGTAATAAACACATTAATAATTGTGAAATCTATCTCTTAAAAGGGTTTCCTTTTTTGTGGGACGCACTGTATAATGGCATGCACACTTTTAATATCAGAGTGATGTATTTATATGTGTTGTTTATGCATGTTTTTTTATACTGCTTGCACAATATGAAATATAGAAACACCTAGTTTTTAACAACTCGATGTGATGTGACTCTAAGAGCCAATATTTTAATAAAAGTTTTATTGTACATGAATGTGAACATGTAGAATTTAATACTTTTTAGTGGGTGATTGTAAAACTATTTTTTTAATTAGATACATGGTATTTGGTATTATAAAATGTTAATAGATATTTAAAGTTGTAATTTGGAGAGGGTTTTCTGTATTTGAGTTTGAGTTTAGAAAACAGTTCAAGTTTATTATATTGATTTCAAATCCATACAAACAATATTAAAAGGATTACAATCAAATCATGATGATTTCCTGAACAAGGCAAAAGAAGAAGATACTGGAAAAAGTAGGCCTACCTGTTGAAAAGATTTGATGTTTGCAGTTTTATGTTAGGTCATTTTTCTCGCCATAAGTCTACATTTTAGTTGTATTTTGTTTTGTGAAACCTGCCTTTGATCACTTTCATTGTAATTTATTGTAATTTTTCTTTGAGGTTCCCCAAAACTTCTGAAATCAAACTGTTGAATTACGGGTAAAGCATCATGTCAGTGCTATGAAGGGTCATACGCATAAACTTTCAATAAAAAAATTGAAAGCAAGAGAGCGAAACGACCGAGCTTATCATTGGGATGCTTTTACATTTTAAAGTGAAATTACCGGTATAAGATTTTGTGCATACTTTTGGTGGATTTTGTGAAAGGTAATTAATAAAATGTAATTTTTCAGAATTACCAGTGGGAAATTGCCCCCCCCCCCCCATCGCTGCATGTGGCCATGGTGCTATGGTGTATTGATCTGAAAGTACTGCACTCCCAGCACAAATTTTCTTTATTGAAGCTCAAATTTATATTTAAACAAAATTGGTTATTTCCATATATATAGTTCATTTCATAGAATGTAAATTAATCTAAAAACATTTCTGATTTCAGTGATATAGTTAACATACAGGGAGCATTTCATGAAGTCTTTTGTCAGTGATTGAAACCAGTTGATGTTATAAGCTACTGAAATCCTTTCATTTGATTGGCTCAAATCAAATCTGTTTCATGAAATGCTGCTTAGATGGTTGTCTCTGAAATCACAATAAAAATGTTGCTATACATATATAACAAACTACATGTATACATATATGTTTTCACAACTCAAGAATCGACTCACATACTACAACTCTTCCTGGCAAAATGGTTCCCAAAACTACTTGCGTTTACCATCATGCCAGCTCATATTTTTACATATATATATTATAACACCTTTTATTTCAAACAGCAGGTGTTATTATTTTTTATCATTCATTTTAAATTCCTCTTTGCAAAAAATATTTCATCTTGTCTTTTATAGTTGTATTTGACCAGGTGGGTGTTTCATAAAGCTAAGCTTGTTCGTAAGTTAAGAGCGACTTTAAGGAATTCTGGCGATCCCTTGTTTTAAGTGTCTCTTTAATAACTTATGAACAGCTGATACGTCCCCCTGGTCAGGTGTGTATGAAATTATCTCCTACCTCAGTCACTAATACAAGAATGTAATCGTCTTTGGGATGTGTTTCAAAATGATGTTAGTGTGACTAATAATTCTCCCAGTGATGCGTGGTGTAATGTATTACTGCATTGTCAGACCATGTAATGCTCATGAGATACTCACGACTGTGTGTCAGATGTGAGAGTCTTTGAGTGTCATGTGCACATTGGCACTTACAACCCAACTTTAAGACAGACTCACATTATAAATCTTTGTGAAACAAATTTAGATGTACATGTATATCTGAGAGAACAGTTGATAAACAAGGTAATATCTTTCTGCCTATTGTTGATATGTTATTAGAAATGCATTTATATATTTACATGTACACTGATCAGGAGCATATCCAGCATCAGATCCTACAAAGCATTTCATGGCCCCAATTGTCTGGGGACAATAGTGACTATTATACTTGTGCATGGACCCATTGGCGGAAATCTGTCCCCAAAGGTAGGGAGGACCAGGAGCTGAAAACTTTGACAAGCAACAATAAAAAAATAAAGGTTATCACCCAAAATGTAAAGCCTTTTTAGCAAAAAAATGAAAAAAAAAGTTTTCACTCAAAATTCACTCGATTGTGAATTATGGTTTTTCTATTTCATAAAAGACCAAAAGTATGGGGGGGGGTTTGATATTGTGTTCCCCTACTATTTTGTGGTAGGGGGGATGCATCCCCCTGTCCCCTGGGATTTCCGCCCATGCATGGACCCATACATTTCTTTGTCATAATTAATGCTGGTTATGCTAGTGCTGATGATGCAATAATTTAGTGTTTGTTCCGTAATGTTTAGGCAATAGATAAACTTTTAGAAAATTATTACCGGCAATTCATACTACCTGATACATGTGCTGATATACATTTATATAGATCTGAAATATTGTTATTTGTTAATGTTTAACATGAATTCACTGATCAGCTTGATTTTAATGTTTGCTTTACATGTCAGTCTTCTGATACCCTACTACTAAAATATAAACCACATAGTTTCTTATTTTAGCTTGTTTCATGACGTTTAACCAAGTTTTTTCTCCCAGGTTCATGGGAGAAAAGTGCATCTTGCCAAATTGGCAGCATTGTAAAGCCCAGCTAAATGATTTTGTAATAAATCATATTTTGAAATAAATGTGAAGGTTCCAAGATGTAAACTTATTTTATTTGAAGTTTGGCATCATGTTAGGAATAATAAAATCATAATTTTGCTTTGCAGCAAGCCCTGTGGTCGGAGTAAACCCCAAATCGACTTCAAGTCACAGCCGATGATTACATCACTGCCATATGAAATTGAATTTCCTTTTATTCCTACAGGGTTTGAGGCTCGACTAGACTGAATTTCGATATCAGTAGTCCTTAATACTATTCTGAACTCTGATCGCTAAGATTATTTTGGCTTGAATGTTTTCATCTCAAATGTTACTACAAATTCTTTGAAATTTGGATCTCATTGAATTACATAGTGTGCACCGGGCCTAAGGTCCCCCAATGTTTGTTTGCCATAAGTGGGGAAACAATTAATTAGTAGTTAGTCTATTTTGCATCTGTTGATCTTTGAATAACATTAGCCATGCAGGCGCTCTATTCTTGTAAAATGGAGATCAAATGGTGAGACCTGCATGATTTAACGATATAAACAGTGCTTAACTGCTCCATTTGCAAGATTCAACAACTTTCTTGACACTTTTCTATTGGTGGGATAAATTTGAATGAAAATACATTGTCATGCTAGGGTCAGTTGAGTTTTAAAAGCAAACAAAGTTTTTTGTTTGCCGGCCTATTATGGTCTGAAAAGACGGATACTATTTTTAAATGATATAGTAATTTCTCATAAATTTTATTAATTTGAAATTCAAAAGAAGTTTTCACTTTACTGTATTACTGACTGGTACTACTACTAAGATATAGACATTTTATCTTTGCAATATATAACTTTTTTATGTTAACATGAATAATCCAGGAATAAAACACAGGGTTTTACACCAAAATTGGGTCAACATTGTATTTATTCACTTCCATATAATAATAACTTTTTTCATGTAATACATTATTTTCATACAATCGTATATATAAAACATACTAAGTCATGAACAACTGTAATACAACTGTATATACACACAATATAATACCTATTTTCCTAATGCAAGTACCTGAATATCATATGTTATTAATATACTTGTACATTATGTACATATACTTTGTACAATTTGGAATTCTGAGCCCTGCATTGAATTTTATTGGAAATTTCAATCCTGAATCAAAAATGAGAATTTATTCGAAAAAGATAATTGGAGGACCAAGTTGGATAGTTCGTAAAAATTAGTTGACCACAATACTTTACAAATCATGAATGTTTAAGAGTGCAATGGACAGAGTACCGGTGCTTTATGAGGTGAAAGATGAAATGATCCATTCAACGAGGCGTAGCCGAGTTGAATGGATCATTCATTTCATCTTTCACCAATTGAAGTATTCTGTCAATTGCATGAATGAAAAACATTCGTTATTTTGTTTAAATGACACCTAAAAAACATCATTGTCATTTGATGTAAAATGTGCTCATCCAATGCCAGCTTGTCTATTGATTGTTGCGTACCTACATGCGACGCGCTGCAAACACAAGTGTTTTTACTTGAGGTACCTGGAGTCTTGGTTTGGGGGACAAAATTGTATGGATCCAAAACTGCACGCTGAATGGATGATGACATTGTAAAATGGGCAGAAAGATCGACATCAAACAACAGATCAAATGACAAGGATCTATCGAGGTGTAATATAATTGACACTACGCATTTATCAGTGTTTTCCTCTCAAAGCTATTACAAACAAACACTACAGTATCCATGGATACTTCCTCATGGCTCTTCATTCTGATCAGTATTTATTTTTCTTTTTTTTTTTCTTTTTTTGCAGCCAATAAATATATCTTGGGATAAATTGGTTGACCCACAGGGACTTCATGATAAATAAATGTTGGTGACGCATGCTTCATGGAACACAGATCAATGAGCATGTGTGTCTCCAGAATACAGGAGTCACTTGAGCAGATTCTAATACTAAAGACAGTTTGGAATAAATGAAGTCCTCCAATAAAACAATTAACAATTGACTTATAGTTAATCCAAGAGTCAGTCAAATACAGAATATAGACCAAGCACTGATCATGTTTTAAGATCATAGATGTTAACCCTTAGCATGCCACAGACATATTTTTGCAAATTGTGCTTGTACAATTGAAACAATTCATTTTCTCTGCTGGCAATACAGGCTTTGTAAAACATTTATATTGGCTAGTCACAGTTTGAGTGAAAACAATCCAGGTACCATTGCAAGGTGGATGCCATGCTTGTACACAAAAGCACATAAAAAAAGTTGTTTTTCACGGCCTGATGATGTTCAGGGAAAAAGGGTATCAAAAATTGCCAAAATCTATCTTATGTGTATATTTCACATTATCAAAAAATTTGAAATATTTCAGGCATTACTTAGGGTCGGAAAAATATGAAAACATTATTTCTAAGGTCCATTATAAGAGCACATGCAAGCATGGTTTCCACCTTATAATGACAGTCCCCTTGAAAACAAGACTTATAACAAATACACCATACACTGTGTGACATATCAAATTACCACAATATTACAACTATATTATAATATTCATTTTCCCGATGTAAACAACAAAGCACATGAACTTAGCCCCTACTGTTAATACAGTAACATCAGGCCTGGGTTCAAATTTGAGGTGTGAAAATAACGACTAATGAGGCTAATATTAGAGGTCTGAAAGACAATAACAGAGAATCTATGGTTAAGCCTTAGTAAAGCAGTTTAGTCTGGGCTATTAAAGCTTTGTGCGGGACTAAAAATGAAGCGTGCAAAGAATATCACACAGGCTTGAATGTATTGCAATAACAGGGTCTGAATGCATAGGTTATACATGTACAATAGAGGTATGTTCATGGAAATCATAAAAATCCTGATTATTGACTTTTGAGCAATTCCATAATATAACCTACTTTATTGTACATTTCCTAGTCCAAGAACAATGTTCTACCGACATAGGAATACGTAATTAAAAAAAATTAACTAAACTTTTGCATATCCACTGACAAGGTCAGTGTTGAAAATGGAGCAACACTAACACCAACGACTAACACCATACTTAGACTAGAGCTAGGACTGCTTTAGCTTGAGGGTACATGTAGGATAAACAACTCAATTCAGCTCTCAACACAAACACTGACTGATACTACTCAAAATGAGACAGGTGCTATGACTAACATTCAGTGTTAATATATCAATATCTCAATTGGTGTTATTCAGTAAACCAAACAGAAGGTGTTGAAACTAGATTCACCAGGTTATTAATTTATCAACATCAATACAATAACACCATAAAATACATCGTTCACAAGACCGCAGGGTGATTCCTAGAGAACAAGAGTGTTGTGGCTCAGTAGATAAGTCTCAAGACTTTGAACCACAAGGTCTGGGGTTCAAATCCCACCACGGTACTCGCATCCTTTGACGAGGCGTTTATCTACATTTACTCTACCACTCTCCACCCCCAAGTGTAGAAAATGGGTACCCGATAGTAAGGAATTCCTTGAATGCTCAAACATCCAATCAGGATAGCTGTGCTAAAGCTGGGTAATAGTATGCAGCGCTTAGAAACATTTGTATTACACGCTATATAAATGTGCATATTATCATTTATTATTATTATTCAATCAATAAGAGGCTTGTCAGAGATTTTCACTGAATAGTTAAATTTCAGCCAATACGATGCAAGGATTTCACTAGCTTATAACAAGTAGTCAGGGATTTTTGTCTTGTCCGGTATTGCAACACTGCCCACATTAATATTCATCTTCCACAGAGAACTTACTGAGGAGATCTCAATTTCACACAATCCAATGAAATGAATCAATGTATGGATCAGGGAGATCAGTGAATTTCCAGGGAGTCTCCCCAACGATCAGGAAAACCTGGCAGCCCTAGTGGGTGTTTGATAAAGCTGTTCGTAAGTTAGGAGCGACTTTAAGAACGACTGGTGATCCCTTCTTTTAGTAAATGGTATATACATTGGCGATTGTCTAGCGTGTAAGAAAGTATCACCATTCGTTCTTGAAGTAGCTCTTAACTTACGAACAGCTTTATGAAACGGCACCCATGACTTGCTGAACCTGGTGGGAGTTTCATAAAGCTGTTAGTAAGTTAAGAGCGAATTTAGGGATAACTGGTGAATCTTTCTTATACACTATATAATCACCAATGAACATTAATGGTGAATATCATTTACCACAAGAAAGGTTCACCAGTCATGCAAGAGTGACTTTAAGAACGACTGGTGAACCTTTCTTACACACTACATAATCACCAATGAACATTTAATAGTGAATATCATTTACCACAAGAAAGGTTCACCAGTCTTCTTAAAGTCATTCATGACCTGAATAGGTAGCCTAGCTTAGCCAGGGAAATAATAGCAGAGCCCGCTGGGAGAACAGTTTTCAGAAATGAAGTGGCTACCCTGGGTTAAGAACAGCATTTTAAAACAGCCCCCTGCTGTATTTTAGCTTGATGTTAGAACCTAGGTTCACCAGCTAGATTTAAGCTCTCAACACCTAAACCACCATACTTGGCATCACTCATATGACTGCGGGATCGGAAAATTAATTCATGGGGGCATTTCATGAAGAGGCTTTTCCATGATTTTTCACTGAATAATTTGCTCTTGACCAATCAGATGCAATGATTTCTGTAGCTTACAACAAGCAGCCAGTGATTTTCAGCTTGACAAAGTTCATTTGAAGAAGTTGAGACCTGCAACCATCATGAATTTCTCGATGAAGAGCTCGGAGTCCAGGACAGCTATGTGAGCTGCTCGACCAATCAGGGAGTTAGCTGAGGTCTGAAGGGTGTGGTGGACATCATATCGGACGATGGACACATTGGGATTGGTTACAAGAGGCTTCAATAAGTTATGTAACATCTCAGTGTAGACTGAACCTGTAGAGGTCAAACATAGGGTCAAAGGTCATTGCAGGTCACAGTCATTTTATTTATATTTCAAAACAGGTTTGATTGAATGATCCAATACAAACAATAATAAAGGCTGTTTTGCAAACCCATTCACTCAAAAATTGATGATATGACTCCATTTAAAGCTCTAAGGACCAAAAGAAAAATGTATTTTATGTGCAGGTTGTCTTCATAGATAGATACTTGAAATCCATATTTCAATGGAGAATACTATTCAAGCACTAACTGACCAACAGCCTAACACGGTTAGGTGAAACTGCCCACCTGTCTCGCCTACAGGAAAGCTGTGGTTCGGTGATGTAACATTGAAATTTTTACATGCAAAGCGCCATCTAACATATGTCAAATGAATTGTTGAATATTTTTGGTTGAATAGTTTCAAGAAAAATCTTGTCAAATGAATTCCACACAAAATCAACAGGTCAAAACTAAAAACAAAATCTACGAAATATTATGGTAGAATATAAAATCTTTGATATTTACAATAAAATATGAATGAAATCATTTTGTCTAATGACATTGGTGAAATAGTGTAAAATGATAGTTTTATAGAGTAAAATACATTGAAATGTCACATAATTTGTTTCCCTTATGGCTTGCCATACATACCATATAAAGATCTATCTTTGAGAGCACCTCTGCAGAGTTCTATCCTAGCTGAATGGATTGGTACATAGCGATCTTGAAGAGAACCTACCAATACTACATGCTTGAAGTTGGACAAACCTGTAACAAATAGTAGAAAATTATGAAAACAACTTCTGAGTTCAGGGCCTGGGAACCAAAAGCATAATTGTTGTTAACTAGTGAAACACATTTCCATGATTTGACTCCACTGACAGTGTCTAGAATCATATGGAATACATTTGATTATAATGGATCTCATTTAATGGAAGGTATAGGTTCATCAGTACACTTAAAGCACATAAACAAAAGTTCAGGCCACATCTTTCTTACAGAAATCCTGCAAGCCACATGTCTTTTTATTATTTGTGGAGCATTGTGGCCCAGTGGATTAGTCTTTGGACTTTGAATCAGAGGGTCGTGGGTTCAAATCCCAACCATGGAGTAGTTTCCATCAGCAAGAAATTAATCCACATTATGCTGCACTCAACCCAGGTGAGGTGAATGAGTACCTGGCAGCAATTTCTTCCTTGCAATGCCGAGCGTGATGCTGCTTGAGCTACAGCCAGGGTAAAAATATCCAAGTCCTTTGGAAGCGCATAGAGATGTTATTCATAATGTGTTATGCACAATACAAGAACTGACTATTACTATTAGTTATTATTTAATCTCACTTTTGCTTCAGTGACAACTGTGCTGATATGAAATTGTCACATTTTTCCAAAATTAAAGCCGAACACTAACTCCAGCCCTTCCCCTTATCATCACAACATCCTAAACCTAAAGCAATATCACAATTCTTTCTTTCTTTTTTTTTCTTCTAAACCTGCATTAGCCCAATTATGTCTTCAAATGTCATTTTTATTTGTTCTTTGTTGGACTGTATTTTAATGTTAATGTTCTTTTTTAGCACCAGCTAATGAGGAGAGTCTTTTAACAGAAACTTGATTTCTTTTGATAATCCCCAGGCATTAGCTGGTGTTTTTTCCTCTTTTTTTAGTGTTTTTTTTTATTTGATATATTGTGTATTGGATGTTGTATGATTATTTTAAATGTAATGAATTCGACTATTGTTATGAGTATGTGTACCTGGAAATTAAATAAAATAAAAATAAAATAAATAAAATGAATTCTTACACTAAGGCCATAAACAATGAGTAGTCTGGGAAATTATGACTAAAGGTATTGCTGCTGGAGCAAATGCTGGGTCTAAATCTGGCAAAAAGGAGCAAGAATCATTTTAATATTATTTAACCCTAAAAAGACTGGGGGGGCTGATTCAGCCCCCCCTCGACATTTTTCGTGATAAATCCGCCGCGCAAATTTTTTTGACCGCGTCGCTCGCTGACTTTTTACTTTCAAGTCTCGCGCAACTTTTGAGACCAAAATTGTGACCCCCGGGTACGCGATTCGGAAATTACGCAACATTTCGTAAGTGCATGCAGACCCAAAATTACTCAAAAACGTGAATTTGTGTACAAATCCAATGCAAATAGTGTTTTTAGCTAAAATTCATAAATGTATCATTATTTTTCCTTTTACTGCTAAAAATCAATTAATTTTATCTTTTTTATGGTCCAAATAAAGTCCCCGACAATTTCCATTGAAAAAACAATAAAAAACAAAAAGTCGAAAAACAAAGAAATACATAAGAAATTTAGAAAACAATAGAATACATAAGAAAATAAATGTGATGTTGAAATTTTTATTAAATAAATTTGATCAGATGCCTATCTAGAGTATGTGAAACAAAAATTAGCATTTCAGGGGCATTATTTTATTAATTACAGCAAACTTATGATTTTACGCATAAATTAGCATAATTAATGAAACATGAGATTTTTTGCAGAATTTGATGTTATAGTTTCGTAGATAATGCCATGGGTAACGCGTGTGCCAATTTTCTTCGCGATCGCGCGATCGACGGCCGAGATCATAAGGGGGGGCTGAATCAGCCCCCCCCAGTCTTCTTAGGCGTCGAAATAGCCCAGTCTATTTAGGGTTAAACTTAGATGTTTCCATATTGTGTTTATCATCTAGGCTAAATTCACACAGGAACACCAATTGATATGGGTGATAAGTCATCATGGTGTTGGATTGATGTGTGTGTGTTTGACTGTTTTCTGGTTCACATGAAAGTTGCGATTCCATAAAATCAACAGGGCTTGAGCAGTTCATAAACAAAGCGAAGAGTGATGGAAGCCAGACATAAAAAAATGTTGATTTTTATGGAATTTCCTAAAGTGCTATACATACCAGAGTCTTGACTGAGTTTGTATAAGAAGGTTTGTCTCAGGTCTGTATGGTCTCTCAATGCCAGCTGTAACAAGGAGTTTGACTTCTTCCATTTCTGCATCAACCACATACCTGATGAATCAAATTAAAAAAATCAAATCAAATAAGAACAAATGCTCCCCAGGGAGTAGAGAAGGTGCAGAAACTATTTCTCAAGCTAGCTAAAGCAAGTCTTTATTTACTTTCAATATATGTAATGCTTCTCCCGTGAGCTTGTTATATTCAAAATTTTTCATCGAATTGTTTTGTACTTTTAAACATGATTTATTTATAATGAGTGTGAGCAGATCTTCTGGGCAGTGGTGTGTTGGGTGTGTGTGTGTGTGTGTTTGGGTGTGTTGTGGTGGGGGGAGGGGGAAGTTTGGTCTTTAAGCATTTTTATAATAACTGATTTCATTGTTGATTTTTTTTAAGATATATATGACTCATGATTTTGTTAAGTTAGTGGAAAAAAGTGAAAATATGAAGTGTAAAGTATTATATATGATTTGAAATGTTAAATTGAAATGTTATGTTCATGAAATCAGAATAAAAACATTATTCAAAACTAAAGCAAGGAGTTAGACTCCTTCTACTTCTACTTTAATGAAACACATTCCTGATAAACCCCATCTAACAAAATCTCATTAAACCAAAAAATGCTCGCCAGGGAGTAGAGAAGGTGCATAAACTATTTCTCAAGCTAGCTAAAGCAAGGAGTTAGACTCCTTCCACTTCTACTTTAATGAAACACATTCCTGATAAACCCCATCTAACAAAATCTCATTAAACCAATAAATGCTCCCCAGGGAGTAGAGAAGGTGCATAAACTATTTCTCAAGCTAGCTATATACTCGATGATTCAAATAAAAATAAATGATCCAAAGGGAGTAGAGATAGTGCCCCTTTTAATTTTCCCAATTTATGCTGAAATAAAGAATTGTACCATAAAGAAAACTTCCATTGCCTTTAAAACTTTCATTGCCTTAAAATTTAAATTTCATACAATATTTACCTGAAAAACATGTACATACACTTGCATCACACGTAACAGATATTTTCTTTACTTACAAATTTCAAGGAAAAGGGAAATGGTTGGACATGACCATTCACTCATAAGAAATTAAAACATATCATCAATGTACAAACCTGTATTGACTATGGTACTACTGTTGTATAGCTGACCTAGATGAGGTCCAGATAATGAGAGGAAAGTATGAAGCTTTCCAAGGAATGGTTCTAACTCTGGCCTGGTCAATGCTGACCGGATTATTATGTTACCAAGGGAATGACCAATGAAGCTATGGAGAGAAAAAGAGAAAGCAGCCTTTATTTTAGTTTTTTTTATTTTTATAAAGTGATTTGATTATGATTATTATTATCATTAACATCAAAAGTATCAATATCATCATCACGATTGTCGTTTTCATGATCATCACTCTAATCACTATCATCGTCATCACTATCAATACCAGCACCATCACAATCATCATCATAAATATGTAAATCACAAATATATTCCTGTTTCCATCATCATATAGTTCTTTTCTACATTATATTTTGCAAAATATTTATCCAAATTATCTTTTACTTTCCTTAAGGAACTAAATATAATTGAGAGTGAAAACCTTCAATGCATACCTGACCCTGTTTGGTTTTATCCTGAACACTTCCACATAGTAAACAATCTCTCGGACAAGCCTGTCTGTCATCGTCTCAAAGTTGGCAAATGTGTCACCCTTGAGTAAAAGAGAGATTATAATATTAGAAATAAAATGATGCGAATTCTGAAACACTTAGCAGAGATACCGCAAAAAGGTAATAATTATGGGTGGCTGTATGGCTAGTGGAACAGCGATTTTGCTTCTTAAATTTCAAAGAATGAAGAGTTGAAGACAAGGAGTAGTGATAATCTCTAAATTGATAATTGATAAATTGATTAAATCTATAAACTATTAAACAAAATTGTTTACTTAAAGATTACAAAACAATTATGAAGAAAAACAAACTTATATCATAGAAAAAAAACACACATTGGTCCTATGACAAAGTGGAACTAAGTTTCTTTTGACACTTATCAATTTTCGACAAATACACTTATCAACATGAATTTTAGCGGATGAAAGAAAATTGTCTAACTTCTGTAGCTAAATGGGAGTGTTATATGATAGAAGGTCTGATTCAGTACAAAGAACATTCTCCAGTGGGCTGTTTAAAAGCTGTTTGTAATTCATGTATAAACCTTTTTGTGCTAAATGATGTATCCCTGTAGCTGACTTTAAACACCTAAGACCATACTCCAGTCGTATATGAACAGCTTTATGATATACCACCCAGTCTTTTCCAGCCTCCAGGGGGTGTTCATAAAGCTGTTTGTAAGTTAAGAGTGGCTTTGAGAATGACTGGTGATCCTTTCATACACTGTAAATAATCACCAATGAACGTTTACTGGTGAATATTATTTACCACAAAAAAGGATCACCAGTCATGCAATTTTTCCCATACCTGGTTGCTCTCTGACATGAGGAAGTCTAGTTTCTCTCCAGGAAGTCCTAACTCAAGATAGGTCCTAAGAAGTCTAAGATCAGCCCTGTTACCATCCAGACCATGAACACAGATAATGAGATGAACCTCCACACCTTGTTCCTCATCTTCAGGTTGTTGGGCAGCAGGAGGGATGCTGAAGTATGGAACCTGGGATGCTTTCTCTTGGAGATCGCAGTACATCTGACCAGGATAGTGGAGCTTCTGTTTGAATGCCAGTCTGGCATTCACATAGCTGAAATTGAAGATAAATTGTATGATGTTCACAAAGTGGAATCACAAATCCATAAAGATATTCTGAGAGCCTAGAGTTATAGTTAGTACACTCTGACCTTAGCTTAATACACCTTTTCATCAATCATGTGTATGATTTCAATAATGTGCAAAAGTTTGTGCACATTGTTCATAACGACAACAGCGATGATGATGATGATGGTTATGATGTTTAATAGCATTCATCAGTAAGAAACATGGCACCATATGTCTGTTAGAAACATTTAGACTGAGGAATTTCAAAACATCAACATCTTTTACCTTTGTCCATCTGCTGGCCTGAGATGGTCACTCTCGTCCTATCCTAAGAGCATGCATTGAACACTATAACCGCTGCATTCAACCCATTATATTATGGGCATAATATTTACTTACACCCTTTGCAATGTGCAAAATTTGTACTAAAGCAATTTTAAAAAACAATACAGACTGAGTTAAATGCATTTAGAATGAGAAAGATCTTTTACCTTAGTCCATCCGTTGGTCTATGGTCCTCACCCTCAGCCATGCCTTCCTGAGATCCTGCACTAGACATACTGTTGCTCTGACCAATAGCATTCACACTGGATGATGAAGTACTGGTTGATGATTCTAACGGTAATACTGGTTTCACTAGACACGGCTCCGTGAAAGAGTTGGAAGGAGATGCAGAGGAATGAATGAAGGAAAAGCAGCCAGCGCAGCTACCAACTCCTCCACCGCTGGAGTGTTTGTGTTGATGGTGACCCTTCTTGTGCTTGTGACCTTTCCGCTCCTTAGTGGGTTCAATGTCCGTGATAACTACAGCCTCATTTGTACTTTCATCTTCCCGTTGATCACAGATGAGACCTTCTCGAGAAGATGACATGACTTTCCTAGCATTTGTATCGTCCATAACATCTATCTCAGCTGCTCCATCCATTGGTGTGGCTCCACTTGGCCAGGAAGCTCCGCCCACTTCCTGTAAGCCTTCTTGAGTTCTAATACTGCCATTGGTGTGAGCACCTTCCCCATTCATAGTCTGACCATTCAATTCTGTATGTGTCCCATTCATAACAGAAGACGATTGCACATTTGAGCTTATTGCAGTTGCCCCCTCCACCTCCAACTCCTCGTCGTCATCTAAAGTGATTCCATTGATGGCAAGATCATCAAAGACCTCTACCCCATTAGTGGAATCTTCAACATCATTATCTATTGCCCCTCCATTAGATTGCACATCTTGATCTTTCCTTCTAACCAAAGAGCTGCCCTCCCCAGCCTCCAGTTCTGCCTGCCGAAGGTTAGCCTCAGACATCGTCATCTGCTTCTGGAGATACTTTGAGAGGCTGTTCAGGATCTGATCCTCGTTAGGATCGCCATTCTGCAGGAAGCTCAACCTGACACTCCTACGTTGGTCACTCGGATCTGAAAGCCCTGTATGATCTAACAGATTGATATCAATGTCATCAGGTTCTAGCAATGCAATGTTTTCAGAGGTACCCCTGGCAGCCCTCTCAGGGTTCATGACGGCATCTAACAGAGGATTGCTCCCATATGGAGGATCGCCAGTAATACTACATGTACTTGCATCACTCTGACCATCATGCATACTATTCAGAATGTCTTCAGCAGATTGTGTGCTTCTGAGCGGCCTAGGAACCCGACTGTCCTCAAGATTGTCGTAATCGCTGCACTCATCAACTCCTGTAGATGTAGATCCCATACTGGGAGAGAGGATTGGCATGGAGATAGAGTTCGGGACAGCACCTGATATCATTGGAGATGTTGGTTTTCCATTCTCTTTAAGGGATGAACGCTTCTGCATCCCTGCACAAGCCTCGTTCTTGATCTCATAACATCGGATGTCTCTAGGAATGGCACCTCCTCTATTTGAATGCGAGCCAAGACCCTTCCGTAGAAAATCAGGTTTGATGTGCCTGATGGATTTCATTTTTCCCTTCTTTGGTTTATTACGCACGCTACCATCCGTCCCATCATCGATGATCTCTTTACGAGTCCTTCTTTCAACAAATGGTGAACGGCTTTTGGTGGAGCGGAAGGGTGATCCTTGCTTGGTGAGGCTCTTCAGACTTAGAGTGACTTCCTCAAGGTTGAGTTTCCTTCCTGAAATATTAAACAGAAAGCAATGATCAACTACCATCATTTTCTCATACACATTGCACATGGAAACAAGCCCAAGGAGAAATAGATGTTTTATGTTCACTTAATGCCTGCATCCTAGAAGAAAAAGAGTTACACTTTCAGAGAAGCCAAATTTTAAGATATTGATTAATACCATTTATATCTTTTAAGACAAAATATGATTAGTTTTCTTTTTTTACATAGATCCTTGTCTAGCTATGTTTGTGAGTTTCAAGCTGGATGGATGGATTTCCATAGAGTTACGATTGATTGGATAAATTGTAACTCTTTGTAAGACGGGGCACAGTTATTCATTTGCAAGATGTATGATTGATTTTGGAACCAAAATTTGAAATGCAATTTCTTGCAACATCCCATAAGTGTACTATCAATGTGCTCCAACCATCATTTGGTCTAACACTTACTTGAGTTAACTTCCATTCAGGCTAATGCTCAGAAGGTCTAATTTCCACTCAATCTATTTACCCTTAGCACTTAGTCAAATGAAAATTTTGTCTAATGAACAATTCACATAATCATATAGACCAAGTGGTGTTTGCCAAATTGATATAAGATGAAACGAGTATACCCTAAATGGAATTAAGATAAAATAGTAGTGGCCAAGTGGCAATTCAACCAAGCGGGTAGTAAACAATCTAGGACAAGAACGTTCGGGATGAGGCCAAATGAAAAGTAGGCCAAATGAAAAGTAGACCAAATGAAAAATAGATCAAGCAGGTGTAGACCAAATGGCAATTAACCCTGTTCCTATGACCATTCTCACCTGCAGGACTCTCTGTGATGTCATCCCTATAACGATCCTCAAAGACAATAGGAACCGAGTTAGCATCTCCATCTAGTTCACTGCATTCAATGGATAAAGGTGGTAGGGTTGAACCATAGGCAGAACCTCTCAAGGTCTGAACTATTGAGGGATATCCTGTACTGCTCAACTCGTTGAATGTCAGGCAGTCTGACTTTGGATGGCTCAGAGTAAAGAATGCCTCCGAGAATCGCTGAACCTGTGTTTGTAAGAGAGGTTAAGAAAGAGAGCAATCTTTCAATCATGGATGGAAGCTCTCAGGGTCTTAGGGATATCTTGTACTGCTTAACTTGTTGAATGTCAGGCATTCTGACTTTGGATGGCTCAGAGTAAAGAAAGCCTCAGAGAATCGCTGAACCTGTGTTTGTAAGAGAGGTTAAGAAAGAAAGCAATCTTTCAATAATGGATGGAAGCTCTCAGGATCTTAGGGATATATTGTCCTCCTCAACTCGTTGAATATCAGGCAGTCTGACTGTGGATGGCTTAGAGTAAAGAAAGCCTCAGAGAATCGTTGAACCTGTGTTTGTATGAGATATTAACAAAATAAGCCTTTCAACCAGAGGGGGTTATGGATTCTGATCTCAGCCACAGTATTCTTTTTTCCTAGCAGAAATATTGATTCCTTGAAATTCTTGTCATACCTTCATCAATATATTTCTCACATTCTTCTGTTTTTATTCCAACTAAATTCACGTAGATTTTCACCCTGATACCATGCCATGGTACATGTATTTCTAAATACAAAGGTGTGAGGGAAAGCTACCCCTTGTAGTTGAACATCAAAGTGATGAAATATTTAGAAGTTATTATGAAGGTATCTTCCCATTGTAAGGATTACACAGTCGGATATTTGAAGATCTGCATTGACTTCTTGGTGTTGGCATTTATTTTTTTTATATTTACCACTCGTGGGATGAAATACCTGATAGGCTAATGCTCTTTTTTTAGGAGTCCATAAGTATTGGAAAGATATCTAAATTAACTCTGCACAGCACTCAGTTTGAACTAAGACAGGCATGAAGAGAAGTCTCACTAAGACACTTTGTCAAATCTCAGAGCCACATCTCTCCTGCAGGAATCCTGCATCCCAAATAACCAATCATCAAATTTTATCTTAGATAATAAAACAGGGAATGGAGGAAAGCCTATATAACAAGACACTTAGCAGCTATGAAGGCAAATGAATTATATTTCATTTACATAGTCACAACTTTAAATTGTTTTCTCTTTAGTTTGATACCTGACGTGAGATGAACATTTCACGCATTAATGAGCAAGACGAGTTTGAAATTTTCATGCCAAGACTAGGTTGTGCAGAAATATGGGACAAGATTGGTTCAAGACAATGCTTATTTAACGATTGGCTTATTAGCATTTCTTTTGTATTCTTTGTTTTGATTCTCTCGCTGATCCGAAATGAGAGAGGATTCAGATTCACACGCGAGTTTCTACGCAAATCGTTTCTGATATGCCTCAATGTTTACTGTTTGTAATCTCCCATGCGTGAACGATTGCTTAGCTGTTGGTTTCAAATTCCAGATGAGATTCAACTCTTGCGATTATCAACTTTACAGTAAAAAACATTTAATAATCAGATGATCTTTGTAGGTTTGCATGGTGGAGTTTATAACGTGGAGAAGGTTTATGGTTCACCATGTGTATCTAAATAAACTCAGCACATCTCTCCTGCAAGAATCCTGCTACTACTCAAATCATCGCTACTCAAGCAATATTCAGCTCATCTCATCTGCTTTACAGTCCTTTTCAGGACTTCACTCACTTTCAAGAAAATAATACTTCTAATTTTCTCTGTATATTCTATATCATCTTTCCATTTCAATCTTTCTGCCTGTATTTCCTTCCCTTCTTCATACTACCGTAAACCTTCTCTATGTTATATTTAATAATTGTGAAATCTATCTCTGAAAAAGACTTTCCTTTTTTGTGGGATGCACTATATATTGGGATTCCTGCTAGAAGATGCTCCACAGACTGTTGACAAGTACACACAGTGTTGAGCTATCAGTAATGTGATATGAAACCATTTTTGCAAACTCTAGGTATTGGAGCTACATGTACTGAAGGCAACTCATGCTTCCAATCAGGAGAGGATCCATTCAGATTAGACACAATAGTTTTGGGTGGCTGACTATTGTACAAAAACATGGCCCCTGAAATGGTTTTGTGTCTAATAAAGCTAGATCTGGCCTGCTTCCAACACCAACACCAACACCAGCAACAACACCAACACCAGAATAAAACCAACACCAGAATAATATTAACACCAGAATAACACCAACATCAGCACAACACCAACACCAGAATAATATCAACACCAGCAACAACACCAACACCAGAACAACACCAACACCAGAACAACACCAACACCAGAAATCCCCCATTATATTAATCACC
Source organism: Lytechinus variegatus (assembly GCF_018143015.1). Lineage (NCBI taxonomy): Eukaryota > Metazoa > Echinodermata > Echinoidea > Temnopleuroida > Toxopneustidae > Lytechinus > Lytechinus variegatus. The sequence goes on from NC_054756.1 coordinate 372,674, forward strand.
AGACTCACCCTAGCATGGTGGTATCTATCTCTTAGATGAACTCTAATTCTCTCTTGGCCAATCAAGACATCCATGAACTGAGTCCACATCAGACAGATCTCACCTGAGAGCTGAGCTAAAGAGGTGTTCACTGATTCAACAATCTCCTCCTCACTGTTCAGGTTCTAGACATGAGAGAGAAAATTCACTTTCTTTGATGGCACTTTGTTTTATTTTGTCACAAAATAACAATACAACATTTACATAGCTTAGTATACAATGAACAAGCGCTGTAAACTATTACCCCGGCTTTAGCATGGCTACCCTGATCGAGAGTTCAAGCATTCAAGGATGGGAATTCATTAAGGATATTTTCATGTTATAAGCTAAATAAATATTTTTTTCTGAACTTGACATTCAATGTCATTCAAAGTTGAATACAGCATATAAGGAAAACACACCATGGCTGGGATTTGACCCAATGCCCCTCTGATTGAAAGACAAGAGTCGTAATCACTAGACCACAATGCCCTCACTTCTATCAGAATCATACAAGCTTTTTTTTAGAAGGGGTTCTTTTCGGAAAAAAAATTGGTTTTATTCAAAAAGACAGTCCATCATAGAGGTAGAATGGGCAATCTGTAACAGAAGTTTAACTGCTCCAAAAACCAACATTTTCTTCCACTAAATTCTGCCAAGCAACTCAAAAACAGTCAAAATTTTCCTACCCCAAAATCTGCCTTGCAAAATGAAGGTTATCAACTCCAGAAACAGTAAACATTTTTTAAATGTATTTTTATCCAAGGAAAGCCTTTATGATATGATTAGAAGCTAAATATTAAATGCTGATACTTACCCTTACAATTTCACACATCACATCTAACCTCTCTCTGTCGTTGAATGGATCTAAGATAGAACATGAACATACAATAAATAATGTAGATAGAACCATTGAGCATGAGCAGAATTTGCTGAGACTTGAATGCTTAGGTGGATGATGTATCAAGCAAGAATATAATGAATTTAGCAAATATTACTGCTGCTGCTGCTACTACTACTACTACTACAACTTCTAATATGAAAATGACTACTACTTCTACTACTATGACTAACTACAACTGCTGCTGCTACTACTACTACTACTAGAGACCTTTTGTTTTCTGTGACGAGCCATGTGGACATACAAGATTAAGGAATTTGGGGAGCGCTGCGCATGCGCGAAGTAATCTGTGACGAGCCTTCTCGTTCACTGCCCAAATCACTCGTATTTGAGGGTTTTGACGTTCGGTATCATAGTGCTCGAATGAGTGCTAGTTCGTACATGATGACGTCATCCAAGCTTAGCAAACATGAATGAAGCCGCATCAACATTCGAGTTTCGTTGATTCAGCAGGACTGGTAAACTGCTAATTACTACTTGTTACCAGCTTTTTCATTACATTTAGTGTATCCTGTTTTCAAACACTACATATAAAATAGGTAATTGATGTTCTATTTCTAAACAACTGTGTTTTTTCAGCTTTTTGCGCAAGAGTGCAAATGTTGCACCCACAGTCACCCCACTGGTTCGTAGAGTGATGCTATGCCTGATTTCTCCGGAGCATCGACCCACGGCCCGCTCGCTATCACGATGGTATATGCTGTGGCCTGGTACGGGTACGTCGACTTCAATCAAAACTGTTTTCATTAATGTATGAACGTGATACTGAACGAGCGGTGTCACCACTTCCAGTGAACTAGGACTACGTTGCAGTCGCAGACAATCGAAAGCTTACTACTAATACTACTACTACTACTACTGCTACTTTTGCTGCTGCTGCTACAAACTAACTGCTACTACTACTACTACTACTACTACTTGTACTACTACCATTACCACCACCACCACCACCACTACTACTTTTACTTCTACTACTTCTTCTACTTCTACTTCTACTTCTTCTACTTCTACTACTTCTTCTACTGCTACTACTACTGCTACTACTAAACACGCTTTGTAGTGACAAGCTTTAATACATCTGAATGAAATCTCCAAGAACGTCAGATATATATACCTACCGACACTGAATTGTTGATTTGGAGGGAGTAATGAGATGAGTTCATTGAAGCTTTGACACAATCCCGTTCTGATGCGGAGTAGAATCAAACATAAACTCCGGTATATCTTGTATGCATGAGATAGTAAGCTGGCAGCTACTGCATATTTATCCACCTAGAATTGAAAACAGATAGGGGGCTTTTCATTGCATGGTATACCGTACATTGATTCATTAAGGAGCATTGGTTTGAGGGAGACTTTGCATTAAACATCATGACATTAAGTAGGACTTTTAGTCAAACCGAATTCTCTGTTAAACTAGAAAATATCTAGAAAATATTTTGAACAAACATGCATTTTAAATGTTGACGTTGCTGGCTTTCCATAATTGTGGCAGATCGGATCAATCGCAACTCTTTGTAATACTGGGCCCAAAATTCAAGAAATACAATGAAATAGACTTTGACTTACATTAGCGCTAACAGGAGGCCTTGTCTGATTTCCAAAGAGAACGCATTCCAAGGTTGGTATAGGAATCTGTTTAGCAGGGGAATTCCCTCCCGATATCTTGTTCAGCCATCCAGTCTTAGGAGCTCGAGGGACACTATCAAAATCAAACAAAAAGTAGAAAATTCCATAACATAACTTCTGCATTATAAACTTGCCAAAAATCTGCGCAATGTCTTAACAGCAGGAATCCTGCTATAAGAATGCTACATGTATTCGTCTCTCATTGCAGCTTTCCTGCTTTCTCTATTGTTTTATCTATAGTAATTGTGATGACTTGAAATAACAAGTGGAATGCCTTTGGCCGTCTCACCTGCATCACGCGATTCAACATAGCAGCAGTGCTGACTTTGAAAACTACTATAACTCACACAAGATGTTCAGTGATACTTGATTACTCTTATTTCCACGTTTTATGAATTAGACCAATACAATACACTTACAGAGATAGGATGGTAATTCAACATATACCCCCAATGCGGCCAAAGTTCATTGATCTCACATGACCTTTGACCTTGATCATGTGACCTGAAACTTGCACAGGATATTCAGTGATACTTGATTACTCTTATGTCCAAGTTTCAAAAGTCAGATCAATAAACTTGCAAAGTTATGATGGTAATTCAACAGATACCCCCATTATGGCCAAAGTTCATTGACCTTTGACCCTGGTCATGTGACCTAAAATGCGCACAGGATGTTCAGTGATACTTGATTACTCTTATGTCCAAGTTTTATGAACTAGACCAACATACTTTCAAAGTTATGATGGTAATTCAACAAATACCCCCAATTCGGCCAAAGTTCATTGACCCTAAATGACCTTTGACCTTGATCATGTGACCTGAAACTTGTACAGGATGTTCAGTGATACTTGATTACTATTATGTCCAAGTTTTATGAATCAGATCCAAAAACTTTTAAAGTTTTGATTGTAATTCAACAGATACCCCCAAATCGGCCAAAGTTCATTGACCCTAAATGACCTTTGACCTTGGTCATGTGACGTAAAAATCATGCAGGATGTTTGGTGATACTTGATTAACCTTATGTCCAAGTTTAATGAACTAGGTCCACATATTTTCTAAGTTATGATGACATTTCAAAATCTTAACCTCAGGTTAAGATTTTGATGTTGATTCCCCCAACATGGTAGATATTTATTAAGATATTTATTCGTCTTTCTGTCTGCACATACATTTATCTTACAAGTGTGATTTCACATTCTACAAATGAAGATCAATTAACCATAAATCATTGTTACAGTAGAGAAAAAAAAAGAAACACAGCAAATAACTAATTACGTATTGAGAGAAAGACAAGGAGAACCCCTGAAAAAGCAAGGCTTGTAAGGCTAGGGTCTCCTTTGTTTCAAGTACATGACTAAATAGTATTCAGTGTGTACATGTAATATCCTTAGAAATACAAGAGAAACAAAACAACTAAAAAAAAGGCAACAACAATAAAACACACACAAAAAAGATAAACTAAAACTAATCAATGACAAAAACACATTAAAAAATAGAATACATTGCTTGAATGTACAATTATGAAGTCTAATAAACTAACAGCAATATGATATAATTAAGGTATATATGATGGAACAAGGAATAAGTATTGATAACATGGCATGAAAAAAGAGGAAGATCGTATGTAAAATAGTAAAGTAAAAAACAAAACATGACAAAGGTAAAAGATACACAAGAAAAAAAAAAAACATGGGCTGACCCTCTGCAGAAGAATCCAGTTAGACAAGATACAAAATAAATAAATATTGATATATCATAACATTCTCCAGTCTTATATACAGTTTTTTATAGGCTCCAAAATTAAAAATAACATAGTATATAAAAGCATATCTTAACCTAAAGCAACTCACAAATAACAATTAAGAAGATAACCTTTAAGTACACGCTGAAAAGTATAAATGCTTACATATTTTTTAATATTTGAATTGAGAGAGTTCCAGAACCTGGGTCCTGTATTTACAACTGTCCTAAAAGCAAAACTTGTATGTAACTTTGGTAAGTGGAATGCAGAAGCATTTCGTGTATAATACTTATGTATGTCACTATTTTTCATGAACATTGCGACCAGAGCTGGTGGCATGATGCCTGCATTGTATGCATACATTAGAGTACCAAGTTGAAAATCATAGATATCTTGTAATTTAAGAATTCTATGCTCATAAAAAAGTGGGGTAGTATGCGAGCGATAGTTAACATTACAAACAATTCTTAAAGCTCTTTTCTGAATCAAGTACACCCTTTCTAGATTAGTTTTAAGAGAATTACCCCATGCAAGAACACCGTAATTGAGATAAGGGAGAATTAGTGTTGAATACATCATACAAAGAATATCAGTAGAGAAAAAGGATTTCAATTTGTATATTACACCACAATTTTTTGATAATGTCTTACATAGATGATTTATATGGGTTTTCCAAATCAGCTTTTCATCTATATGCAACCCCAGAAATTTGGTCGTCTTTACTCTATCTATTAACACATCATTAAATATAACATCACCTGGAACTTCTCTAATCCTGTTGCTAAAAAGCATGTAATTTGTTTTCTGCAAATTTAGAGATAATTTATTTGCTTGAATCCACAAAGTGACTTTCCTCAGTTCACTATTAACTGTTTTTAAAAGGGTCTCAGGATTTCTGTGGGAATAATACAAACTTGAATCATCTGCAAATAAAATGAATGATAAAATATCAGAGGAATAGTGAAAATCATTAATATACACAATAAATAATAACGGACCAAGGAGGGATCCCTGGGGAACACCACAAGTGACATTCTGTAAACCTGACTCAGCATCCTTTATCGAGACAAATTGTTTCCTGTCAGCTAAGTAACTCTTTTACCAGTCCAATGCTGTACCCCTGATACCATAATGTGATAACTTGCCAATCAAAATATCATGATCTACTGTGTCAAAAGCTTTCGAATAATCAAGAAATATACCAATTGTATGCATCTTTTTGTCTATGGATTGTGATACTTTATCAATAAAATGTAGCAAGGCATGGGTGGTGGTATGTTTCTCACGAAAGCCAAACTGAAATTTAGAAAATATATTACTCTTGTTGAAAAATTTCAGAGTTCTAACATAGATCACTTTCTCAAGAATCTTTGAGAATGCAGTCAATAGAGAAATAGGTCTGTAATTATTCAGATATTGAGGGTCCCCTTTCTTAAAAATAGGTACGACCTTCGCAATTTCATGTCAGTAGGAACTTCCCCACATGACATTGATAGATAATAGACATTAAGTAGGGGTTGAATAATTCCTAAGATAATTTCTTTAATTAAGTTGTTAGTAACCCCATCATAACCGGGACTTTTCCCGTTTTTAAGAGATTTCACAATGGTAAGCAGTTCTTCCCGAACTACTGGTAAGAAAAATAAACTTTTACTATTTCGCTCTTTCATAAAATCTCTGTAAGTCTGCTGAGAAAGTGGCACTGCCCGTGAAAGTTTTGGACCAATGCTGCAAAAGTAATCATTAAAGTTGTCTGCTATAATATTCCTTTCTTCCACCACATGACCGTTAATTTCAATACTCTTTACATGTGATATCTTTTCCTTTGACTTGAATACTTTCTTAATCACTTTCCAAGTTCCCTTGATATTGTTTCTTGTTGCTTGAAATTGAGTGCAATAATATGATTTCTTTGCAGTACGAAGAACTGAAGTAAGAGTATTTTTATAATTTACATAACGTTTACGTGAAGATTCAGTACCACGCACTTTATACGAATAATACAGCTTGTTTTTCTTGTTAATGGATCTCAACAAAGAAGCACTAACCCATGGCATAATAGGAACAGTTTTACGATTTCTTCTACTTTGCTTTACGACTGGTACATTTTTATTATACAGAGACATGAATTTTTGTAAGAACCTTTTAAACGATATGTTCACATCATTTTCTTTAAGAACTTCACTCCAGTCAGTTTCCATTAATGCTGCTCTCAGCTTTGCGATATTAGCGGAAGTGTTTTTCCGAATTGATTTGGATTCTTGTCTACAGCCTCTATCCAAGTTTAGACGAGCGAAGATTGGGAAATGATCTGAAATATCTGATACAATGATCCCTGAGGATGGAAAAGGTTGTCTATTACAGAAAATGTTATCTATGAGCGTAGATGAAGCTTCAGTTACCCTTGTTGGTTTAATAATTAATGGCATTAAGGAAAAAGACAGCATCATATTAAGAAATGCATCATAATGATAATTTTCATCACACTGAAGGAGGTTTATATTATAGTCACCCATTATGAAAATTGTTTTGTTTACGAAAAGTGGGTTTGAAAGAATACTATGCATTTCGTTCACAAAACTCTCTAAGTTACTCTGAGGAGGTCTATACACAACTCCAAATAAAACATTTCTTTTTCCTGGAATGAAGCACTCTGCAAATATTGATTCCATATGCTCAGCCATCATATTTAGCTCATCCCTTAATTGAAAGTCCACCGAATCTGGAATATATAAAGCGACTCCACCTCCTTTTTTAGCATATCTATGATTAGACACAAGATTATGACCAGGAATACGATAAAGATTTGAGTCATTCTCACTCGAGAACCACGTCTCAGTGACTCCAATCACTGTTTTACTATCTTCAAATTTGTCAATTAGTGTACTAAATGCATCAAAGTTCCTAGGCATACTTCTCATATTTAAATGCAAGACAGTAGCAATTTCAAGATTGTCTTGAAAACTATTAATAAACTGATTTTCTGACTAGTATTGACAGTTAATTGCAGAAGCATGTCCTAAATCATCAGTATCACTAAGCTCTAGTATTCTTGAATTATTTTCTAAGGAGCTACAAATGGCTTCTTCTATACTAATCATTTGGATGTTGAGTATACAATTTCAAGTGAAATCTAACTGTTTGCGCCATAAAGAACATGTCAGCATGAAAAGGAAGATTGTCAAGATGCACACATAATATATAAGAGAAAAACATACAATAATGTATATAAAATAAAATGAACATATTATATGAATTACAAAAGCAAATGAAAAAAAAACAAAAAAGATGATTAGAGATTGTAATAGAAATAACAATGAAAGAAAAAAAAACACAAAGGAAATTACAAAGAAAAGTTGAATGGAAAAAGAAAAGTAATTTTGGGTTATCATGGGATTTGGCTTGCAAGGAAATAACCTTTTTTCAAAGTGGGCATATAGGTCAGCATGATATCCTACAATAGGCATTAATTATAATTCAAAGCTTCAAAATGTCATCATCACATGTGATGAGTTTTTTCGTAAGTCCGCCTCCCGTGTTCTTAATTCCAGCGAAAATTTTTCCATCGTTGCTCCAAGACCGCTCAACTTTCGGTGAGTGACGAACATTGAAAAGTAGCTTCTGTCTTGTGGGAGTCAGATCGTCGTTAACAAAGATTTTTGAACCCTTCAACTTTGATCTGGCTCCCATAATACGAGCTCGGGTGCGGAGGCTGGAAAACTCCACTAGCAGTTGACGAGGAGAACTTCTCCTTGCTCCTTTGTCTACTGGAGGACCCAGTCGATGACATCGGACAAAGTCGGATGAACTCAAGTTGACCCCCATCCTCCTGCCAATGTCAAGGACAGCCTCCACTGGATCCTCTTCTTTCACCTCGGGAACTCCTTGGATCCTGATGTTGCGTGACCTGGATTTTTGCTCCAGGTCATCAATTCTTTGCTCCAAGACTGCCATCTTTTCCACTGATTTCTTTTCTGCCTCCTTATGTAGTTGAATCTCTGACTCCTGGGCCTTTATCCTCCCCTCAAGATCCATGATCCGGCCCTCCTGCATCTCTAGCCGGGTGATGATTGCAGACATTGCCTCTGTCACAGCATCTTTTACAAACTTTTTTAGTTGACTACTTTTCTCGAGCTTGTCGATGACAAGCTGGGCAATGTCGTCAGATTCCCTTTTTGTTGGCATATTAAAAAATATGGGTTTAAAATGAGAAATGGGTGGGAATAATCCAAAAAAAAAGCAAATTGTTGAAAAATAATGTGAGTGAAGTCTGCAGCGGAGGAAAAGACCCAAGTGAGAGGACAGGTTTATGTGAACAGCAAGAGCATTGATAGAGTAGTACTCTGTTTTGAAGCGAAGACTATGTTTACAGGAATGGAATGTTAACTAATAACTTCTCAAGGACATTTCTCCACATTGATCCACTTTCACTTTCACTAACATTTTTAGCTCCAAGTATCACAAAAAGTCCAAGGTGTGGGACTGTAGTAAGAAGTTCCTTGCAAGACCCATGAGGAATCCAACCAAAAAACACATAAAGTTTCTACATTCTGATAGTAGCGTATATCAACACAGATGTCACAAAGATGGCATCTATTAGCTGCACAACATATGAAGTGTGAAGTATGAAGACTTAGACTAGAAAAGAAGATTTTTTGTAGACACTTTACAAGCACATGGCAGAGTTGACACACCAACAAAAAAGCAAAAGTTCATTGACCCTAAATGACCTTTGACCTTGGTCATGTGACATGAAACTCTAATAGGATCTTCAGTAATACTTGATTAACCTTATGGCCAAGTTTCATGAACTAGGCCCATATACTTTCTAAGTTATGATGTCATTTCAAAAACTTAACCTTAGGTTAAGATTTGATGTTGACGCCGTCGCCGTTGGAAAAGCGGCGCCTATAGTCTCACTCTGCTATGTAGGTGAGACAAAAAGCAGCTTACTGGATTCCTGTGGGGGGAAGACTTGGCTCTAACTTTTGATAACGTGCATTAATTGATATCCAATTTATTGTTTGTATGTTAAAGATTGTCACATATGAAATAATTATGAGTCTCTGTTAATTTCATGGAAAATAGTTGATGATTTGCATACTTTCGTTTCCACTAGTAAATTTGCGTATGTACTATTTACATTGAGTAGCAATCACACTGATTAACCTTAATTTAAATAATTGAAATGTAGGGGGGTGTTTTTCCTGTATTGTAATGCTGATTGAAATCTAGATGAATTAACGTTACTTCCCTACATGGTACCTATGTACCATCATCTTTTTTCCATGTATTCACTTCTGATTATTTTGCATGTTCTGTTTGTTTTTCCTTATGTAATTTACTTGTTTGTTATATTGTAAACATTTGTTTACAGGGCCCCCTGGAAAACAGTACATGACTACTGATGGGGCTACCCTGTATAAATAAAACGAAAAAAATAAATAAATGTATAATTCGTAGTCATTATTTCATACTTAAAGGTCAATTCCACCTCAGCAGAATGTTGATATGAAAAATAAAGAAAAATTAAACTAGGCATAACGCTGTAAATTTAATCAAAATCAGATGTAAAATAAGGAATCAGTCTAATCATTTGCATTAAAGCCAATTAAGCCAAAGAAGCCAAACTTTAAAATGTCATAACTTTCTTATTTTACATCCGATTTTGATGAAATTTCAGTGTTGGGCTTGTCAAATTTTTCTCTTTATTCAAATAAACTTTTCTTTGGGGTGGACTTGTCCTTTAAGAAGCTACATGTATGTAACTTCATATCCCTTGGAAACATGTTTTATTCAGCTTTTAGCTATAACAAATGTTTCTTCCAATTAGCATTTCTTAATGAAATAACATCGAATTGAAGAATACTACAATAAGTCCTCAGTAAGCGCATACAGAGGATAATGTGATACGCACTGTAAGAACATTATGTCATTATATCATATCAATAAATTGCGAGGGTAACTTGATTCTTGTTATTTTCTATTTCTGTGCCTATAGTATACTAAATTGTCACATTTGCTCAGGTTGTATCATAATAGTCAAATGCAGAGTATACTAGATTTGTATTTACCTTTAACATGTTTGATTATAATAAATATCATTTGAAAAAAAATTTGATAATACTTTAGCATATCATATTCAGATTGATCGAGAGTTTTATTTTTGTGAAACTCAAAAAAAATAATTGGAGACTAAGCATGTAGGTCTATATGTATGCAATTTGGGGTAATTTCAAAATACACATTTAAGCCTAATCAGCCAGTCTCTAACATGTTTCTTTTAAGAACACTATATTTCTTGATGAATTTACAAACAGAGCTACGACTTATGATGATATTAACCTGAATGTAGCTTGATGCAAGCTGGTAATGGTGCCATGTATCGTCATGGAAATGGCAGACAGGTGGAAGTAATCAAAGAGAACTGGTATATGACTGTGAAGACCAGTAGACAACCCTAGATGAAGGAGGATGGTACGACTGCTAACCAGCTCAAGAGCAGCGGGTGTGACAGGTCTGGATGGGAGAAGATATTGTTATAAATCAAAGAAGAGAAAATCTTATTAAAGTTTGTTATTCTTGTGTTTAACACACAAAGAACAACAGGATCCATTTGAAAATCTTTCAGGTAGTGATCTCAGGCCAAAAAAATGCAAACAAATATTCAACTAGGAGTGTCGCTTTGATATAAAAAAAACACCTTGTACAGGCAGTTCTATGACATTTACTCCAGCAACAATTTCTCCAACGAAATGTCTGGACGTTAAGCCAAACAAAACCCAACCTCAAACACTAAATTCAACCCTAATCCTTACCTTTACATTATTCTGAATAAATAACTCTATTACAATACTACATGTAACTCTAACCCTATGCCCACTGAGATATTATTAAGACCCAAGCAATTGTCTCAGGACCCTAAGTCGTGCCACCTGTACAGACAAACATGATTTGGAGGTTAATGGATTGCCAGCTAGTCTTGATTGATTGCCTCATCACTAATTGTTATAACATGGGGCCATGAAACATTTTTTCCTTGCTTTGATTACATTTTTACAGGTAAGGCAACACAGTCAAAAAATCAACTCTTCATAGATCAAAGAGAAAAGCAGAGAGATTGGGAGAGAAAGAGAGAGAGAAAAGGGAGTGAGACTTGGGAGAGCAAGAGAGGGAAAGAGGAAGGCAAACATAGAAACAGGTAGAGAGGCCCGTGTTCTCAAAAGAGGTTTAAATTGCACCATGATACAGGTAGCACATCAATGATGTGGAGCTTATACGGCATCTCGAAAAGAAATTCAACACAATTTACAATTTCAGCCCAGTTGACAATGGAGTTATATTGGTGACATAAATTGAGAAAACAGAATTGAAATTGATGAAGATATAACAGAAAAGAATTGTTCAGTGATATTTGAATAAATTTCATTTAAATTAGCATAAGTAATTTTCTAGTAAAAAATTCTAAAGTCAGTGTAAAACTTTGGTGAACCTCAAACAGCTCTCACATGGAACAAAAAAAAATCAAAAACATACTTTAAGCAAACGGTGCCTAATTGAAGCGTGATAAACCATGGTTTTGTACCATAATTGATACCTCTTTTGAGAATAAAGGCCAAAGACTTGGAAGAGTAAGAAATAGAAAGAGGGATGGACAGACTAATAGAGATAGAGACAGGGGCACAGAGTTGGGAGAGAATGAGAAAAAAAGAGAGACTTACGGTTGTTCACTGGTTCCATAATGAAGCTCTATACCCAACTGGATGTTAGCATTGTTGATACATTCCTCAATCTAAATGAAAATGAAAAAAAAGATATTGTGGTCAAATTAAATCAAAATGAATAGAGATAGATAAAGAAATATATGAAATAAATATTGAAAATGGAATACAGGGTGAATTAAGAATGCAGAGATATGTCTAAGAAAATATAAGGGGAAATTAAAACAAAAGATACAAGTAATATTGCAAATTATAGTTGAAAAGACTATTCATGAGAAGGAAGAACAGATACTAAAGGAAAATCTATTTTTAAGTACATTCAATTTATACATGCATTTTGCAAAGTATTACTGAGCAGTTTGACATACATACACGTATTGGAGGAGAAAATTTAGCATTATGTGATATTTTGAACTAAATCTATATGTATAATACATATACATGTACATGAATAAGAAATTTGTAAGGAATAAACTACATGTAGTATTTTCACAAAACAACATTTCTTGGCCGTACACTCAAACCAATACAGTATTCCAATACAGTATTTCTTTTGATTTCAATCTCTTTCTTCATGTAGCTTTACGAGTTAACTATCTCCAATCCTGATTTTTAATGATACATGTACTTCATACAATAATAAACTATATTGCATGTTTATACACATAATCTATTATCTTATTATCTACTAAAAATCTTCTCAATTCATTATGAACCTACATACATGTATGTACTTATCTTCTTTTTAATGTTCTATCAGTTATTATTATTATAGACCCATACTGGGGATACTCGGGGAGGGAGAACCTTGGGTCACCAGCTTTTCCAAACCCAGGCAGCTAAGTTACATGTACTCACTTTGGTTTGTTTTATATTCATACATGTATATAAATCATATATTGTAATTGCCAAATTGATAATAAATAAATAAAATATAAATAAACATATGCACTACCTAGGCAATATGAGGGAGCTGAGAAGATGAATAAACACACTCACTGTACTGTATTTTCTCCAGCAATAAACAAAAAAGGTATACAGTGTATGCAATACAAACTATGCAGGACCTCCCGTTTTTAACACAGTGCAATACCATATCAATTACTTCATGAACTGAATATTTTCACTATAATTTCATATTCTGGATTCTCCTATTAAACGCACCATTAGTTTTATATTACTACTATTTTTATGCTGCGTGTATTGTAAAATTGTTTTACCTACTGTACATGTTATACATTTCAGCTTTTTAGCTGCATTATGTTTATGATTGTTTTACTTCAAATAGATAAACCATGAAATGAATAGTGACCAGGCTAGTATAGTGATTCAGACACGGTCGATCAATACAAGATACAATGTATATAAGCTTATGAAAATATATCAATATCACCAGGTCAAATACCTAGCACTTTTACGTTCACACTTGTCCAGTGCATACATTCTATATGCAGTCTACACCAGCTTTATAATTATGAACAGTGAATTCTCTTGGAAATCACAAACATTGTGTTCAGACAATGTCAATGAACAATGTATATTAAGCTCATGTACAATTGTCAATCAGCTATTACATGTACATTTTGTATGTAAACATGTATGGCTGTGACGAAAATTATGAGACTGAAGACTCGTCATTTTTTTACTGACATGTGTACATACATATATACATGTACATGTATGTGTACATACTTTGCTTTCATTCACAAAAATATTAATATCATGAACAAAGCAAGATGCATTATGTGTCAAAAAGGAGAGCTCTACAAATGTATTCCACTTTTTCAGTGAAACAATATACTTAGTATGAAAGCAACAACATGAATGTGGTGATCCTGTTCCTCAGTGAATGTACACTGTAGTGATATAAACAGGGATCCCACTACACAATGTATTTTAAAGTAACAATATGAATACAGCTATCCCATTCCTCAGTGAAAACAAAGTGTATGAACACTGATATCCCATTCCTCAGTAAAAACAATACAGTGTATGAACACTGCTATCCCATTCTTCAGTAAAAACAATAAAGTGTATGAACACTGCTATCCCATTCCTCAGTAAAAACAATACAGTGTATGAACACTGCTATCCCATTCTTCAGTAAAAACAATAAAGTGTATGAACACTGCTATCCCATTCCTCAGTAAAAACAATACAGTGTATGAACACTACTATCCCATTCTTCAGTGAAAGTAATAAAATGAACGTGGATCCTACTGTACTACACAGTGAAAGCAACAATTTGAACACAGCTACATGTATCCCACTCCTAAGTGAAAATATAAACATGGTTATCCCACTTCTCAGTGTATCAAGCTGCCATGTGAACATGGCTATCCCATTCCTCCATGAAAGCAATAATGAATAATAAAGTACATAGAGGGCATGAGTCATATCCTTGATATTATAGAATCAATATCCACCGACAGAAGTGTGATTTGAACTCTATCTAATAAAATTGTATCTCATGTACATCTTGTACTTCTACGTGTCAGTGTTGGGATTTCTGTTTTATGTACCTCCACACTAAACTTCAATTTAAACTTGATTTTGTCATATTTCTTGGCATTGTTATTTATGAGGGCACAAACTGGAGAAAACAAATCTAAAATTAGTACTTTCAAATCATGTGTACATGTAGTATAATTGACATGCCATGTAAATGTACATGTACATGAAATATGAATACCAAGAATACAGATGAGCTTTTCTGCAATTAAAATGTAAACTAAATTGTTTGTAACTTAAAGTTTTTCACTGCCTAAATGTGTTGTTTAACAATAAATAAATAAATGGAATAAATAAACAATGGATGGGCAATTGTGATATAAATCTGTAATAAGTAGAGAATCTGTTCAATATCAGCCCATTTGACATTATTAATGTTAGATCTAAAATGTTTTTCTTCACAATCAAATTATGGGGAATACAGGTAGGGTAAAATAAGAATAAGAAACATATAAAAAATACAAACAAAACATACAGCTTCTCATAATCTTAGCAGATTGACCATGACCTAAAACGTATACTTGAAAAATTGAAAGCAATCAGCCAATCATTCTAAAACTGTATACCTTAGTACTGTCTACAAGTAGATAGACTTTGAAGAGAATGCAGTCATCAAGTTGAACCTCCTCTTTCTTGTAGAGAATCTGAAATGTCTTTGAAATCGCTAAATTATCTTGAGTGATGCAAGGTGGGGCAACCAGCTCAAATGCTATAAGTACAGAGAAAAGAAACATGAAATGAATGATTTACAAAGGCAGAATAATAATTCAAAATTTTCAAAATACTATTAAACTCATTTTTAAATGTATATCTTTTTAAATGCCTGGGTAAACCATGTAGAAGTCTTATTGCAAAGCATACAAATATATGATTCTGGAAAACTGTTGAGCCCTCCACTAATAAAAGACAAACACATGTAGGAGGTCATAAACATCCTTTGCCTTAATATAGAATATATTCATTTCATAAGTAGATTGCATATCAATGAAAGCAAAAAATAGGTTAAAGATGAAGTGTAGCACTTGGCAAATATATTTTCAAAAAAATAAAAAATCTTTCAAAATGCTCATCTTTCTCCTATTACCATGTATGCCTGGCACAAACAGTGGTAATCTAGAATTGATTTATAAACACTTTCATCTCATCCAACTATTTATATCGCAGACAAATCCTCAAAATAGAACAGCCTAGAAACCATACATTATTAAACCTTGGTATGCTCATTCACACTGCATTATTGCATGTACGTTACGTGTACACCCTGTGCATGTCAAGTGCATGACATTAGTTGGCTGTGGGCTACAATATCTTGTGCTTCGTACTACAGTTCTTTCAGTTTAATTGAATAATTTCATACATTGTACAGTTCTCTTTAGGACCACACCCTTCACGACATACTCCACTTAAACGTCCAGTACCCCAATAGAATTATGAATTGCAAATTTGGCATTTTGTTATTGAATTAGCAGTGTAAACTAGGTACATGTACCCATTGATGCACTTAATCTTCAATTTACTAATAAACAGCATTCACTTCATGGACACTTGATGTACATGTATTACATGGTCTGAATGAAGCACCAAGGAGACATCAATTAACACATTGGACTTCATATCTACATGTAGCACTGTACATCACACATGCAAATCATATCCACCCTCCCAGTAATTCTCAAGACAGTTTATTTATGTGTAATAATGTTCATTGCCCTTGGTGTTATAGCTCTGCAACAAAATCTCAACAATTTGTGTTCAAAGTCAATGGGATAAACTCTAGAATAAGTTTTCTTGACAGTTTTCCGTGTTAAAAAATGCTTCTTCACTGTTCTGAACAATCCAGTTCTCTGCCCTTCGGTTGAAAACACATTCACCGTAGGTAATGTCAAAGATGGTGAAAATCTGTTTAAAAAACCCATTAGTTCCATTAAACGATAAAGCACTTCATGTACATTGATGCAAATAAAGCTTGGCATCACATATTTAACATTTCGAACAGGGCTGATAGTGATTTTCCTGATGCATTTTTTGTTTCAGAGGATATTGCTCTGATTTTCATGATTGATATTACTGTATATATTTTTTTCCAACTTTAATATCTGCCTATAAAAAAAATATATATATATTTCCGTGAAATTCTGTGACTTGATTCAGAGAAATTCATATACAAAAACAAATAATATAAAAATATACGTGTGCAGTACATACACACAGAAGAGGGGCAATCATCAGTATCACCATACTTTCCCTCTTACAACACAAATTGCCAATATAGAGACAAAGTCTTATTGTTTGTGGCAACCATTTTCTTCAAATTCGCCCAAAATTTTCGATAAAAATTGCCAAAAATTTTGTTTTGCAGCAGCCCAACACATGCACATGTGCAAGGTGTAATGCTAATAACTTTGTGTGTAACCTATGAATTGTGTGATGAGCATAAAAAATGACCCAAATAATAACAGCCTCAATTAATACTTCAATAATGACAACAAGACCCTGAAAGAAAACACATGTATTATTATACTGTAGAAGCTGTTATTTTTGCAAGGGTTCTATTTTCACTGTAATCAATCAATGATTGAGGCTTGAAACTATTTACTTACCTGATTGTCTTGGAAGGAATACTTCATATTTCAGAGGAGACTTTGGAGGAACTTTGATATAGGTGTGAAGATTGTAGAAACTGTGGAAATATTAAAACAATATTAAGGTTCAGAAAAGAGTTTTTTGATGACTTTACGAGAAAAAAAAATAAGTATGTGATGTCCATGAATTGGTACCAATTAATCTTGAAACAAGGCCACTACTTCTTTTTACAGGCGCAAATATTCACTACTGAATGGTATGCACCATATAACTAAAACAACAACAGAATGGGGGGGATTGCAGAATACAGTTTTATGCATTGTACTTTTTCAGTCATTCAGATTGTACCATGAGCAATGTTTGTATTTCTTGGTTATAAATTTTCTGAACACTCAAAAAAAAACAGCAAAAGCCATAATAATGTCCTTCAAATGTTATTCCCCACAAGTCATTAAAGTACAACAATACTCTACAACTCAAAGAGATACACGTATACTGTATTCTTTAATATGGAAGAATAATGATATGTAAAGATGTTTTTCATCAATAGTATGTACATGTACATTGTACACAAACACCTTGTTTCTGAAACACCCCCCCCCCCTTCCCATGAATGTGTAATACATTCATTGTAATTCATCTTTTATACCAATACTCTACTACAAATCAACCTCTAAACTGGCCGAGATACACATACATGAAGATGTATGTCAGGGAACAGAATGAGTCACTCCTTCATCACCCATTTCTTGAATTCTGTTTTATATTAAAGGCAAATTGAGTTCCTAGGGGATGTTTAGAATCACTCACTTCAAATCATGGCAATGACACATTATATAGTACATGTACATGTACATGTACAGTGACTTACAGTATTCATTTCGATTGGCATACTTCTATGTAGGAGGGATTCAATGAAAGGATGATGACTGAACTAAACATAAATTGAATAATTATTTTTGTCAGTCTGTGAATGTTAGCCCGATTAAGAGCACTCCCAAATGAGATGCATGTACATGTAGTTAGCTTGTTTGTTAACTACTGTAGTACATTTCTGTACATACATACATAGTGCACATGTATTTATGGGTTACAAATTTCCTGAACACTCCCCCAAAAGCAACAGCCAAGAAAATAAAATTTCCTTTGTTTTTAAAATGGATTTCCCATGTCAAAATGTTTTTAATCTACAAGGTGTGTATGAACCGTTGCAATTTGAAAGCTAGGTGACACAACATTTGCTCAGACTGTGACAATTCACAATTTCTTCAAGCTTTATTTCATAGAGTTGTAGGGTTAAGGTTAGGGTGACAAGATTTCAGGAAGAGTCGTGTAATATTAAATCCAGGATTGAAGTTGCTTATAATATATGATTACTATGTGGAAATATTAGCAGAGCGATCATAGCCTGAACAAATGTCCTGGAAACGAGAGCTATTGTTATTAACAAGAACGACACATACATGTACATATAGAAAGGTACCAGTATGTACTTCATAGAGTATACAAATTACAATGTAGAGACATAAAGACTGAGTGGCGCTCTAATAAACCATGGAATATACAATGTACATGTATGCAGATTTTTTTGTACATCTTTGCATCTAACTTTTAATAGCATAATGAGAAAGGCTCCACTCAATAAATTTGTGCTTTTGGCAATAGGCAATAAATTCACACTTGAATTATCATTACGTTGTACATAAAGATGTAGTACAGTCATGGACTTTTTTATCTACACCAAATCTTTTTACTTAAGAAGAGATTAAACCCCCTCGTGTAATTTAAACTTCTTTCTTGAATTTGGGTCATGGTGTGGTGTACAGTACATGTATGTTCCACAAGCATGTGCACTTTTTTATAAGGTGTTCCACAAGTGCATACACATCTCACTTGCATAGTAAAAAACTTAATAGTTGTACATGTAGACCAAGCATACAAACTGGGCCTGCTGCATAACAGCTAAATGTACTTTTATACTAACTTTACCATCCAATGGTAACTTCAATTAAATCCTTGACTCTGATTGGCTGATTAGCACTGTTACCATGACAGTAACAATTGGATGGCAAAGTTACTATAATAAAAACTTCAATGCAACAGGAACAAGGAGAAGAAATTATTTACATCATCAAGTGGACATTAACTACATGTAGAAGAGGTGGAGACAAAAATAGAAATCAAGCTAGTGGTGGAGAGCTCAGGGCTGGGTAGATTAGAGGCCGTTCTCATTATGCTTTATAAAACTAGATCACTTTGCTAGCGTTCCCATTGGGTCACATGAAAGTGATTTTCAAAATCACTTCACATGAAGCGATCTTGTTGCTATGGAAACGCTCTCAGTGGGGTGACACGTTTCGCGCAGAATTCAAAACCGCAGCGTAGGCATTCTACATCTGTCATGTGGAGAAGCGCTCAAAATGTGCGTACATTGTAGATTGCTTCCCGAAGAACGGTTGTGTCCTAACTTACGCTTAAACCAGTTTAACAAGGCAAAGTGATCTTGAAAACTACATCGCGAGATGGTTTTTCTTACTGGTTTGGAAGATCGCTTCCAAGACCGCTTCCATCGTTCTCACTGCGCGTTATTAGTTTCCACGAAACTAGTTTTAGGAACGTTGTGAGAACGGTGTCAAAGAATATAGTGTTGATTTTAAGATCCATATGAGATGAATCATGTAAAGTGAGAGGTGGGGTATAAAGGATGATTGCTGCAAGTTTGACGTGAATCTGACTCCCCTATTCAACTAGGAATTTTGCTATATTAAACAGACTAGTATAATGTTCATGTACATGTACATGTATGTACAAATAGGCAAAAACTCCTACATGTAGTATATGGCATGATAGAGGCTAGGGGAAGCTCTTCCTCCCCACCTCACCCCCCCCCCCCCCCCCCCCGAGAAAAAAAAAGAAACTGTTAAATATAATGTATCTATTTTTTTTGTCCAGTCACCAAGTACAGTATGCATTTTTGTAAACAATACTATTTCTGGACCAAGAAAGTAAATAGGCCTAGAATTTTACTTCTAAAGCAGTACAGTACATGTACATGACAATATTAAACTTTTTTTATTCACTATTTAGGTGGAAATGGGACAAGTACATGTACATAGATGTATTACCAGTATGTAAAAAATCAAGTATGATTTTCTTTTTATCATTTACAACCTTATTCACTCAAATTTTTCCAATTTCAGTTTTAAATTCTATTTCTACCCTCTTGTCTTGGTTTAGTCTGCATACATATGCAAACTTGCTGTACTCCGCCATCTCCCTCTTTCTCTCAATTTCATTCATTTTTCCTGAATTTACATACAGCCCGGTGAAAAAATGGTAGTATGAGATATAAATATTGAAAAACCTAGATATTTTATTGTTTAGTTCCGTTAGATCTCCTTCAGTGGTTTCAGAGTACAACACATACAATGGTAATATGAAAATTTGCAAGAATGAAATATAAAACTTTTATAAAACTGAAAAGTATGAATAGAAATGACTTGCAGAATTTCTTCAGGTATGAAAATAAATGACATATTTTACAAACATTCCTTTTTAAAACATTTTTACAGTTATGCACATTACAGAAAACCAGTTTTTCTCTTGTAAAGGTTCCTTGTTTCCGCTGTGTTCCTTGTTTCTTAATATTTCATCATTTATTTTATTTTAGATCAATTCTGATATACTGCCAAACCCTGAACCTGAACTAAACTTTGAGGAAAAAATGCTGAAACCTTCTGAACTGAACAGAACCCTTGATACCTTTAATACTTGCAGTATACACATGTACATGTAGGCCGCCACCACCCCCTGTCTCCCTCCCCCTCCCTTACTTGAACAGAACAATGTACTTCTAGGCCTTGTCTTACAAAGACTTTCGATCCAACCAATCAATCACAACTATGGAGCGCCAGCAACATCAACTTCTAAAATACATGTTTGTCAAGATACATGCTACATGTATCATAATCCTTTGTTGTTCTAGAAAATCAAACATGACTCTCTTTGTTTACAATGGATGAATAAATTTCCTGCAGAAGAAAATATGACATTGGTGGTTTTCCATACAGTTGAGATTGATCAGATCAACGGTAACTCTTTGTAAGACGGGGCCATGGACACAAAGGCCTGCATTCTGAAGTCAGGTTTAAGTTAGACCATGGTCTAACTCTGCTAAAATTATGGGAAGCCAAAAGTGTCAAGATTTTTTATTAAGTTTTATGTTTCTTACGTTTACTGTGCTCTTTCCTGATTCATCGATGGTGAAGACAATCTCTATTTATACTTCCTATACAATAATGAATGATTTGAGAGCCAAGCGAGCTGGATTATTATTTCTCTTCTGTCAGTGATTTAGGTAATAGTTGGCTATCCATACTTAAACAAAAACATTGAACCTGAGTTTAAATCAAACCCGACTTCAGAATAAGGGCAATAGGTTGCATTCACATACAGATTGAACACTCACCCTCTCTGAAACAGATCAATATTATGAAAGCATTCCAACTCCACCATAAATTCAATAGTTGCTTGTAAGTCCAACATGATGGCTATCGGCGCATACAACAGCCTAGCTGATGACCTTCAAACGATGGTTATATCCTTGGAAGCAAAACGTCATTCCTGTTCATCAAACCAAAACAAAAATATGAGTTGCCCACTTGATTTCAAATAGAAAGATCATGTATATGTAAATTGGTGTGGCAAAATTGATCATAATTATAGAAACAAGATTATTTGATCTTTGAGAAAATGCTGTTTATACATGTATAGGACCATGTGCACAATTAGGGTGTACAACTTTATACATGTAGTTGCCATAACTTTCTGAAAATTGCATCAATTTTTTTAAGTTCGTATTAAACACCTATATGGCAATATGCACATATTTCTATTATTTCAAATATTGAAGTAACAGGCTATACTCCAGCTTTACTAGAAAGGGAAACTATGAAAAAAAGAGAATTACGAGCCAGATATAATTTTCATAATGTAGATAATCTGAATTGTATTCAGATTTTTTTAAGAAACTTTATTGATTGATATCCTTTATAGTGTATGAAATAATAAAGAATCCTCTATCTAGAAGGAGGCTGATCAACCCAGAAAGAATTTTTGGAAGTTGACAAATTTCCCAAGGGCTAAATTAGGATTGAGGATTTGGACCCAATATGTGGTTAGGCAAGGCCCAGGGCAACCATTATTGAAAAATGCTAAGTTTTGGTGGCCCGAATCGGGCAACCAATAATTTTCAAAGTAGCGCAATTTTTTTTTCTCCCGATTTTGCACTCATTTATCAACTTTCTACACTTCAAATTGCAAGCCAGTTCGTCATGCGCCATTTTCTTTGATCTACACACATACACACAATATTTGCCTAGTCATGACAGTACGTACCGCTATAACATGCATACAGTAGCTATATCCAGCGCAGCCGGCCGGCACAGCATGAGCTTAATTTAAAGCCATTGGAGCTCTAGCACTAGCAGCCAACAGACTCAAGAAGTTGTGATATGAGATGTTGCTGTAAAAGGAAACTAACCCACGAATTAGAGCCGCGAGAGCAGAATCGTTACACCTCGGCAAATTCTCATAAGACGATGTCATAAACTGCGGAGCAGAACGAAAATGGTATCTAGCTCGGAACGGGTTTTAATTTGGCATCTGCCCTTGCCACCAGCTGTAGCTGATGGTGATCGAAGAAAGGTGGTAAGCTGATTGTATTTGATATAAATGTATCTTTATTATTTCTTCCTTTTCCCCATCAAAAAGCAAATTTTAGGACTTAGGGATCGAGGACGAGGACTCGAGAAGGGTGCAAAAAGCCAAAAATGCACCATTTTTTAGCAGATAACTGTACGTATTAAGGCAAATGGCGGATGTTTGATCCACCATTACGAGCCCATGGCAATGGTGGTCTTCTGTCTGTGTAGGACAAAAAAAAATCAAAAACTTTTGAAAAACTCCTCCGAAACAGCGGATTTATCAGTTTACCCCCCCCCCTTCCGGGGCGCAGAATAAGGCCCACATCATTCATAGTATGGCATGTTTCCCCAAAAAAGTCTGCGCAGTCCCCCTAGCGTTAGTCTGCGCACACGCGTATCTGCGCACAAACTTTACACATGCAATAAATACACAGGTATTCATAAAAAAAAATCTGACTCAAAATGGTGGGAAAATAATGAATTTAGGGCATTTCATGTGAAGGCCTCAAAATGCAGCCTTTCTCATCAAAATCCCTTAATCGTGTGCGAAGTGAATGAGTGCGCAGACATGGGGTAGTCTACCGTATGGCGGTACCACTTTTTTTTCAATCTGAAAATGGCTGCCCGGGGTTTTTTTCAAGAAAATCCTATATTTTCTTTCATTTTTTAATGAGAAATTTGGTACGCTTACTCTTAATAATATAAGGAACATTATTAACTGTTTCAAAACTAAAGATTTTGTGAATAAAAAGAAATTCATGTTAACTTAATCTTAACTCTAATTGTTAGGTGCGCAGACTTGGTGCCTACCAAGTAGGCCTACATCTAGACAGCTGGCAGCCGTCTCTTTCGAGGAGTTTTTTACATTTTTTTTAAAATTTCTCCTCGTACACAGACGGCTCGCTATTGTGCAGCCACCATTAAGGGACTTGCAATGCAAAATCCCCCTGTCGGGGCTCTTCAATATTTGTCTTTAATGAATAAAAATTTTGAAAATAAATGTGACCAAAATGCAAATTAACATTCCCTCTTGGCATTAAGAGCCAAAAAACGGAGAAAAAACAATTAAAAGGAACAAAAACAGTTACTTACCTCGGCTGTCGCGCAAATTCACTTCCCCGTTTTTCCCGATCATTGAGTCCCCTGTACAGATCGCGCTAGAACTTTGGTCTCTGTATTTGGTGAGTGAAGCCAACGGAGTTCAGCTGAACAACCAACATAACAGAGACCGTAGACCAAAAGCTTTGGTCTCTGTTATGTTGGTTTTTCAGCTGAACTCAGCAAGGTACGATAATATGCCATTGGCCGACTGTACCAGACTGGAAGAAGAAGAACTCCGTTGGCTTCACTCAACAAATACAGTCTTACAGAGACCGAAGTTCTAGCGCGATCTGTACAGGGGACTCAATGTCCATATGTAGGCCTGTGTACTTAAAGACCCTGACCGGTGTAAAAACAATCATATATTAAAAGAAAGGCAATGATTCATACAATACAAATATACATGTACCAAAGATAATCTATACATCTCCTTCCATTTTTAAGAAATATTAGATAAAAATCCAAGAAACTGCTCCTCCAAAGTACGCTTCGATTGAGCACCCCACGTCGCCTGGAAAGGATGACGTCATGTTGTGTCTGGATGGTTGCGATTCCATAGGTTTGTGTACAAAAGCATTGGGTATTTTCTTCCATTTCTATATTATGAATCCAATTTTTTTTCCGTTTTCAGATGAAAATGGCACTCACAATTATTCACTGTTGAAATTGATGGAAACCTACAACTATTCACTGCCTTTTTTGTGACTTCTTTGTTTGGCTCTTATTGGGCCTAAATTGCTATGTCAGGAAAAGTTGTGATACATAATCTGAATGCAGACAGATTTGAAATCTACGCCAAATAAGCAGGAAATAAAATATGGCAAAAACTAGTTCAAAATTGTAGATTTCATAATTTAAGCATGTAGGAAAAAATATATGTGATATCACTCTGTGATGAAAGTGAAGAAAATGAAATGCATAATCTGGAAAGCAAAAAAATAACCCAGTTTTTCTGTGTACAAACCTATGGAATCGCGACGCTTCTTACACAACGTGACGTCACGGTCTCGAGGCATTTGAAAAGCACAATAAAGCCTATTTTCTAAGCCGGGTTCGAAGCCCGATAATTGGAATATTTTTAAGCAAAATACTCAGCTGGGAAGGGTGAAAATGAATAAAGCTCACAATGCTGTATTTAGTAGCTTATAAGCATGATAAGCTTTCGATTGGTATATAATTTGTCAATTTCATTTTTGGGTCCGGTCTGGGTCTTTAAGATCGGATAAAACGGGGAAGTAATTTGCGCGACAGCCGAGGTAAGCTAAGTCACTGTTTTTGTTCCTTTTACTTGATTTTTCTCCTTTATTTTGGCAATTAATGCCAAGAGGGAATATTAATTTGCATTTTGGTCGCGTTTATTTTCAAAATTTTATTTATTAAAGACAAAAAATGAAGAGCCCCGACGGGGGGATTTTGCAGTGCAAGTCCCCTAATTGTGGCTGCACGATAGCGAGCCGTCTGTGTACGAGGAGAATAAAAAAAATGTTAAAAAACTCCTCGAAACAGACGGCTGCCAGCTGTCTCTACACTACAGTCAGAGACCGACGCTTTTTAGTTTTGGTCTAGCCTACATCATACAATTCGCTGCGGCGGCTGCGCCGCGCGGAAATCGGCCCGGCCAGCGCGGGGCAGCCTCTGCGAGTCCGACTGTCTGCCTTTGTTGACTCTCGCTCACACTCGGGCAAAAAAGACGCGCACGGTTCCTTTTAATTTCCATTAAAACAAATCTAATTTATACTCAAATTATTTGAAACTTACCACATAATCGCCTCGTGATATTTAAAAACGTATAACTTCTAATTACCTGCATCAGAAAGAGTGATCATGGCATTTCCGAAGACGAAGTAGGCTAAGGAGAAGTGGATAAGACTCATTTACAAGTAATAGCCTACACCGTCAAAATTAAATGAATTGAAAAGCTGCCATCTACGACGTCACGGCAATTTTCCGTTAATTTGTTTTATATAACAGTACCGGTACTCGGTATATATATGGTGCACATGATCAGCCATCATCATTATCAACTGTGTGAAGTTTTTAAGACAAAAAATGAAATCTGCGGAATCTCCCTCACGGCCAACCAATATTTATTATCACCTTCCAGGGGCCGCGGAAAGCCCCACCCCCCCCCACTTTTCCCACTGACCATATATGTAAAAATTATCTTATGATTGTGATATTTTTGCATGGTTGCAAGGGGGTTGAGCCCCCCCCCCCCCACTTTGATAACCGTTCCGCGGCCCCTGCCCTTTCCCCTTCTCCATTATCATCATCATTATTATCATCATCGTCATGATCATCGATCATCATCATCATCACCCCCGGGTCATCACCATCATGATGCCCATTATCATCATCATCACCACCATATACTCATATCATCATCATGAAAATTCCATGAATAACGGACAATTTTCTTGGCAGAACACAATAATCATAGGCGGCTGAATCGGGGGGATTGGGGGACAGATCTCCCCCCCCCCCATAAATTTGAGGTGGGGGATGGTCCCCTCAAAAATTGTAGTTGATAACCTTTTTTTTTGCTTGCTTGTCAATTTGGTTTCCTACGTCCCCCCCCCCCTAAATTCATATGGAACCCCCCCCCCTTCCTAAAATTTATGTTGATGACTTTTTTTTTGCTTGTCAAATTTTTTACCTGTGTCCGTCACAAAATTTCAGGTGGGCCCCTCCTAATTTTGTTGGCTTCCGCCGCCAATGACGATAATGATCGCTATCTGCAAGTTTCAAAATGTTTTTGTTTCTCATGAGGTTTCTTTGGGGGTTAACATACTTTTGAAATAAAGTTGGGTAGGGCATTATGTTCAGTTTTCGTCTCAAGGCAACGATTCTTCCCTCTCCCATTGAGTCATTTTTGTCAAAAAAATATGAACAAAATGCCAGTCTCCTATCCTCCAAGCAGTGGTGTATTTAGTAAAAAAAAAAGGGGGGAGAAGAAGAAATGGTGCCGGGGAAAGTGATGATTATGCGCCCTCCTGAAAGTGTCGCCCGGGGGGACACGTGCCTCCTAACCCCCCCCCCCCCCCCTCCCCCGGATACGCCATTGTCTCCAAGTCGACATTTAATGTAAGGCATTCTTATATATATCATGTTATATTTATTGTCTTTTTGTATCTCACTTAATTTGCGCATCAACTTTTTTTTAGTTTATAACCTTTTTATTAGGAAATTCATATGCCTATACTACAAGCATATCAACACCGTCCAGCTATTTTTTTTTAAATCTGTGATCGCGTGTAAAACATGTTTAATCACAATTTTTTGTGAACTAACTTGAAAAAGGAATCGAGTTCGTGAAATGTGATATTATAACGTCACTCTATCTTCCTTTATTTCATTATTTTTAGAAATTAACAGACGCTGTTAGGTTTTCAGGGTCTTATAGTTTGTGGGGAAAAAACACCCCAAGAAGACTTTTACTTCTTTTACACTTATACGGTCAATCATTTTCAGGATCTCTTATTCCCTTTCGCTTTTTTTTATTTCTTCTTAGTTTTTTTTTCCTTGATTTCTTTCAAGATCACTGTATGTAGGCCTGTTATTAGAAGCCTGTAGGTATGGATATGACGCCTTTTAGACCCGGACATCTTTTTTATTTCCCTTTTCTTCATTGGATATTTTTATAAACATGGAGAGGGGTAAATAGCCTCCATATCTTTTTGCCCCCTCTTCATTTTATTTCCTCTTTCCCTTTTTTTTTGGGGGGGGGCGTAGACTTGGGGCAGAACTTCGGGCAAGTATCCCCTTGACCCCCCTTCCATGGATCCGTGCCTACACCAAGTGGAGAAGCTAGCATAATAGGCGATGGCCACCCCTTGCTATAGACCGCACTCAATATCTCCAGAGCGAAGTCCAAATTCCTCGTTCCTTTGAAAACGTTTCTTCTTCCCCTTACTTTCATTATCAATAAACCTATCAAAGTTTTCAAGGAAATATAATCAAAACTAGGCTGATATTCAATTCCTGCTTATAAGTCATGTATATTCAGTCTTTATTAATACTGTATAAAGACATTATTTTTAATCGAATTCTGTTTTAGTGATTTATATCAATGTGACTGATTTTAGGGCAATATTATAAATTACCACCTCGTCCACTCACCACATGGTCTACCATCATTTAGTCTAATACCATTCCGTCCATCAACGTTTCGTCTAACAACCATTTAGTCCAATAACCATTCGGTCCAATCTTTTAATCACCAATTCGTCTGCCATTCTCATCTACTAACCAGTTGGTCTATAATATACCCATTTTCTTTTCATTAATCTTGCACTTAACACTTTAGTTTAATTAGACCAAATGGTTTATGGAAATGGCTATTGGACCAACTGGTTATTAGTCGGAATTAATTAAATTAGTAGACTAAATGAAAGTAGACAATACTGAGTCGACGAATTGATGGTATATAGACCAAATGAAAGTAGACGAGTTGTCAATATTGGACGAATTGGCAATAGACGAATTGGAAATAAACCATTAAAACACCTTAATATGTATATATGCTATGAATTTATTATATTTTTTATCAAAAATTCACAAAAAATGATTTGACGAATGCATGTGATTTTTGTTCTCATTGTATAGTTGAAATGAAAATATTATACCCAGAAGAAAAATACAAACACTGATCGGGAACCAAACTTGATTTCGGGGGGTGGGGTGTCTTTTCGGGAGGTATGTGGGGGAGGAGCTGTAGAGGAACTCCTCTCTCCCCCTCACCCCACCCCCCCCCCCCCGCCCCCTCCCTCTGTTTCTCTCACTCACTTGGGTTTCTCACTTGTTATGTATTTTTGGTATGTATTTACCCCGGAAAGCAACTTTCTCATAACTTTTTATAAGTTTTCCCGAGACATTATTTTTAATAAGAATTCAAATAATTTTAACTCAAATACAGACAATATTTAACTGTAGATTTGCCCTTTAATTATCATGTTCAGAATACTGTAATTTTCCAATTAGTGTGAGTTTCATCGAAACTTTTATCCTGATTGGCTGAGCCTATTGTCATGCATAATTTTATGAAACGGACCCCATTTTTTCACAATGTTTATTTTATTTCCCCTTTCGTTCTATAGTTTAATAGAATAAAAATACTTTGAAAATGAACAATCACTATTTCACCAAATGCCTGCCCTTTCCGCGTTAAACACATTATTCAAATTTGATCGTTTTTAAAAATCGACATCAGGGTACTAAGCTGTTCGTCAATCCATTTTTAAAGGAAATATTTTAATGTATTAATAATGATTCTCTTTTCCTAAAAGACTTTGTCAATATCTTTAAACCACTGTGAATCGCGTTGATACACCGGAAAATGCACCAAAGGTTATAAAAATAATATTTTAAGTCAGTCTGCCATTTGGGAAAAAATGGGAAATACCCCCCTCTCCTCTATCCCCATGGATCGGCCCCTGTGCATGCATGTTTCCAACCGTGACTCTCGTCCTTGAAAAATAACTCTTTTATTTGAATGTCAAACACTGCCTTATATTTTGATTATTGTTTTGTCACTTTACTGGCCCTGCATGCCTCATATCTCCGATGGAAATAATCCGGAAATCATCATATTTTTTAAAAAAATCAGAGATGATAGGGGATGATATCCATATTTGGACATCAATGACCAAAAGAGACTTTGCAACGTCAACTTTCACTGAATTGCAACATATTTCCGGAAACAATGTTGGGGTTTCCCGGTTAGCATCCCTAAGGCATATTGGTCCTATAACATTTCATTTTTGGGTGGGAGGGGGTCGAGTATTGTTTTTATTATATGTCGTGATTTCATTGACCATTGTGGGTTATATTAATTTTTAAGTCATCTAATCCTATTTTCAGAGCGATGAGAAAACTTGCGTGCAAATAAAACTCAATGGGAAACCCTCCCCGAAAAGTTCCATCCTGTTCGTCGAGGACACCACTCCCCCCCCTCCTTTTGCCCCTACCTCTCAATTTTTTGTGACCTTTTTCTAATGCATATGAAAAATCCCCATGCCTCCCTAGCCTGCTCCTACGATTCTGCACAAGGAAGTATCTTTGTTTCAAAACTATAGATGGAAGTATATAGGATCACTCAATTCGGTTAGGTTTTAGTTATCACAGAGATTCGTCAGGATAAATGAATATTTTTTTATAGAACATATTCCAGCTTCATTTTACAGTTCATATATATGCTTTGATTGTGATCAACATGGCGTCGAGTAATACAAAGATGCTCCTCTTTGTTGCAGTGGTGTATGGGATTCTGTACTTCGTAAATGCTCAAGATGGGGTGACTCGTGAAATCATTGTTGCCAATGCTGGAGAGAATATAACTTTGACTTGCAACATCATGATGCCCACAAGAGAGGCAAACGTTTGGATTGTGCATACTGTGTATGACAAACAATTAATAATCGTAAGTATTGATAACCAGGATCAGTTGGAAATCATAAACAATGGTAGTTTCATTCAGCGGTATGAACCCAAAATAGATTCTGGCCTAATCGAATTGAATATCTACGACGCAAAACCAGAACGAGCAAATTATACCTGTCAGTATGACCAGGGCGGTGTAATCACGGGGTACGATGTTCGGGTGATTGGATGTTCAACATGCTCTGTGATTGAACAATCTAGGTCAGGTGGACAGCCAAGAATGAACTTCACTTGTGACTTTCAAGGTTTTAAGACAAATGTAGCGATAAGAGTACGTACAAATATATTCGGAATAAACAATGAGACAATGAACAGTTCGGCTATCATTAGACCTAACACTTCAGTCATAGACTTATTTGATATTCCAATCGATATGATGTATCCAATCAGAGTTGAGTTGCTCAATGTCTTTCTCGATTCTGGGTCCACCATAGAATGCAAAATACCTACTCAGTTAACGACTCCACAAACTTATACTTCGTATACGATTTCTTCAAGTACCTTATCGGTAACGACACCATTGACAACATCCAAACTAACAACAAACATGACAGGTGTAACATCAGACAGCACATTGCCACCAGAGACCACATCCGAGACTACATCAACAAACAAATCGATGCTGATAACATCGGACTCAGTGGAAACAGCACCAACAACAAAGATAGCAAGCTCTGAAACAACGATAAGAACAACATCGTCACCACCACCACAGACAACAAGAACAACAGCAACAAAGTCAAACGCACCACAAACGCCAACAGCATCTACTGCCGATTCGAAAATAACCGATGAGCCAACAAGCACGACATCGACAGTTTCAACAACAAAAAGGGAAGATGAAAACACGAAACTGTATGACTCGACAACTAGGTCAACGATCACCATGATCACCTCAAAAACTTCTGAAGCTGCAACACAATTGCAGGAAAAAGATGTGAAAGGTACAGAGAGAGGGAGTAATAACAGAAAGCCCCGTATAGTGATCATCGCAATTGCCATCGTGGGTTCTATATTCATCATTGTTACTATTGTCACAATATTTGTTGTACGATTTAGACAAAGACGGGACAGGAATCGGGGCCCTGGTGGTGGCATGGATGAGGACAAAACGAATGATGCCATTGGTGACGAAACTGCGAATAATTACGACACATATTATTCGTCGATCGACGATTCACCAGATGATCGACATGGGGAAATGGTGGATAATATTTTGTATCAGTCAAGTGATGCTACTAATTCTAATTTGAAATCAGGCGATCAGATGGACAACGCCCTCTACACCATACCAGAAGATGTCGACAGATCGCAAGAGATCTGTCAACACGGTGAAATGATGGATAATGTTTTGTATCACTCCAGTGATACCACTAGTTCTAATTTGAAATCAGGCGATCAGATGGACAATGCTCTCTACACCATACCAGAAGATGTCGACAGATCGCAAGAGAGTCGACACTGTGAAATGATTAATAATGTTTTGTATCAGTCCAGTGATATGGTTAGCTCTAGTGTCAGACCAGGTGATACTAGTGCATGCAGTCAGTTAGACCCTACCCTCTATGCTGCCATTCCAGAAAGATCACCAGACAGTCGACATGATGGAATGATTAATAATGTTTTATACCAGTCCAGTGACGTCATTCACTCTGGTTTAAGATCAACTAACGATAAAGTGGAAAATGTCTTCTACAACACACTAGAAGATATCGACGGGTCACAAGAGTGTCGACATGACGACATGATTGACAATGTTTTATATCAATCCAGTGACGTCATTCACTCTGGTTCAACTAATGATAAAGCGGGCAATGTCTTCTACGACACACTAGAAGATGTCGACGGGTCACAAGAGTGTCGAAATGACGACATGATTGACAATGTTTTACACCAATCCAGTGATATTGAGGAAGAACCAGAGTATGCTTATGTTGACATGCCAACCTTGATACCAAATGACAATAGTAGTATCCCGTTGTATGCTGTTCTGGAGGAAGGATAGTCAAAGAAATATGATGGATAGCAATCTATTCACATCGTATCATCTTTAGCTGAGGTAATAGAACTTTTTTTTAAAGAAAATGCAGCTAAGTTACTTGTAACACGGATACTGGCGTACAGATGGGTGGCTTGGAGCTACGCCCCCACCCCCTTCAGTTTTCACGATCAATTAAAAAAAGGAGAGAGAAAAAGTATTGAAATGTCTTTCATTTTCTTAATATTATGACAAAATCTATTCCCAAATTAGATTATTGTATTAAAAAGTTCTCGAAAAAAATTAGCCCTGTAATAATAATTATACTTGCTTATATAGCGCTTAACACTTACTTTGTCAGAAGTCTCTAAGCGCTCTACAGTATAATGCAGCATAATTACCCTGGCTGTATGCTATGTCTGACCATTTTTTTTTTTGGCTCATAATATAAGCTTCTGAAAACTGAGAAGAGTTTCATCAACATTTTCGTCCTACAAGTTATCAAATCAGAGAAGCGTTTCTTCAACATTTCTCTCCGACAAGTTGTCAGATCGGATACCTAAGCTTGATTTTTAATGGCTGAGAAGCATTGTTACTATGGTAATTGTCGGATAAAAAGTGTGACAAGTCGAAATGATCCCCTGACGCCTGGATTTGGATTGACTGAACTCTCTACAGGCATGACCCTTTTAGTGTTATCATGATTGTAGCAAACACCCAACACACAAGGGTCCAGTCTAACAAAGAATTGAGATTGATCCAATCAATCGCAACTATGGAAAGCCAACAAAGTCAACACATAAAATGCATGTTCGTTTTAAAAAAATCTAGATATTCTAGATTTCCATCAATTCATTGATTTGACGATTTGGTGTGTTCTCCTTTGTTTACAAAGGACATTTTGTAAATTTCCTGTAGAAAAAATTATGACACTAATGGATTTCCTGAGAGGTAAGATTGATTTGATCAATCACAACTTTTCAAAATTTGAAAATATTTTGCAAAAGAGAGAGTGATTACTAATTTAATGGTAAATAATTGTAAAATAGCTATTTTTATTGAATGCATATATTTTGAAATTTATACATGTATATGTTTTTTTCTGGAATATCTTTTAACATGGAAGAAGTTTTACTTATGATTTGCGGTATTCTGAATGATAAAAAAATAATGTTTGAGAAAATTCGTAGTCTGTTCGGAGGATGAGGTGTGACTGTATCATTATTTTGACAAATGATAAAGGGTCACTTTTCAATCATTTTATATTTCACTTGTTTCGTGGAGATGAATTGATTAAGAAAAATAAAGATAGAAACAATAAAAATTTACATCAAAAAATAAAACAAACGTTAAATTTCAGCCT
Organism: Lytechinus variegatus; assembly: GCF_018143015.1. Classification (NCBI taxonomy): domain Eukaryota; kingdom Metazoa; phylum Echinodermata; class Echinoidea; order Temnopleuroida; family Toxopneustidae; genus Lytechinus; species Lytechinus variegatus. The sequence goes on from NC_054756.1 coordinate 406,368, forward strand.
AATCTGCATATCTTAAGGAAATTGATCGATTTTATGAAAACGTCGGATAGAATATGGCCAAAATAATAAATCATTTTTGTTGGTTAAGCAACATCTGGGGAGTGATTCATGCAGCATCTTTTCAGTGGTTTTCACTCGCAGATTGGCTCTGAACCAATCAGATGCGAGGATTTCAGTAGCTTATAACAATCCAGTGAAATCACATTTGGTTTAGGCTCTCATGCATGGATTCGTAAATATTACAACGAGTTGCAATACGAATTCAATTAAGCCATCAAAGTGACGTTGGTTTATTTTAATTGATTGATTTTGATTGATTGATTTATTTATTTCCGTTTCACAGTAATATAATGAACATAACAATAATATGGTAAACATAACAAAACAAGGTCGAAGATACTACAAAATATAATATGTATATATAAATAATCATAAATTTGAAGAACACGATTGAGTAAATAAATTTATCTGAAATGACATTTGCATTTAAAAGTAAAACGGATGGACTTGCCGAAAAAACAAAGCTTGTACAAAAGAGAATTTGAGAATTTAATGTCATTATAGTCCGACAAAATTTTTATTAACATGCCAGAAAGATTAGAGGGCTATGTGTAAAGGCTTATTATGTTTCATGTATATACGGTAAATGAGGTGATTATCCATAAATATATTGGTGACATTTTTATGATGATTTTCTTAACAAAGATATTGTTCAATATATACCTTTGAATGAAATGTGTTCAATGAATTGAAAATTAATGAATTCAATGAAATATATGTAGATATGTTGCACCGTAAAATAAAGATTTCAAGCACTCATAAATGTTTTATTCTTTAATTAATGGACTGTCGTCGATCCTATTCTCTCATTTTTCTGTATAAATCAATTTGATGCACTGTTAGAAAAAATAGAAGAAGTTCCTGCAGCAGAGTCTCGAGAACACCTGTAATCTTACCGAATTGCGTAATCTTACAGGAAATTGGTATTTGATGTATGGAATCTTACAAATTTCCTTGAATAAAACACCCTTTTCCCCCTTTTTAAACAGACCTGTTCTGTTAAATTGCAGAAAAATTCTTGTTTTATGAATTTACAGAATGATTATTACGCAATTCGGTAAGATTACAGGTGTTCTCGAGACTCTGCTGCAGGAACTTCTTTTATTTTTTCTAACAGTGTGCCAGCTTCAACCCATCCTTTGACACAATTTCTTCTTTTTTTACTTACGAAATAATAGAAGGAACAATGAAATGATTGATGTCATTATAATTGAAAGTAATGCATATGTTTAAATGTGTTTTTGTGACTGCATAAACCAAATATTTCAAGCAATTATCCAAACCCTTTTTAATTCTTTGATGGATTGCTGTCAGACCTTGTATCATATTCCTATTTTCTGTATTATCAGAATCAAACACGATCATGCCAACGTCAACTAATTCGGCACGTTCAGAAAAACAAATTAGTACAAAAAATACAAATATTGTGTAGACTCTTGCTCACCTAACCAGGTAGCCTGGGTAGGGCCGGGGTAGGGAATAGGTCAACCTAATGACCATGGCCCATCACCCCCCCCCCCTCCCCACCTTGATTCCATGTCCGATGTTTGTAAACGTAATAAAAATAGTGAACGTAATGGCATCAAGAATATTTCGCAATGTCGTTTCTAATAATCAATATTTACTTTACTAAAAATAAGATAAACCAGAGTTGCAGATAGAAACAATAAACATTTCCTGAAAGTGAAAGAAATATCGGAATAAATATGTTGTCTCAGGATGTGGCAAACTGAAAGAAAGAGTCTTTATTAATTGTTCCTGAGAGTAGGAGAAAAGTGTTGTTATTATCAAGAAGAGTAAGAAGCTTTCGTATGCGTGTTTTCACTTTCACGGATATTCGTCAGGTTCTTCGAAAACTACAAGGAAATCTGATATTAAACTGATAGGGGAAATTCACCCTGACGAAAACTTTTCAGATCAACACCAGATAAATAATGAAATATTGTTATGGGTTTGAGGAACATCTAAAAGAGATTAAGAAAGTTATCAGAATTTAAAAAGTTGTTGAATTGTGACGTCATATACGAGTAGCTGTCCCATATGTTATGTAAGATAGAATGCATAAATTTTCATTTTTAACGGTTCCTGATAACAATCTTTTTACATTCATGAGCGTTTTGAAATGATTTGCGTGATGATTATACTGAAGGTGCAATAATTATGATGATCAACAAAACAGAATGAAGTTTTGAGACAATGATATTTCATTGATGTTTTTACTACAAGGAAGCTACTCGCACGTTACGTAACAAATAAAAAATGTAATAACTTTCAAAAACTTTGATGGATTTCCCTCGTATCTTCAACATTTTTTCCACAATATTTTTCCTATTAAGTTTTTGTCGGGGTGAACTTCCCTTTGGAAAAGGGTAAAAATGTGAAAAAAATAACGAATAAAATGTTGATAATTAAGCCTATTTCTAAATACTCGCGTTTCCTCGTGACGTATTGTGAGATTTTTTTAACAAAGAGTGTTAATCGCATTATAATGTAGACCGTCTAACACTGGTATACAGATGAGGGCGTTGGGGCCGTGGATCCCCTAAAAGTTTAGAGACCAAGAAAAGGGGAGAAAAATAACGAAAAGGGGATATTAATTTAAAAGTCTCTCACAATATTACACACTTAAAATGTTGGGCAACATACTGTCCACTGTGTCGGGTTATGTGTGTTTGTAAATATATACAAATATTCTGAGCAATTATCATCCATAAATTGAGCAAATTTGTTACCCGATTTGGGCAGATTTTAACCAATAGTTGTGTGGACAGTATATTGCCCAGGGGTGGTATTCTGAGGTCATTTTATCTTTAAAATATTTTATTTTATCTGAGATAAAATGGATCTCAGAATACCACCCCTTGTTTTTAAATGCTCGCTCGCATCTCCCGCTCGCATTCAGTTTTATGACACAACCAAACAATGAAATTTAAGTTTGTTTAAACAAAAATCACGAATAGAACAAAATGTACCTTAAAAATATATGTAAACTATTGATTACGTATTGAGGCCAAAATATTCGCTTTTCAAGTCATTGATTATTATAGCATTTCATCTAAAAAAAAACACTTTGATTCTCAATAATGAATGGCAGAGAGGTGCAATATAGTAAATTCTCAATATTATAAACAAAATATTTTGAACAAATCTATGAAGAGGAAAAGAACAGGAAAGCAAATGAATTCTGTAATGGGGTCAACACTAAGTGCATACCACGAAAAAGATTTCAGGTGAATTTGTTTCAAAAGCTATATTTTTGTTCCTCCTAATGACACCGATGAATGATAGATGCAGTCAAGGACCGGCGCGGCGCGAAGTTGAAAGTGGGGGGTATAGGGAAAAAAATTTCCTAAAACAAAGAAAAAATTACCTACAGGGCGTAGTGAGGCAAAAATTTTGAGTGAACTAGATATGTCTTTCCTTTTCTCTCTTGTTTTTCTTGGTCATGAATAATTGGGGAAGGGCAAGAGCCCCCCCCCCCCTCTGTACACCTCCGTTTGCGTGTCTACCCCAACTACATGACACATTAAGCTTAAGGCACGCAGGATTATCGTTACAATTTTTGTATAGTAACATAGAAGAATATTGTTTTCTTGTTTCATAGGGGCCGGCACTCGTTAACACTTAAAATGGGGCCTAGTGTGAAAGGAGCAGAGAACACGTTCGTTTGGGTCACTTTTCTTGGGTAAAAAGGGGGAACTGATTCGAGATTGGGCACTTACAGGAAGGAAAGGGGGCACTTGCTCAAATATAAAACGGGTTCTTCTGAAGGGAGAACAAGAGAAGAGAACAAGTTCGTGAGGGGCACTGGCGTAAATCCCGGGGGATGGGGGGATATATCCCCCCCCCACTTTTCGAGGAGGGGGGATGGCCTGTACAAACATCCCCCCACACTTTTTACGAAAGAAATGAAAAAAAATCACAAGAGATAGTTGCTTTATTGATAAAAATTCTTCCTAAAATACCGCTTAACAAATAAAACAATATTATTGGATCATAAAATGCAAATAAAGAGCCAGTTCACCATTTCCAAACGAAATACTTATGTCCTTATTATAACATTGAAGAGAAACCCCCGTTTCTTCCAATTCATCAATGTTGGGGACTTTGGGAAGGGATTAAGATGGAAAGACAATTTTTTTAATGTAATCTCTAATAAAACCATTGAACCATCATGGGGTAAGAAAAATAATATTGGAGGGGTATTTGCCATATGGACATACAGTGGCGTAACTACGGGGCACATACCCACCCCTCCCCCCCCCCCCCCCCCCCCCCTCCCATCGGCTGACCCAAAAAAGGGGGAAAGGGGAAAAGAGGGAGAAAGGAAGAGAAACGTAGTGGGAAAGAAGAAAATATTATTCATTATAATGTCATATAAATTATATTATAATTATGTTATGTTACATTACATATAAAAACATTTTTATCATAACTTTATGAAACATAATTTGCCCAGGGCCTACGTCTTCATTGTTCCTGGTGCTCGCATTGTCTGTTTAACGAGATAGGCCGATATAATCCTGAAGTACTAAAACATTCCGTTTTCAAGTCAATATAAACCAAATATATTTCTTAGCACTTGAGTTATCATTGTTTTATGTAGTGACATATGCTTCTTTTACATGATTCAAAAAGTGATTGCCCCATGTTAAGGTCTTCGTATATATGGAACATTTCTTGTCCGTGATACGTTCGCATTAGTGGATTGGTGAGATATGTCTGCTCTTCATGAATTCCTAAAATCTGTCCTTAAAATGTTCCTTCTGATGATCTGAATATCAAAAATATTCAGCTCGCGCTTCGCGCTCGCATCAGTTGGTTAATGAAATACCTATATAGTCCTAGTTAATTCCTACAAAGAAACCTTAGAATACCCCACTTCAGGTCTAAATTGTCTAAATTTTCAGCTCGCGCTTCGCGCTCGCAATATTAGATTAGTGAGATGCGTATGATAATCATGATTGCAATGACTACAAAAAGTGTTTCATGTGTTCAGATGTAATTCTAATAAAATCATCGAGCGCTTTGCACTCGCATTAGATGACTATGGTGAGATATGCATACTCTTAATGGATTCCTAAAATATATTCCTTAAAATCTCGCTGTTTGGGGACAAAATAGGCCTATGCGAAAATTTCAGCTCGCGCTCGCTTTATTTAGCAAGACAGGTAGCTATCGTGATTACACAAATTTGATTATAATGTCCCTTTTTAGGTGTGAATAAAAAAAAATTAGCTCGCGCTTTGCGCTCGCATTATTTGATCAGTCAGATACACATCCATTTAATGACATTGTCCTTAAAATTTCTCATTTAGGTCAGTATAACTGTCAAATGAGCGCCCTTCGCGCGCTCACTCAGTGATTCAAAAAATTTGCTGGTGCCCCAACAATGCCGTGACCCACGGTACACCACTGTGGACACATCAATGACAATTCCTTGCATATCTAAATACATGATTGCAAAAAAAATGCCAAAATATTTCAGTCATCCCCCCAACCCATCAACACGGATTTACGCCAGTGGTGAGGGGCACCTTTCATGGATAAAATGGGGCACTGATTCGGGAAAGGACACATACAAAAATGCAAGGGGGCACAAAAGTGGGGGCACTGTGCCCCCTCCCCCAGGATCGTCGCCCCTGGCTGCAGTACCCCCCCCCCCCCCCTCCCCACCACCATCACCACGGCACACGACCAAAACACAAAAGTGGTTATAAAATGTTATGGGGGTTATTAAACTCACTGCATCTGTCTTTTCTTTTAAAGCTCCATTAAAAAAATACACCTTTTATCCAGATATTCATAAATCTCCCAACTGTACTTGCACTCACTAGCACACACTTCATTTTTCAATCTCTACTTTTTTCCCGTTGTTTGATGATTCGTGACATTAATTTTTTTTCTTACAGACACAATTAATTTCTTAGGTTTCCATGTAGCCCTTCCCTTTTTTGGCTGCTTTGCTTCAAGCATATATTTGCTTATATAGTTTGCCTCTGCATTTAACTCATTATATGTATTTTTTATATATTGTATTCATGTCTTTCTCCAGTCACTACATATAAGATTGTCACTTAATTATGTACTTTATGCTATATTATGATTATGTCTCAAGCATTGTAAATTTGTTTTGTATATTATTCCAAAAAATGCAAAAATCCTGCAAAAAAAATATAATTATGAATAACTGTGCTTTTCACTCGAAAATATTCAATTCATCCGCTCGCTCTCTTGGCTTTCTCTCAACTTTTTCTAAAATAATAAACACCCACGATGTTTATGATTTTGTACCAAATTAGCTTAATTACAAGGGCAAATTCTTCTTCTTCACATAATTTATTTCCTCTTCTGCCAACTTTATTCTCTTTCTCCAATGTGGGTTTGACTTTACCGTGTTTACAGAACGACGTGACGTTCACAATATATTCATTTTGTACGCACTCATTCAATTTGCAACAACAATTGGCATAGGTTTTGTTATCTTCCCAAACGCCAAAGCTACAATACATATCATAGTTAAAAAATTATACAACGCTGTTTACTATATTAACCTTACAGTAATTGTTTAAGCAGTTTAAACAAGTGTTTAAATCTTAAGCAACAAAGTTTAATTTTCAATATCTAATCTTCACTAAATTAAACATGATTGTTTGAACGGTTAAACAAATACTGTAAGGTTCATAATTAGAGTAAACAGCGTTGTATAAAATTTTAAACAGCATTTTTACTGTGTAGTATGTAACCTAATGGTTGCACTTTATTTTGAAGGTTCGTAATTCCGAAACACGTAAATTGCCTATACCTCGAGGTTCCGTTAATCCGAAAACGCAAAAGGGTTCGTTAATCCGAATAATTGTGGCGTTATTTATTCCGAAGCATAGGCGGTGGAAGCGGGGGGCCGGAGGGGGACAGGTCCGCCAAAAAAATTTGAGGTGGGGGGGACGATCCCCCCTAAATTTTTAGAATTTTTAGTTGATAACCTTTTTTTTTTGCTTGTCAATTTTGTTTCCTGCGTCCCCCCCAAAAAAAAGTTCTGGTGGACCCCCCCATAAAATGTCTCTGGCCCCCCTCCTAAAATTTAGGTTGATGACCTTTTTTTCTTCTTCTTTTGCTTGTCAAATTTTTTTACATGTGCCCATCACAAAATTTCACGTAGACCCCCTTTAAATTTTTGGGCATCCGCCGCCATTGCTCCGAAGGTTTAATATTCCGAAAGCGAAATAAGGTTCGTTAATCACTTTGTTTTCGGACTAACGAACCTTCGGAATTACGAACCTCATTTCGTTTTCGGAATAACGATGCTTCAGAATTACGAATGTATGAGTAACCTAATTCACTTTAATGACATTTGTCAAATTAGTTTATTTTCCATCTTACGTTTTCTTTTGACTTTAAGTTAACATGATGATATGAACCATGGACAATTGTTGTTGCGACCATGGGCGGAAATCCCAGGGGGACGTGTCCCCCCTACTCAAAATAGTAGGGGGACACAATATCAAATGTCCCTTCTACTATTTTGGGTCTTTGCTGATGCTAAGAAATATATCACTCAAAATGTGAATAAAACGTGCGTTTTCGGACGAGATAACCTTTTTTTTTTTTTTTTTTTTTTTGCTCGTCAAATTTTCAAGACCCTTGACCCCCTACCTTTTGGGAGAGATTTCCGCCCCTGGTTGCGATCATCATGGTAGTTACAATAATGGGATAGTTACAATAGTTACAAGTCTGTATGAAACAGGTCCCAGATTAGCGAATACCTGTCAAATCACCTGAAAATTGGATCCTAATTGGCGGCGTTCAATTCATCATGCATAGGACGCACTGGCGTAAATCCCGGGGGGGATGGGGGGATATATCCCCCCACTTTTCGAGGAGGGGGGGATGGCCTGTACAAACATCCCCCCCCCCCCACTTTTTACAAAAGAAATGAAAAAAATCACAAGAGATAGTTGCTTTATTGATAAAAATTCTTCCTAAAATACCGCTTAACAAATAAAACAATATTATTGAATCATAAAATGCAAATAAAGAGCCAGTTCACTATTCCCAAACGAAATACTTATGTCCTTATTATAACATTGAAGAGAAACCCTCGTTTCTTCCAATTCATCAATGTTGGGGACTTTGGGAAGGGATTAAGATGGAAAGTCAATTTTTTAATGTAATCTCTAATAAAACCATTGAACCATCATGGGGTAAGAAAAATAATATTGGAGGGGTATTTGCCATATGGACATACAGTGGCGTAACTACGGGGGCACATACCCACCCCCCCCCCCCCTCTCCATCGGCTGACCCAAAAAAGGGGGAAGGAGAAAAGAGGGAGAAAGGAAGAGAAACGTAGTGGGAAAGAAGAAAATATTATTCATTATAATGTTATATTATATTATAATTATGTTATGTTACATTACATATAAAAACATTTTTATCATAACTTTATGAAACATAATTTGCCCAGGGCCTACGTCTTCATTGTTCCTGGTGCTCGCATTGTCTGTTTAACGAGATAGGCCGATATAATCCTGAAGTACTAAAACATTCCGTTTTCAAGTCAATATAAACCAAATATATTTCTTAGCACTTGAGTTATCATTGTTTTATGTAGTGACATATGCTTCTTTTACATGACTCAAAAAGTGATTGCCCCATGTTAAGGTCTTCGTATATATGAAACATTTCCTGTCCGTGATACGTTCGCATTAGTGGATTGGTGAGATATGTCTGCTCTTCATGAATTCCTAAAATCTGTCCTTAAAATGTTCCTTCTGATGATCTGAATATCAAAAATATTCAGCTCGCGCTTCGCGCTCGCATCAGTTGGTTAATGAAATACCTATATGGTCCTAGTTAATTCCTACAAAGAAACCTTAGAATGCCCCACTTCAGGTCTAAATTGTCTAAATTTTCAGCTCGCGCTTCGCGCTCGCAATATTAGATTAGTGAGATGCGTATGATAATCATGATTGCAATGACTACAAAAAGTGTTTCATGTGTTCAGATGTAATTCTAATAAAATCATCGAGCGCTTTGCACTCGCATTAGATGACTATGGTGAGATATGCATACTCTTAATGGATCTCTAAAATATATTCCTTTAGAGAGAGTGAGAGAGAAAGGGGGTGGTCTTTCCCACGTTTCGAACTAGCGTAACACTTAAAATTTCATCAAAATCGGATGTAAAATACGGAAATTATGGCATTTTTAAGTTTCGCTTATTTTTCACAAAACAGTGATATGCACAACTCAGTGACATGCAAATGAGTCAGTCGATGATGTCCACCACTCACTATTTCTTTCGTTTTTTATTGTTTGAATTATGCAATATTTCATTTTCTATACAGATTTGTCCATAGGGACCGACTTGACTGAATCATTATAGTATCAAACATTGCTAATTCCACATGTTCAGGGAGGAATTAAACACTTGACAACGAGGATAAAAATAGAATATTTCATATTTCTTATAATAAAATACAAAAGAAATAGTGAGTGGATGACGTCATCAGTCTCCTCATTTGCATACCAACCAGGATGTGCATATAACTGTTTTGTAAAATTTAAGCGAAACTTTTAAATGTCATAACTTTCTTATTTTACATCCGAATTTGATGAAATTTTCAGTGTAATGCTTGTTGGATTTTTCTCTTTTTATTCAAATCAATTTTTATTGGGGTGGACTTGTCCTTTAAATAAAGAACGAGCTGTGTGTTGCTGTCAATGAACATGTTTGCTCGATACGCAGGCTTTTCTTTCGTTTCCTTTTTTAGATTTTAAACCTAGAATCTTTTTTATTATTATTCATTATGAAAAGGAGTAAGATATCATCTTAAATGAATAACGCGATTGCCAAACGCCAACTGATTATTTTTATTCAGATCTGAAAGGGGCAGGGCCCTGCATGGGAACATTTTTGGGGCTGTGGGTGCTGAAGTAAATTTGAAGGGCAAAAAAAAGGTTTCAACAGAAATATTTGTCGAATGAGAATAATACACTCACCCCCCCCCCCGGAAAATCTTGGGGTTGCTTCAGCTGCACCCCCGCTTTCCAGAGCCATGGAAAGGAGGTCTATGCCAATCATAGGCAGGAAATATTGTTTTGAATATAATGGATCGCACTTGATGCGAGGGCGATGTTTATCCTTGAAAATTACTTCAGCTCGCGCTTATAAAGAAGCAATAGGAAGATAGTCATCCTGTTATATGACGGAAAAATGTAGAATGTATATATATATCTTAAAGTTTCACGTATTGGCTCCTGTAAGGTAACAAAATAATGCTGAATGCTGAAGCTAATGCTTTCATTGCCAATATATATATATATATATGAAGCGGGGGGGACGGGGTTTTTTTTTTTTTTTTTTTTTTTTTTTTTTTTTGCTTGTCAATTTATTTTCCTACGTCCCTAAAATTTTTTGGTTGAGAACTTTTTTTTTTGTCAAAATTTTTTTTGTTGTCCCCTCCTTAAATTTTTTGCTTCCGCCGCCAATGTATAAGTGTGAATTTGACACTTGAAGAGAGAGGATGCAAGAAGTAGCAATATTGTCCAACTCTTTTATTATGCCAAGCTTTCGATCGTGTAACCAGTCTTCCTCAGGGCTCACCCACAAAAGAATATAGGCCTAAACGAAAATTAACGAAAATAAGGATGTCATGCAACATAAACACAATCTAAACAAGCAAGCAACTGAAACATAAACAAACGAAAACTAATAAAACTAATAATGGAAGGAAACGGTTTTTTTTAGCGTTTCCTTCAATTATTATTAAGTTTTATTTGTTTTTGTTTGTTTATTTTTCATGCTTGTTTAGATTGTGTTTATGTTATATATATGTATATATATTTTTTTTTGAAAACTCACATTTTTTTACTGCAGATTTTCACAAAATTCACCAAAAGTATACACAAAATCCATAAATTTCACTTATCAAAATGCAATTTTTTCCAACAAGTTTGTGCATGCTGCCCTCCGCGATTTTTTTTTTTTGCATATGGCCATATGTTTAAGATAGTGCCCTTTTCAAAAGAAAAAGTGCCCTTTATGTGCCCCCCCCCCATCCCACACACACACTTTCATTACGCTTTTCAAAATCTAGGGCCCCATTCGTGTTGGCTGGTGCCCCAGCCAGCAGGCGCCAGCGCTAGCTTGGCAGCGCCACAATTCGCTGAACCAGCTTCTCTTGCGGGCAATACGTATTACAGATATACAATGAGGAGCAGCTTCTCGTTGTTTTTACATTGTTCTTCAGTTTTTTTTTATGTTTATGTACGTGGGACTATGAGAGTATTCTGTAGGCGGTAGAGAATCAACCGGCATGGCGTCTACGGGTACAAAGAAAAGGGTCTGCTATTATTATGATGGTAAGTTTATTTCTTGATTTGAAACAAAATTTCCACAGAAAAACGGATGAGAGTGATGCATAGAACCTTTTGTCTAGTGCATTATTACTTTTTCTTTTGGGTAGATAGTGAAATAAGACGTATTAATTCACCGTGTTTCTGCGACTGCGGGACTGTCGGCTGTGTTTGATCTGCACATTGTAGCGTTCCAGTGGCAGCAGTCTGCTGCTGTGTCAGTGTGGTGTGTGTGTCCGTGGTGGTGATAGACTTGGTACCGGCCCAGCAACAGCCCGGCTTCCAATTTAGAGCAGACCCAGATTGGGATGTTACTTGGATCTAGCCTACATACATACCAGTAGAGGCGCACGGCCAATATGGGAGACTCTCTCCAATAAGGGAGACAATCTCCCATATTAGAGACTTGCTTTGCAAAAGAACAAAAGAAACAACACCAACAAAAGCATAATTTTTTCCACCCAAACTTTTGTCCCACTGAGGTCAGAAGCCCATTTGTTTTGTGTGTGGATGACAACAAAAATCCTTATAAAAACAAAAGTAGACGGTGAATTTTTAAAGTAGACGGTGAAAAGGGGTAATATTTCATGAGGAATCTGCTTATCACATTTTTATCTGCCGCCAAGGTAATCCTTTTTAAGCAAATGTAAACAAAGAAAATTGGTCTCCCAAATTGGAGACTGTCTCTGAAATTGGATACCCAAATTCTTTATAAAAGTCTCTGATATTGGAGATAATCTCTCTCATGGGAGACAGTCTCCAATATTGGCTGTGCGCCTCTACTGCATACAGATGGTCCTTCACCTTGTTTATCACACTCATTCACAGCATTCTCGCCTAGACAGGAATAACCGTCGTTTCTGGGGATTTATTCAACAATTTCTGACATTTTACTGTAATCCCCATTTACCGACGGTAAAGTGTCCGTGTGGGCTCCCATTTGTTATAACACCAGCACCTTTGTCCGACCAGAGTCCAAACTTTGGTGTAATATTTCACATCGAAGTTACAATCTAAGGATGTGAAAACTAAATATGCGAAATATTTGATTCTTATATTTTCAGATTATTTAAACGATATAGATGAAAATGCATGAAAATGATACTTTACCGATGTTTAGTTGAGTACGACCCAGGAAAACAGGTCGAAATGGCAGCCAAACTATGAAATATTTACAAACGAACGGAGAGGGCGTCAACAATGTACGAATGTGATATCGATATTGCATTCCACCAGCAAGGCAATAATACGATATACACTCACGAAGACAAACGATAATAGTTATAATCGCGATATATCGAGACATTAGCGATAATGACGTCATTCAAGATGGCAACTTGTAAGATAAACCGTCAGGTCAGGAGAAAATGGCTTAGATGACAGATTTCTCAATCATCCAGTGGATTTTTTTTTATATCTCCGGTCCAAGGTATGCAATTACTTAAATTGTTTGTATTTCCCTGTTAATGTACGTCATAATATTCACTCAAAAAACAGTTTTAAATCGCGATATATAAAACGCTAGTTCACTATACGTTGTCTGTAGCCACGGACCCCGCAGCTTTTCAGTCTATGTATGGTGAGTGGAGCCAACGCAGTTCAGCGGAACAACCAAAATACAGAGACTGAAGCTTTTGGTCTAATTCTCGCCAAGATTTTTTGTGTCGCGGACGCGATGTCAGATTTGATGTGGCCTAATTTGCATGTGATATTTTGATTTTCACATGCACTTTGTCTTTGATCCAAAAGTCAAGTTTCATTGCCATTCTGCAATTTTAATCGTTGGTGCACATACACCCAATACCTGAAATTGATTAACTATTAGGCCTAAAGCAAAAATATTGGAATATTAAGTTGTTGTTTATCTCAAAATTGATCCATGGGTCTGTTTTGTTTGGACATGTTTTAAACTGTTTTGAGGCATTAATGAGTTGAAATATATTTCATAAACCTTTTGTTATGGACTGCCGTTATCCTAACCCAGGGAGCGCCGGCCCGTGTAGCTTACCATGTATTTACATATACTAACGGGACAAGGGTAGTTTATGGTCAAAATATCTAGCAAGATAAGGCCAAGTAAAATAATAAAGTAGTTGATCGTCCTCGCGCACATCACTTTTGGCTGCCGCATGAAAATTTTTGCTATTTACTATTTTCTAAAAAAAAAAAAAAAAAAATTGTTGTTTCTCGTCCTCGCCATCTTCCCTTTTTAATTGCAAGCATCAATTTTCTTGTTATTAACTATTTTTATGGCTGCTGAATAACGAAAAAATTCACAAGATTACTCTGGGATCTCTCTCGCAACTTCAAAAACAATTGCAAAGTCCGATATCGCCGTAATTGCAAGAAAGAAAAAAATTCTGATTCGTTTTTTTTTATTGGATTATGAAGATACCATCATAATTTAGCGAGGAAATAAGGTTTGCAAACTCGGAAAAGATCGCGGATTTCTTCATTTTTAGTGCATTTTCGGGGACCCCGCTTACTGAATCTGAACTAATCCGTCGCATGCTCTTGAAATATGGCGCAGATAAATCAATTCTAATGATGTAATTTGTATTTCAGCGGGTTTTTTTGGTGAGTGATAGCGCCTGTACTTAGATGTGTGTTACGGTGATTGTGTGCTTGTGACTCTGTTGGGAGAACTGCATGTGTGCTAGGATGATGTGATTGACTGTGCTGGCGTGACATGTGAATTTGTGAAATGCATTGAATTTTCTGGCGAGTTTTCTAATGTCAGGAGGCAATGCATCGAATATTCAATGAGGGATTTAATATTCAATATCAATTTTAAAAATGAATAAAAATTGAGCAGTAGTATTAAACATTATGTAAACGAACAAGCACCCGAAAACTGCGATGCGAAACCATACCCAGAGCTAAAAATGAGATTGGCTCTGGAAAATTGAACAAGACTCCATGACAATAAAAAAGACCCCCCATGCATTTTTTTACCCTTACATAAATTAAAATGTTTAAATTATTCACTTGACATGAACATTCTGTTTGACAACAATACAGTACCAGTATACATCAGTAATAATACATCAATAGTTTTTATTTTCCATAGATTTCCAATCAATCGTAGATATTTATACATATTTAATAATATGTATATATATATTTCTAATCATTTATTATTACTATTGAGCATACATCGATCACATAATTTGAGCTTGACATGGCCTGACAATCATTTGAATAAAAAATAGCCCAAAAAATAGTAAATAGTAAGGACCTCCCTCATCACTGATGTCAAAAATCGGACCGAGAAAATGCCTCCGTGTTCTTAAAAAAATAGTAAGATAGCAAATAGCAAGGACCTCCCTCATCACCGCTCTCAAAAAACCCGGACGATCAACTACTATCTTTTTTTACTTGGCCTAAATTGTGAAAAGAAAAATTATGCACTTACCACGATTATATGGATGAAGGTCTAACGAGTGGTAGAATTCTGACGTCGAAGCACAGACTGGAACCTCAAAAATCCAAAAGTTCTCTCCTCCCCGGTCTCGATCGGCCGTTTTTGTTATGAATCATAACAAAATGGCCGATCGAGACTAGGGTAGGGCGCTCCCTGGGTTACCGTTATCCGAGATGAAACATGAGAATGTTGATCAAGAAGGGCTAGGGGTTTATTTGGCCAATTGAATTAACATGATTAAATAAAGCCTTAAAAAAGTAGTCATTGAAGGAAAGCCTTAAAAAAGTAGTCATTGAAGGGGGTCATGCCACGTCTGCTCACCTAAAAATTGAAATTTGAAATTGAATGTAAGATCAAACATGAATTCCTTTTTCATCCTACACAATTTTATGCTAATAATGAAGCTAAACTTCTAAGAGTAAGTGATATTACCACAAGTTTACTCTTAGAATCTTAGCTTCATTATTACCAGGGCACTGGCAGTGGAAATGTGTGTGTACAAATCTCATGAATAGAGTAACCTGCACACATTTTGACATGTTAAGCTCTTTTATATTCTGCTACATTTTTTGTCTGTTTGTTCTGTCTTTTCACAATGTTTGTTGACCGGTAATTTTCTATTTTTTATGGCAATGTTTATTTACACCTCCTATCTTACAATTTGAAATGTATCGCCACTTTAAAATACCATAACTTCCTTATTTTTCTTGAGAATCAGATTTTGATGAAATTTTCAGTATCATGGTTGTTTGGTTCCCCCTTTATTTTCAAATGAACTTTTTGGTGGGTGGACTTTTCTTTTAAGGGCCTATCCAGATATCGAGGCCCCATCCTGCAGGAAACCAATTCCCCAAAAAATTCCTATTCAAATTTCAACTTGCCATAATAATGATTGGACATGGGAATATAATAATAATAATTGGCATTTATATAGCGATTTATCAATCGACTGTTCAAAGCGCTTCACAATTATTATTACCTGGTCACTGGATTCATAGCGTTCCAAGCAGCCTGTTAGGCGCAAACTTGCTAAACCAACCACAATGACGGTTGTTTCCTACTGGTACCCAATTAGCACCTGGGTGAGAGTGGGAAAGTGTGGATTGACGCCTTGCCAAAGGGCGCTAGGCCATGGTGGGATTCGAACACACGACCCTCTGATTACAAGGCGAGAGTCAGAACCGCTACACCACGGCGCTTCCACAATTAATGGGAAAATTCACCCTGACAAAAATATGGGCATCAGCAGAAATACAAGACTATAATTAAACTCAAGGTTTTGAGCAAGGTGTTACAAAATCATTAGTTAAATCTGAATTTTCCTCCCAACTTTTAAACCTTTTTTTTTCAGAAACCCTATCCTGCAATTGTCGCAGATAGCAGTTGTGTAAAATGTCAGTTGGCCGATTGTTTTCTGGGACATTTGAAACCATGCAGTGTTAATCTTTGAATGATACATGTATGCATTTAAATGTCCATTTATGAATTGAACTTCATGGTGAAAGTTTTAGGAGTTGTTTTTAAGTAAGGAATCATGAATTCGAAAAAAATATAAACTAAAGCAAAGCTTTCCTTTAAGTCAAATTCACCCTGACAAAAAGTTTTTTGTAATTGATAGCAGAAAAAATAATAAAAGATGTTGGCGAAGGTTTGAGAAAAATCCATCGAAGAATAAAAGAAGTTATTAAAATTTTATTTATTTGATTTGTGATGTCATAAGCAAGCAGCTTTCCGGCATGTAAAAAAATCAATGAAATGTAATTTTCTTGGAAAATTGAAAATGTTTTTTACTGTAACATCAGGATATCAATATATGAATCATTTCAGACTTGTTCTAAAAAGAAAACAAAACTAAGTCATCACGAACCATTAAAAATCTGAAATTTTGCATTTTATATTATATGGGGCAGCTGCTCATTTATGATGTCACAAATCCTAAACTATCTTAAATTCTGATAACTTTCTTAATCTTTAATGGGTTTTCCTCAAACCCTCACCAATAGTTTTCATAATTTTTTTTTCTATTTTTATGACAAACTTTTCATCAGGGTGATCTTCCCTTTTAAACAGGTCCTCAATCAGTTACATAAAGCATGCTGCTGTTTGAGTCAAATTGATGCATCAATTCAGTTGGAAGTATATTAATTCCACACATGTGCTAATCATCTACATGTAGGAAGATCAGATCAACTATACAAATGTATTACAGTGTACACTTTGTCGCAGATGGTTCAATTTTAGCATTGAACCTGTCTTCAGGTTACTGAATACCAATCTCCTCTCTTCAGCCTGGATGTTAATAATGCAGGTTGATAATTAGGTAGCGTAGATAGGGCTCAACATAAGCAGTGGCCCGATTTCCCGGGGCAAACAGAAATGAGAGTTGGGCCATCTAAATTCTTTACAAGCCCACACTTTGTTGCCCGGTTTGGCTACCAAAGTTTTGATAAATTGTAATGTTTTATATTGTTTTAGGGCCACCAAATTTGCTTTGTGGGCCATCAAATATGTGAAATTGATGAATCGGTGGACCGATCGGCCATCCCAAAAAAGTGAAGTGTGGAGCCTTGGCTTAGCTCTTGAGATCATGCTGTTTTAATTTGTTGTAGCTTCAAAAGAAATTAAAAGATTTGGTTATTCATTCAGGAGCCCATATCATAAAAAAGTTGCTATTAAAGATAGCAACTGTTTCTGGAATATGAACATTCGTTGGAAGAGCCAATCATTCTACTTGACATTTCAGCAAGACTTGCAACTTTTTGTGAAATGGGGTCCTGATGTTGTTAACCATTATCTATTGATGAGATTTTTTTACGATGATGGTACAGCAACTGTCCGCAATCATTATGCTTATTTTATTTATTCATTCAATGAAATGAATTAGTATTATTATTAATTTGTGTATTGCAGGTGATGTTGGCAACTATTACTATGGACAAGGACATCCCATGAAACCGCATAGAATACGCATGACACATAATCTCATACTCAACTATGGACTCTACAGAAAGATGGAAATCTACGTAAGTAGTTTAAATCATTAAACATTAGAGGGTGCTCTTTCAGCCAAGGAGTTACCAATGGAGGTGCCGTGGCCGAATAGTCTAAGGCGCCTGGCTATACATGGAAAGTCAAAGGTTCGATCCCGGCCGCGGCACCCGTGAGCATGGCATTTAATCTAGATTGCTCTTTTATCATCCTTCCAAATAAATGGAAATGCTACATGTATGTGCATTATTGGTAACTAGGTGTGCACTTGTTTAAAAAAAAACGACAGAGCTCTAATATTCAATGATTGCTTGAGACTTGTTGGTCCAAACTTTATTATGTAGCCATCATGGTTGCTTTGTCTGCAATTAAAAGAAAAGAAATGATCAGAAGATTTGCATGCTCACCAATTTCTATTCAATATTTTGCTTTTGTTGATGCTGATTTTCATTCCTTCAACTATTCTTTAGCCTGTAGCTAATGCAAGATTTATTATGCTTCATCTATCTAGTGAACTATCCTGAGATGCAGATGGAATGGGGGGGGGGGTGCGAAGGATTACATACACCTGTGTTTGCTTACTTTATGTTTGGGTGCATGAACAGACCAATTGAGGTTTCAATGTTCAACAAAAATAAGATTAAAACATGATTTTAGATATTTTACAAATGTTTAAAGTGAATTTGCTTATAGGATCCTCAGTGGAACACCATTCCAGATAAATGTGGATGAGCTGAAGAGGCGAATTCTTTTATTTCTTCTCTTAAGAATCAAATTTGTAATTAATCTGAGGGAAATAGATGATTTTTGTCTGATATTTTACAGATTATCTAAACTCAAGTATTTAGTGATATCAATAGTAATATAAAATTACAACCTTTTTTGGCACACAGTGGAAATTTGAGTACATGTAATTACCCAATGTGCACCAAAATAAATGTTCCTTTAACAAAATATCCTTGTGTCACCACAGAGATAAGAATTGAAGCCATGACCCTATAGAAGAAAGAGATGTGAGTTAAAACCACCATATCAAAACCTTCATTTCAAGATTTGGAACTTACAATTACTGTATAGTGCCTGATAGTGACCTCATGAATGGTTGTCTTGTACATAATCTTTGAAAAGAAATGACTCAATGGTGAACAGTACCAATTTCTGATCTGTATGTTGGTGATGTTGATGCTGATATTTGCATTCCGGGGTGCTTAGCTGACAATCGATGCAATTTTTTGTTTTTCTTCTGATGTTGTTATTTATCTTGGTTTATTTCAGAGACCACACAAAGCTGTGATGGAGGAGATGACAAAATACCACAGTGATGACTATGTCAAATTCTTGAGAACCATTCGACCTGATAACATGTCAGAATACACTAAACAGAT
The DNA here is from genome assembly GCF_018143015.1 of Lytechinus variegatus. Lineage (NCBI taxonomy): Eukaryota > Metazoa > Echinodermata > Echinoidea > Temnopleuroida > Toxopneustidae > Lytechinus > Lytechinus variegatus. Next base: position 425,583 of record NC_054756.1, read on the forward strand.
GCAAAGATGTAAGTCCTTCCTTTCCTGTATTGTCTGCCAATCTAGGCCTGAGCCTTTCCATTTATGTAACTTCACCAGACAGTTAGAAATGCAAACAAACACAAGATTTTGTCAGATATAAAGGCCCGTATTCTGAAGTCAGGTTTAACTTAGACCATGGTCTAACTCTGTGCTAAAATTATGGGAAGCCAAAAGTGTCAAAATGTTTATTAAGTTGTACGTTTCTTATGTTTACTGTGCTCTTTCCTGATTCATCGATGGTGAAGACAATCATCTATTTATACTTCCTAGACAATTATGAATGATTTGAGAGCCAAATGAGCTGAAGTATGATATCTCTACTGTTAGTGATTTATGTAACAATTGGCTTTCCATACTTAAACCACAACTTTAAACCTGAGTTTAAGTTAAACCCGACTTCAGAATACAGGCCAGAGAGTTGGTCTTTCTCGGTAATGCATTTAGATCATCACTTGGGTAAATCTTGCATATGTTGAGAATAAAAATGCATGTTTTTGCAATAAAATTGCTTGTAATTTCAGAAATGTTCATATTAACAGTCCATAGATATATATGAATATATATATAATAAATAAAATGGTCTATTAGCAGTCCATATTACATCAAGACAGATCTTTTTCTCCACTGTGGTCAGTATTACTTGGGTTTAATTGAAACTCTGGTCTAAAGTTAGATTTCTACTATGGATAGCCAAGCAGACAAAATATAGACAAAAATCTCAAACTGTTTAAAAGTCATCATCATACTTGTCAGTCATATAATTCATAACTGTGAGAATGATTTACCTAACACCAGTACTTTTATTTGCCATTAGAGCTAAGAAAATGAACGCAATGAATATAAGAAGTGTTCCCAAATTTTTAAAATATTGAATTTTTAGCTTTCCATAATTTTAGCACAGAGATAGACCAAAGCCCAAGATAACCTGCGGGCCGTTTCATAAAGCTGTTTGTACCTTAAGAGTGACTTTACGAACAACTGGTGATCCTTTCTTGCGGTAAATGGTAATGTGTATACTCCATTAAATGTTCATTGACATTTTATGAAATGCCTACCAGACTTCAGAATATAGGGTCTTTATGTCTTTTGATGATGATTAAGCAATTTAATTAAATATGAAATTATTTTTTTCTTTGAAACAGTCAATGTAGGTGAAGATTGTCCTGTATTTGATGGTCTCTATGAGTTCTGTCAGCTCTCATCCGGTGGTTCAGTAGCGGGTGCTGTGAAGCTCAACAAACAACAGACAGACATTGCAATCAACTGGGCCGGGGTCTTCATCATGCAAAAAAATCAGAAGCATCAGGATTTTGCTATGTTAATGACATTGTATTGGCAATCCTTGAATTACTCAAGTGAGTTTCCCTTTTTAAGCTTATAACAATTTCTCGAGGTTGACATCAGTTTTTACCCATAATTACATGTAGTTATAGTTTGCCATCTTACTTAGTTAAATGAATATTAAGATTGGAATATCATGGGTCAAAATAAAAAAAATTGTAAAATAAGAAGTTACCAATTTACTATTTTAAGTGATTATATATTTTTCATTGCATTGCCAATTCGTGGTCATAATGATAACCATGAAATCTGAATCATTGGGTTCTACATTGTTAATGACATAGCCTTGGCATTGATAAATAGGTTATTCATTCTTGTATCTAATCAGTTTTATAATTAATTTCATCAATATATTTTAATGGAATGTGAGGTTTGATCACTATTTTCCTCTGATTGAGTTGATTTATAAGTTGAGAAGGTGGACACTCTTTTTTTTCTGCAGCTTTGTAATATTGTTTTTCTTTTATCTAATGTCAATAATCAGTGAATTATTTATTGCAATGTCTTTTCCTTTTAATGTTGAAAGAAACATTATTGTTAATCCATTTGTTGTCTTGATTTTGAGGAATTATTTTTAGTGACTTCACCTAACCCTATCCCATTAGTATTGAAAATTTTGTATATTCCAGAAAATATTGTTTTATCTTTGTAGATACCATCAGAGAGTTTTGTACATAGACATTGATATTCACCATGGTGATGGAGTAGAAGAAGCCTTTTATACGACAGACCGTGTTATGACTGTGTCCTTTCACAAGTATGGTGAATACTTCCCTGGTACCGGAGACCTTAGGGTAAGTCCCCATTCTACGTTAAAGATTCTTATCCATCGGCTTTGGGCGGTAGGGTGACTTACCAAGTAACAGGTGTTCGCCATCAGCAAGAGTCGATTGAAGTATGAAGTATGGTAAATACTTCCCTGAGGAAGTAAAATTACCTTGGAGTAAGGTCTCACAATATGTTAAAGACTCACGTCAGTTTCAATCCTAAAAGGTAGAATCCCCCCCAAAAAAATCCAGGCCTTTACAATAAAAGCCAATGCTGATGAATAAGCCATCTAAAGGCACTTTCATTGTTCACTCATGGTCAATTCCATGGGGCAGTAAAGTAAGAGTTTCTTTATTCAAACAGCTTTTTTAATTACACTCTTTCTCCTTTGACTGCTTCTACTATCCTTATTTATGCTCTGTGGCTCATAAGATGATAAGACCTCCACGCTTTCTTTCCATTTTTGGCGGTCTCTAGCACAACCCTTGGCCTCATTCCTTCTCTTCCATCCACTGGTATTTTTCTCATTCTCTACAGCTCTCCTCCCTATTGTTTTTGGTCTACCCGTTTTACGTTTTCCTTCAGGTTTCCATTTTAGAGCAGTGTTACAATAATGGTCATCTTGCTTTCTTAGGACATGACCTATCCAATTCCAATGTCATCTTTTGACTTCCTGACTCATTTTGTTAAGTGAGGTTATTGAGCTCATCCATAATGTTTGGCCAGAATATTTGAAGTGCTCTTTTTAGGCACTGATATTGAAACAAATCTAGCTTTTCTTTATCTTTTTTGTTCTTGTATGTTTCATAACCATATCCAAGTACAGGTCTGGCTGTTTTGAACAAGTTAACTTTGGTTTTCCTTTCATACTTCGACCTCCACACCTTATTTATTTTATTTATCTTATTTTTTACTTTTTTGTTTCTCCTCTGGAAGAGATCTTAAAAGATCTTATTCACTTTGGGAGTGCACATGAATTGACCTCCTATTTTGAAACATATATGGGTATCCAATGCCATAGCAGACATGGTTTATAACATTGTTATCGTTTTAAATGATTTTCTTTTGATATCACAGGATATTGGAGCAGGGAAAGGGAAGTACTATGCAGTCAACTTTCCTCTCAGAGATGGCATCGATGATGAATCTTATGACAAGATTTTCAAACCAGTAAGTCTTCAGTTTCTTTTAAAGCATAATCCAGTCCAAATGGAAAGACTAATCAGAATAGTGAATGGATCAAAATTTGAACAAAGTTGTATAGACACTAAAATGGTTATTAATTGTTTAAAGTTGTAAAACTTACCAATTACCTATTAGATTGTCAAATTGGTGCACAGGTAATAACATACTCCTATACTCTCACTGTAGTCATCATCATTCCCATTTATTTTAGGATTTTTTTTTCGAGATGAAGTCTAAAGTAAATGTGGTAAACCCCAGACGTTTATTTCTCCGACCATTCTACATAATTGCCATCAGTCATTGTTTATTTTTGTTTATTTTTTTGTGTTTTTTTGTAGCTTATATCTCAGGTATAGGATACATTTCCCAGACGTTGTTTTCTCTAACTTTACTGACATTGCCATTATCTGTTGTTTTACAGATAATATCTAAATTAATTGAAATTACCTCTAGATATTCACATCTCTGAATATATTTGACATTTTTGTAATTTGATGGCTTATTTATTTTCTTTAGATCATGTCTAAAGTAATGGAGATGTACCAACCCAGTGCTATATGCCTTCAGTGTGGAGCAGATTCATTATCAGGGGACAGGCTTGGATGCTTCAATCTAACACTCAAAGGTATTCATTCACACAACAGTCATATTATTGTATAGGAACATGAATCCCAATAAAGCCATACAGTGAAATTTGGTTGTCTAAATGAACAATTTTATTCATTACTAGGGGACAGACTTGGACGCTTTAATCTAACACTCAAAGGTATCATTCAGATGACAGGATTGTATAGGAACATGAATCCCAATAAAGCCATACAGTGAAAGGCTGTTGTCTAAATGTGTCCTTTATTCATTATCAGGGGACAGGCTTGGGTGCTTCAATCTTATACTCAAAGGTATTCATTCACACAACAGTCATAATATTGTATAGGAACACAAATCCCAATAAACCCATACAATGAAAGTCTGTTGTCTAAATGTGCCATATATTCATTATCCAAACATAGAATTGGGCTCTCCCAAGTATGAACCTTCATTCACACATCAGTCATATTATTGTATAGGAACTCAAATCCCAATAAAGACATACAAGAAAATGCTGTTGTCTGAATTGTGTATAAACAAATGCATATCAGGAAAAAGGCTTTGATGCTTCGTTCTTACTCTCAAACAATGGTTTCATTCTTTTGATAACTTGAGAAATGTTTAATGTCTCAACTTCACTTTTATGTCATGCATGTAGGAGTAGCATTAATCTGGTTAGTTGTGGGAGCACAAGGCCATTGTACTCCTGGAAATATTTCATTCTGGTTTAAACTTGAAACTGAATGTGTTCCATAAACAGAATGAAAATTTAGTTCATAAATGTGATGACAATCTTTTCAAGACCTTCAATGTGGTTTATTCAAGTAAACGTTCTGATGCACACTTATGTCAATGCTACGTCTTTCTGATTTTCAACTTTTCTTATCTACTGAATTCCTCAATTCTGATAAACCTTATATATGGACCATTGGGTCCTGGAAGGCAATGGTCAACGTTAAGGTTCAGCAGTGATAGGCAAAGGAAAAATAAGGGCAATTCTATATTCGTATATCCAACCAAACGTGTGTGACTCTGAAAGGATTTCTCTCTGTTTTATATTTAATTGTACATTTTGTCATGCATTCAAAATATGACCTGTGCACAGTTCATGAAGTGAAGCAAGAATAGAGAAGAGTGAGGGTCGGATGTTTGAAAATTATATGTTTGTAGAATTGCCCATAACTTTAAGTCTAGCAGCCCATGTACAAATAGTTACAGTTGGTTGTGTTTATTATGTATTATTATAAATATCTTTATTTGACATCCTGCAATACTCTGAAGCTTAAAATAATGCAATCACAATAATGTGTAACTAAGTCTATGGCAAATTATGTAATAATGATTATAATAATAAATAACATTTACCCAGGGAAGCCACTTCAGTTCTGAAAACTGTTCTCCCAGCGGGCCCTGCCATTAGTATTACCCCGGCTTTAGCTGAGCTGCCTAGGCGCTCAAGCATTCAAGGAATTTCTTCCTACCGGGTATCCATTCACATCACCTGGGTTGAGAGCAGCACAATGTCGATTAATTTCTTGCTGAAGGAAATTACGCCATGGCTGGGATTCGAACACAGGACCCTCTGTTTCAAAGTCAGAAGACTAATCCACTGGGCCACAATGCTCCACATGAAAAGTTACAATCAAATTTTTATATGTTTAATTGTATCTCTGTCTTTTGCACACCTCAGGTCATGCTAAGTGTGTTGAATTCATGAAGCAGTATAACCTACCCCTATTACTGATGGGTGGGGGTGGTTACACGATACGAAACGTTGCAAGATGCTGGACGTATGAGACCTCCACAGCCTTGGGAGTTGAGATTGCTAACGGTGGGTATCTTTGATGTAACATGTCATTATAATTCTATTGATCAAATGCTTGTCCATTGTCATTAGTCATACTGCCCCCCCCCCCCCTTCTCTCTCTCATACTGTGTCATCTTTTACAGGCATGACACACTATAAATATCAAATATTATTATGCTATGCTTTGTGCGTTTTTGCAAAGGATGAACAAATCTTGACAGAACACCCATGTTGGTTTTCAAGTAAACGTTCTGATGCATTATCAAGTAATATGAGGTGATTCTTGTTATAATCCTGGTACACAAGTATTATTTGTATCATTAATTTCTCCTCTTATCTCTTTCTTTCAGAATTGCCATACAATGATTACTTTGAATATTTTGGACCAGACTTCAAACTTCACATTAGCCCTTCTAACATGACCAATCAGAACACAGGAGAATACCTTGATAAAATCAAGTGAGTTGATGATCGGTACATAGTTTTCCATGGATTAATATGTATGTGCCCAGTTCAAACCCTATACAAGTTGTCTGTATTAGCCAAAATATTGTTCTAGATTTTGAAACCTAAATGTAAAAGATTAGGTTATTTTAGTCATTGCCTATCTACATAGAGTCAAACATGCAAACGAAAGCCACCTGCCTAAAAAGACCACACACTTACAAAGAGCTACGATTGATTCAAGATTGATTCAATCAACCTCAAGTATATGGAATAACTTTTTCCTCAATTCGCACAATGTCCTTGCACAATAACCTTTGTACATAAGCAAAGATAAGCACATTGAATTTTCAAGAAAACTATAGGTTTATGAACGGACATCATATCTAGAAGAAAAAAATCCTGAACAAACATGCTTGTTAAATAATGACGATGCTGGCTTTCCATAGTAGTGGTTGATTTGAGCAATCGCAATTCTTTGTAAGATGAGGCCCTGTTTATTTGTCTCCCAGTGGCGGTCAAGTTTCAGTGTATCAAAATATGAAATCAATATTCAACCAAGAATGCAATGTACAACAATTTCTTTGAGATAATTTCAACTTCAGGATCCTATAACACAACAGCTAGCGATTAATTGTACGCTTGATTTTCACGATTGATTGTACATTGTAGACAATGCAATCAATCACATAAAAGTGTTCTGTGATCATTGCTAAGCTTTGTGTTATGGGCCCCTGGATACTAGGAGTTCTCATGCTTGAGTAGGTATCAACCTGTGCACACTGTTTTCGTATTAATCTTTCATTGATTTATTTTACAAGTTTTTATATTCAGTCTAACAAGTGGACAAGCTATATAGAGTTTTATAATGTGAAGGAAGCCCCTTACATTTTTTATAGTAATTTCTTATTGTAGATGAATCATGCATTTCTGGGAAGGATATTTATGTATTTCTACCTGGGTTTTTTAATGTATTTGTAAACTATCATAAACTCAGTTAGCTGCAGCAAGCAATGAAGTAAATTTAGAGAAAATGGCTGTTAGGCATAAAATAGTACAGGATGTTATGGGACTGCAATTAATAAATGTGAGTTCAGTTTTCACTCATGAAATTTATTAGATGGTCATTCAAAGTGTTGCCATTGTTTTAAATTATTTATGAGAATATGCATATGATCCCACATGCATCTCCTTGAGTTTTTTTTTATAGCGTTACCATTATTTTCGTCTAGAGCTCGCTTCCTGAGTTTGGTTTTAACAGTGCTAGTGTTTTTTCCTTGCAGGACTCGCCTATATGAGAACATGCGTATGATCCCCCATGCACCGGGTGTTCAGATGCAACCCATTCCAGAGGATGCCATCCCTGATGATAGCGACGCTGAAGACGAGGCAGAGAACCCAGACAAACGTATCTCAATCATGGCTCAAGATAAACGTATCTCTCGTGATGATGAGTTCTCTGACAGTGAAGATGAGGGTGAGGGCGGTAGACGCGATCATAGGTCACACAAAGCTAAGAGATCCAAGACGGAAGATGGAACAGGCAAAGAGGCTGATAAAGGTCAGTATTAAACAGAGTTAGTATTTAAACCTATGAGAATTTCAGGTGCTTTATTTAAATTTTAGTTTCCCCAATGATCTTCAGGACAATCATATCAGTCTAGTGGTTTGTAACAATCAGGTTAAAATAAACCACTTTTTTTAACTGAATTTGGCATAGGATGAACAAATCTTGACAGAACATATCTGTGTTGGTTTCAAGTAAACGTTCTGATGCCATTCAATGCATGAGTATGTATTCATTAAAAGGCTTTCATAGGATTCTTTTTTCAAATTAATATAAGTAGCTTCATCTCATGATGTTGAAGTAGATGTCATGAATAGCTGTTGTACATTGTATTTAATCATAGTGAGAGCAATACTTTTAAATAATAATTCAATATTTATATAGCTCCTATCAAAATTTCTCTAAGCGCTTAACATCACAAAACCTAACTACTTAACTTAATAGACCAAACTTACTTATCAACTTAACTACCTTACATAACATCCAAACTAACTGCCTTACATATCTAAATGACCAACTCAACTACGTACATATTAACTGTAAAAATTATACTATTTACGGAGGAGATATGTCTTAAGTGCTACTTTAAAGGAATAAAGTGTACATTAGGACATTGCTTGGACCATCATCCCTTATTCTCATTGATACTTTGTTTTGTCTCCCAGAATCAAAGTCAAGTGATACAACAAAGGAACTAAAACCTGCTGATCAACAAGCCATTCCAATGGATACAACTCCTGCACCTCAAGCTAAGAAAAGGTATGTCATTCTCTTGTCACCAGGGGGCGCTGTTCATAAAGATGTTAATAAGTTCTGCACAACTGGAGACCCTTTTCTTTGCTAAATTATTGACCCCATGTTTCCCTCATTAATCAACACAAAATGGGGTGAATTTCCTATAATCCAAATCAAGTTTAGACAAAAGAAAAACTTTGCATTTAGATTCTCAATGAATGAGGCAATAATTTCAAGCTGAAATAATCAGATTTCAACTGAAGCTGACAGAGATCAAAGTGATTTAGAATCTGATTTGGCATTAGATCGTCACTAATCAAGCATGTGTAAAGTCATTCATTATTTATGAATAGCTTAATGAATCACAGCCTAGTATGCTGCACTTTAGAAGGATCAATTTATTTTTATCTGTAGAAATGCCCTACTTTCTTTCATCAATTCTAAATCCTGTCCTCAACTCATCTATCATGTGCCAATCTCATAACTCACACATTGTTTTCATTTGTCTCCTACACCCGCCTCCATCCCCACAAGTTAATCAATAATCTTTATGTACCTGCACATAGGCTCTGTAACTCAAAGCCATGCGTTTGATCATAGGGCTATTCTTTTGCACCCGATGGGTGTTGCATATAGCTGTTCGTAAGTTAAGAGCAACTTTAATTACGACTGGTGATCCTTTCTTGTGGAAAATGGTATATTCATTAGCGATAGCTAAGTGTGTAAGAAAGGTCCACCAGTCGTTCTTAAAGTCGGTCTTAATTTACTAAAAGCTTTATGAAACGACCCCCAGATTACATTGATCATATGTGCAAGCATACAAGTCAACTGTACTATCAATCGCAAACCTTTGTTCATTGGGCCTGTGATTATATGTCAAGACTTTGGTTTCAGAAGGTACTACATCATCATTTTACTCAGATAAAAACATCTGGGACCACCATCCAAAGGGCTGTGTGTGATGTATGAGATGGTGAATAGACTGGTCACTATCCCATTGCATGACTATGAAGGTATGAGATGGTGAATAGACTGGTCACTATCCCATTGCATGACTATGTCCTACTCAATCCTCCATCTGATTCAATCAAAAGACATGAAATGAAATGAACTGTGTCTATATTAATAGATTGATTATCCTTTGTGTTCTTATCTTGCAGTGATGACAAACCAGAATCCAGCAAACCTTCAGAAGGCAAGGCTAAACCACCTGAGAAAGACCAAGGTCAGTTCTTAAATGGTCAAGTTGATTATTTCCTGACTGCTACTCAAGTATTAATTGTTATATGACACTGTGATTTGATTGGTTGTTTGATATCGATCATTCAGCCGATTTTGCAATGACATCATCAACCATGCAATTTTGGATCCATACGATTTTGTCCATTGCACTCGCGCACCGAGACTGCAGCTCACGCACCAGCAGTGCGCATGATGTAATGACGTAAAAATCAACAGACCAAACTGGCACTGCATGAGCATGTTTTGCATCGAAATCATTTATAGGTGTCATTTAAACCAAATAATGAATTTTTTTCATTCGTGCAATGGACAGAATACTTCATTCGGTGAAAGATGAAGTAATGATCCATTCATCTCGGCTACCCCTCGTTGAATGGATCATTTTATCTTTCACCTCATGAAGTATTCTGTCCATTGCACTCGTAAACATTCATTATTTGTATACTAGCAAACACACATTTGGAGATAGTTCGCTATTACTTCTCTCCAGGTTACCCTTTTAACAAGGTTCCTCTGACATTTTTGTGGGTTTTTTTCTTCACTTTTATATGATATACTATAATTGTTTGCAAATATCATTACTCAGAACCTTTTAAATCTCGTTTGCAAGGTGAATACATGAATGATCTTTGTTCTGTACTGGATTGGTGAATCTCCTCAGTCAAACTCTTTTGGGACTTCACAAATCTGTTCAACTTAGGACAAATATTATCTAAGAAGATGTAAATAACATGTGTTGGTATTTGACTTGGGCAATTATTTAACTTAATGAAGGTGGACTTTAGTAGAGTCTACTTTATGTGAGTAGCTAAGGTCTTAAGTTGGTGCCATTCAAAGTGATTGCCTAAGATGCTTCATGATTTGACATTCTGTTAATTTCCTCCATGTAGGTGAAGCTTCTCCTGCTGATCCGAGTGTCCCTGCGCCCAAGGTGACCGCCCCCACCGAAGGAACCACCCCTGCCGTTGGTAACCTCTCATCAGGCCCTGCCCAGCCCGCTACAGCTCCGACAGCCACCCCTGCGACAGAGAAACAAGATTGATGACAGGAAACAGTCAATGAACTCTATAAACAAACACCCACCAATCTTGTTTCATATGAACTAAAAGGAATCATATCAGTCAAGGAAATGAAAGCCATTCATCCCTGTGTAAATGCCAGACCTTTGATACATCCTCAAGCATATTCACAATCAGGGCACAGTTTCATGAAGCTAGTCTTCACTAACAAGGTATCATTATCAACAGCTTTCATAGGTACAGTCAGAGAGCAGTGCCTCTCAACCAATCATAAAAAGTACTCAGGACACCATTGCAGAGAAATTTTTAATTAAACACACCTCAAAAGAAATTTCAATGCAAATTGAAACATTTTAGACTTGCATTTGATTTTTGTTTGTAAGGTGCTCTAAAGTACAACCCATTCTGCTACTGGACCTAGTAGCAGTCATGCCAAATTTCAAGCTTAAGCCTGAATTCAAGCTTTATCAACTTAAATTACCTATCAAGCCTTCATGGAACATATTTTTTTAATTGATGCTGTAAATGTTTTTCTCAGAAGTTATTTCACTTTTGAGTTGAATAAATAACTAACATAAATTACATCATCATGACATGTTTAACGTGAGGTTGTTAATTTCACATTACATGAATGATTTGCATGTAAAACTGTCAGGGTTTTTAAGCAATGTGGTATATTCCACAATCTTATTGCCAAAAATAGTGCAGTTTATGTGGAATATGCGATGTTCTGTAACTACACATGTCTATGGTGGGGAATAGAAGAACTGTAGTGTTTTCCACAAATTATGTCTCTTCAAAATACTTGTTTAATATCTCTGTCAATGACTCTCAAGTGCAAATGTGACAATCCTTGGATTGCAAGAATAAATTGGTATCAGCTTTTAAGTGACCTTGGATAGAATGGATATAAGTATCAAAATGAATGTCCTTGGCCTGTATCATAAAGCATATTGATTTGGGGATTTCAAGTTCAGTGTTGACCTTTTGGTGTTAGCGTGGGGTCGATCTTTACACGAGTATAACACCAAACATAAAATGAAGATGGTCATGAAAAGTCACTCACTAGTTGTTGAGATGTCAATAATGTGATCTGGATCAGTTTTACAAACTCTGAGTAAGTTTCGGAGCAAGGGGAAGCATTCCAATTTGTGCTTCCAACACCGGACTTGAAATCACCCATTGTTCCTGTAGCTGCATTTTACAATTGAACAATAATCAATGGAATCATTCATAGAATTGAGCCCTATGATCAATTGATTAGTTTTATGTCACAGGGCCATAGAGGCTCTTCAATCTCTGTATTTTAAATACATGATTAGACCTGGTAGGCCTTTTGAAAGCAAATTTTATAGAATTCAAATTTACATAGAAATTGTCTAAAGTTAGGAAATTTATGAGAGTTATGTGTTCATAATTTTCATTTGCATGGAAGTGGAATTGTCTGCCATATCAGGGAGCTGTATTGTTCAGTTTTCTTGCTAAATTCTTTAAAATAACAGCACACATACAGTGCGTCTGAACCTTTCTCTACACTCTCAAAACACGTACCATTCCTGAATTCTTTCACCCTTGTAAATAATAAACCTTGAATGATTGATTGATGTAGTAAATTATGCTAAAAACATGTCTGTTGAAAGATAGCAACAGACATTTTTCTAATGATGATTATTTGGGATTTTTTTATACGGTGCATGTACAAGTAGAGAGAGAATCAGTGAGGTATAAGTATTAGTACTTCATTTTTGGGTGTAATATTATTATACCTCTTTTATAGACATTTGTGTATATTTTTTTGCGCTCTCCCAATTCCCCCCCCCCCCCTCCCCTCCACCTCTGTCTCAAAGATGGAAATCTTATTTTGATGTGCACAAAACTACACATATAATAACACAAAAAAGGGAATTGATGGCAAAAAGAAGCTGCTGAAAACTGCTTATCTAATAAAAGAGAGCCAATGGAGTAAATTAAAAGTCAAAAGGGGCCTAAGCTTTCGATCCTAGCAGTATCTTCGTCGGAGGCAAAATGAGGGAATTCTTATATACAGTGGTGCTCAAAATGTTAGTGAACCACATCAGAAAAATGAACAAATTTAATGTGCTCATGTTCTGCCATGTTTTAGATATTTAATTTCGAAGTCAGGTGATACAATATAACATTTAATAAAGCTTGTTTCTCTGGGCTTGCTAATCATTATATTGTTGTCTACATTCAACACTCGGCATGAAGGGGTGCATTACATGGTAGGGTTCACCAGCTTTTGAACAAAAATGTATAATTACACACAAAAAGTGTAAATTGTAAAGGTAGGTTTTCTTCTGAAAGTTATGAATATTTCAAGCTCCTCTACTGTTTAGACACACCATGTAAAATAGTGGTTCGGGTCTCGTTTGGTCCAATCTAGTAACTATGGTACCTTTTCATACATGTGTAGAAACAAAGAAAATTGAAAAAAAAATAATACTTTTCCAGCACGGAGCCATGAAAGCCTCTCATATAACTCCAGGGGCCCGTTGCAGAAAGAGTTGCGATCAAACGCAACTCAAAAAATCTTGCGCAGCGTGATTTACAGCCATTGAAGCACCCTTATTCAGGACTTGCGCAAAAGATCTTTATTTTGAATTGCGTTTAAACGCAACTCTTTCTGCAACAGGCCCCTAACCTCTTCAAGAAAAATTGCTTTTATTTAATTTGTCATAACCACTTTTCTACCCTGTATTCTAATGTGTACAAAACTTTTTTTTCTATTCAGATTTTGAACATTTTTTGTACATTCATATTTCCTGTATTATTTTGTGTTTAGTATGTGGTCTGTTTTGTTTTGACTCTGTATATTTTACATGATCTCAAAAAAAGGACAAATAAATAGGAAGAACAAGGTCTTGTTCTCTGAAATAGATATGTGTCTATTGATGTGATGTATTTCTATTATTTCTTCAATTTAATGTGCAACTCCTTAGTAGAAACAAGTAAATGGCTTGGTGCCTTTACTGATGTAAATACATCATTGCAGTGGTGCCTGGCCCCCCATAGCATTATTATGATTAATCACTCATCAAGTCAGTGTAATCAATTTACATTGTCCTGGGGGCTTCATGAAGCTGTTGTGCATGATTTGTGACATTTTCTTGCTTTGAAAATATAAAATTAGATTGTACTTTATGAAGATTTGATTTTGCTTCCATTGCTTGTTAAAGGGTAAAGTCCACCACAACGAAAAGTTGATTTAAATGAATAGAGAAGAGAAAACATGAAGAGCGTAATGCTGAAAAAAAATAAGTGTAGCATGCAAACAGCTTGATGAAATGCAACCCAAATTTAGGTGAATTATAAAATTGCTAATTGCTTATTTCTTACTCTACGTGTCTCATTCTCTTCTCTTTCACTCCCTCTCTTCCTCTCCCCCTCTCTCTCTGTCTTCCCAGACCCTTCTCAATTTCTTTCTCTTCTTACATTCCATCCTCTCTTGATCTATAAGAAAGCAAATGAAAGTGAATCACTGACCAAATTGCGACTTTACTATAAAATTTGTACTGATTTAATGATTGGAATATTTGAAATTGAATATCAAACATTAAAATAAACTATTTCTTTGTCAAATTGAAAACAAACCATGATTCTGCTTTTCACACATGGTGAGACAATGCTTAGCAACATATTTCAGCAACATTTTAAGTTGGACGTTGATGCAATATCCATGTTTCATCTGGGTTTTCTAAACACATATGCATCAAATAGAAATGATGAAATTTTATGCTATGTAAAATAGTTTTACAGTACTTTCATACAAATTTGTTTACAAATTTTTGGCATTACTCCTATTTGCTTAAGATGCTTGATCTGTAATGAAAATCATAAGTCAGAGAAAATTGGAACCAGTTGGACTCAAACTTGCCATCTACTGTTGCTGGGCAGCGACTTAACCACCTGGTTCACGGCTAAGCCACGATGAACTGGAATTCAAATACCCTAGATCCTCTTCTCTCTGACTCATTAGTATCTGAATGCCATCCGCCATGGACAATAGATGGTAAATTAAACAAATAAGAGTAATACCGAAAATTTGTAAACAAATTATAATTTCCTCCTATTAAAGCCTCTTCATTTACTTTCATACGAATTTATGATATATTTGACGGCAAAGTTCCTGAAATCTGCCATTTTTCAGAATAAACAATACGTCCAGACATAACAACTGGGTATAACAAGTTTGTGTTAGTAAAAATATGCAGCCTTGACTACACAACATTTTTTGTCACACAATGTCGTGGGCATGGTATCTTAGACTAAGTAAATGACCAGAATAATGCATCATGGGTAAGGATCAATCCAAGGAACTACATGCATAATTTAAGCATTTAGCTGCTGTTGGCTTTAAAGATAAATTCCAGTTCTGGTAACGATCTCAAAATGACTTTTTACAGAATCTAATATAATGACCACCCAAGTGTCTGTTTGTATGAATAAAAAATATGTGCCAAAGGATTCTGGAAGAAATTGTGTAATTGCTGAGAAATAAGCAAAATAAGCGCGGATTCGGTCACTTAATTCCGTCGGGTCTTTATTCCAGCAATAATAATACACTGTCCCACGTGTGCCTATCTGTGTTGGTGATCTTCAGTGTGAACATTTTTCAGCGTAGATTTCAAGATTTCACAAAGTTCAGTTTATGTAACTGTACCAGATCTAGATCCTCAATGAGAAACAGACAATTAAGCCTGGTTTTACAGACTTTCTCATGAAATCAGTGTTTACTGCAACTACTGGCATTTCTCTTTAACTCCTTTCTGACGAATCCTAGATGGTCACATGATGTCCACTCATAACTTGGTCTTGAGCTGATGCTGTTTAAAGGGAATGTCTCATATTGGTACAACTCCTTGTGAAAAGATCCAGGGGTGGTATTCTGAAAATTCTCTTAATTTTTCATCTAGATATTCTTGTAACTCAGCAAGATAACAGCTTGCTAAACTTCTCACAAATTGGTATTCTAATAATTGTCTTTCTGTAAAGACGTCCCATATTCAATCTCTGAGAAGCCTAGTATTTTATTATCAACCAATCATTAAACTGTTTATATGCTTAGGTCTACCAATACAAGCATCTCTTCTGAAAAATAATTAATTGCATGTTTAACATGAGGTGTGCTTTCCCTTACGCCCTGGCACTTATGCTTGTGCACTACGGTGATAAAAAATACACATGGCTGTTCTCCTAGTCATATTTTCTCTGAAAAGATTTATCATCTTGTATACCAATCTTTTATTGCTGAAAATTTTACCAATCCATCTCTGTAAAGTTCTCAAAATGTCTCCTTTTTTAAAAACATGATGTTCTTGCAAGATGCAGAAAGAAATTATTATAGTTTAATTAGAAATAATATCCCCTTATAAATTTTCATGTATTTTGCAAAGAATTTAACAGAACACAAAGATAAGATAATTTTAAGAATGAAAAAATTTATCTCGATATGTTATCTTGTGCACAGAGATATTGATACGCCATGTGGGCGCATCTTGGTCTAGTGATTCTGACTCGCCTTTCAAATTGAGGGTCATGGGTTTGAATCCTAGGCGTGGCATGCTTTCCTTCAGCAAGAAATTTATCCACACTGCTGCACTCAACCCAGGTGAGGTAAATGGGTACCGGCAGGAAATAATTCCTCAAAAAGCTGTGTGCACCTGAATCAGTAGCCTAGCTTAGCCGGGTAATAATAATAGCAGGGCCCGCTGGGAGAACAGTTTTCAGAACTGAAGTGGCTACCCTGGGTAAATATACCGTTATTATTATTTATCATACGTGATCAGTGAAAGTTACAAGAAAATTTATAGGAAAAGATATAAGAATTTTTAGAATACAGATTTTGTAGTATTACTCTTATGATACAAGAATATTTATCTTAAGGCAATTTTCAGAATACAGCCACAGAAGAGTCATCTCCACCAGTAACTGACTGAGAAACTAATAGATAGAGACCTGATATAATGCCAACATCCCGGTGGTATATATAGCATCTCACCAGATGATAGGATACATTCCTGGTAGGAAGCTTGACGGAACAACGGGAATGCATCCTCATCAACATTCTCAACATCCACCTGAACATAAACAAAGAGAACGAAAAGTTATGAGAAGGCGATATACAATCATTGTGAATTTCAAGTTTTAATGTTATTTATGAAAAGCATTATAGTAAATATCCACTCGAAAGAACTGTATTTCATATGCCCTAATACTCTACATTGCTAAAATGTTAAGGCTGAAAAACTGTGAGTAATCTCATGTACATTTTTGTATTAAGCAAGTAACAGTATAATCTTTTTTTAACAATTCCAAACATTTACTGCATACACTAATTCTTAGGTGCATCATGTGTTATCAAACATAAAAATCAACACAATAATCGCAAAACTCTATTAAATAGGACCGAGATTTATTTCTAAACAATATACACCACTTCAATTTGGTGGGAATATTATTATTGACCTCAAAATTGATAAATACCTGGTTTCACTGAATTAAAATTAATAATAATATCCCACCTGGCTAGTGTTTGATAACAATCCTTCATGTGGGTAGAGGAGACGTGTAGAATCCTTGCAGTATAATCGGACATACTTCTTACCAACCACCTGGCATCATGAAGCAAAAAAAAAATAACAGGCATTTTTACATTGAAATCAACAAGACAAGATTGATATAGTTCCATCTAATATTACACCACCTAGTTTCAATGGTTAAATGAACTATTTATGAACAAAGTACCCATTTGACAAAGAGTATTTAGAAAATACAAAAGAGAAAAGTAGATATAGAGACCAAGACTGAGAATGATATTAAGCTGGAACAGGATGGTGCAAAATCCTTATGTAGAAATTGGGCTATATCAGGGATGGAGACACTGCCTGCAACTGCGGGAGGATCAGCCCCCCACCATGCAATGCAATAGATATATGAAGTTTTTTAACCCCAAAGCCAGATCTTGTACCCTCCACTGAATGAACAGGACTTGTGCAGTGACCCGAGAAGAAGCATAGACTACTAGAAAATGGCAATTAGACAATATTGATTGATCAAAAGGGTTTAACTTTTTTGGTATAAGACTATATAAGAAGTAGACCAGCTGATTGTTGATCAAAGAGAATATAAACCCACGACACTACATCATGTAGTCATTTCCTCACCTGACATAGAAGGTTATGCTTGGGATCAAAATGAAGAGGTGAGACCGTTCCAGCTGGTCCAAACCAAGCATTGATATCAATATCCTCTTCATTCTCCTCTTCTTCTTCCTCCTCTTCCTTTGCCTCTCCCTTCTTCTCCTTTGTCTCTTCATCCTTCCCCTCTTCGTTCTCCTCCTTTGCATCTTCCTTCACTTTTGTCTCCTTTTCTTCCTTCTCAAGATCTTCCTTCATGTGATATTTTCCTTGTCCTGATACTGTCCTCTGAATGTCTTGTTCCTTCCCTCTATCATCTCCTTCCTTTCCTCCATTCTCTCCTTCATTCCTAGAGGAGGCTGGTAGATGCAAGCAGCAGTAATCTGGAATGCAGATGTCAGCTTTCAACTCTGGAATCTGTCCAAAAAAGGAGAGATCATCGTCAGCCATCAAATAGTATCAAGCAATAGATACATAAACTTAGATTTTCAATGCAAGAGTCAATTTCTCTCTTTCAAAATAATGTTTTATTAAAAACGATGAAAATTTACATTTTTGTTTACATATTGGGAGCAAATTACCCAACGCCACTAAACATATTTGTTTTCATTTTCCTATTACATGTGGGTGCGTCATGGTCTAGTGGTTCTGACTCTTGCCTTTGAAACAGAGGGTCGTGGGTTCGATTCCTAGCCAAGGGGTGTTTTCCTTCAGCAAGAAATTTATCCACACTGTGCTGCACTCGACTCAGGTGAGGTGAATGGGTACCCGGCAAGGTAATTCCTTGAATGCACTGAGCGCCGGTGATGGTAGCTTGAGCTAAAGCAGGAGTAATAATAGCAGCGCTTTGTATCCTCAGGCAAAGAGCGCTTTATAAATCAAGCTGTTATTATTACATAAGGAATGAAGTAAATTTCATGTAGCACGTTATAATTAACTCTGCCCCATGCAAAATCAAAATTTCATCTTGAAATTTGTAACTTTTTGCTTTATATAATCTAGAGGGTGCTTCACAAAGAATTAAGTCTGAATAAATTCATTCAAAAAGTGTCAATGTGCATATCAAAACACACACACTCCCATTTATCTCCTGAGCATGATTTGATTGATGCATTTATATACCACAAAAAACTGAGAATAATAATATGCAACATTTATATATATAGCGCTAAATACAAATGTCTATAAGTGCTGCATACTATTACCCGCCTTTCCTGATCGGGTGCATCAAGTATTCAAGGAATTCCTTCCTACCGGGTACCCATTTACTACACCTGGGTGAAGAGTGGCAAATGTAGATAAATGCCTTGCCAAAGGACACGACACTGAGCCAGAACACCTCCATTCATCTTTAGTTATTAGTTAGACTTACGTACCTCCCCCCCCCCCGTCCTGAAAAAATGTTTGACTCACAAAAAATGATTTACAGAAGGACAATTGTGCAGAAAGTACATGTAAGCTTAGATTTTTCACACTTCTAGCCTTCTTATTTCACTTTTGAGAGTCAGAAGAAAGGCTGTACCTGATCAAAGAGTTGATGCTGAGCTAGGTACCCCACCCTCGGGCTGAAATCAGAATCCTACGTCAAAAAAGGAGAAATGAAGAAACACTAAACAGATATTAGTTGGATATAACATTCATTTCCCGCTGGGTTATATTTTTCTCAGGGATTTATATTTGACCGAAGCACACATCGCTCGCTGAGGTACAATATTACCTCAGAGGGGAGATGAAATGTTATTCATTAAACAGACAGACCAGACGATATCTGTTATATTAATTGCATAGCCTATTGGCCTATGTACATTTGCTACTCAGAGTCTGCATTGGTTATGCTCATATGGTTTCCTGCTGCTCTGAGTTATACCTTGTGGCTCGGTCGTATTCTGAACTCAGGTTTAATCAAACTCTGGTTTAAAGTTGTGGTTTAACTATGGAAAGCCAGTTATTACATAAATCTCTAACAGTAGAGGTTCAATGTATCAGCTCATTTTACTCCCAAAACATTAACTGCCTGGGAAGTATAAGTATGACAGTTGTGTTCATCATTAAATAATTAGTGAAGAGCTCAGTAAACATGAGAAGCATTCGCTGTAAACAAAATTTTGAAACTTTTGGCTTCCCATAATTTTAGCGCAGAATTAGACCATGGTTTTAGTCAAACCCGACTTCAGAATACGGGCCTCAGAGTCTGAATTGATTATGCTCACATTATTTACTGCAGCTGCGCCTCATTTGTCTATTGTTAAATGCTATATAAAAGTGGCATAATGTTATAATTATTCTATTGAGATAGTATAATGCAATGAGATATATTCAAACATACCTTCTCAATGATGATATGGTGATTGATGAAGTCATTGAGCGTCATCAATGACTGTGACCAACTATCATCTGTATACTTGGATCCAAGCTCAATTGGTACTGTACGCTTTCCAGCAATCTGACACAGGTACGACAGGCTGTAATTTGTAATTAAAAACAATCCATGTTTCCATAATATACATTACATACAAGGGTTATTAGGTTAATATGCATTGTACATTTAAAGGTCAAGTCCACCCCAGAAAAATGTTGATTTGAATAAATAGAGAAAAATCAAACTAGCAAAACGCTGAAAATTTCATCAAAATCGGATGGAAAATAAGAAAGTTATGATAATTAATAAAATTTTGCTTATTTTTCACAAAACAGTGATATGCACAAATCAAATGAAAAACTGGATGATGTTCCTCACTCACTATTTCTTTTGTTTTTTATTGTTTGAATTATGCAATATTTCATTTTTTATAGATTTGACAATAAGGACCAACTTGACTGGACCATATAGTATTAAACAATGCTCATTCCACATGTTCAGGGAGGAATTAATCGTTGTTTCACTTGTCAATGATGAGAAAGATAGAATATTCCCTATTTAGTAATAAAATACAAAAGAAATAGTGAGTGGATGACGTCATCAGTCTCCTCATTTGCATACCCTCCACGATGTGCATATAACTGTTTGGCCAAATTAAGCACAACTTTTAAATATCATAATTCTTATTTTACATCTGAATTTGATGAAATTTTCAGTGTTGTGCTTGTTGGATTTTTCTCTTTTTATTCAAATCAACTTTTTGTTGGGGTGGGCTTGTCCTTTAAATAGGTCAATGTGGCTTTACCATTAATTCACAAATTAGCTGAGTTCAATTTCTATACCTCAAAGATAAGGGTATTGATTGATAAAAACCTGATTGATCTAAACTCATTTTGTCTACTTTCCATTTAGTCTCATCCCTAATGGGGCTAATCCTACTTCACATACAACCAGTTCACAGGCCCCCAATGTAAAAATGTAATACATTTAATTGTGAAAGGTCATGTCCTTTAACCTACAACCCCTGGTCAGGGATTTCA
The DNA here is from genome assembly GCF_018143015.1 of Lytechinus variegatus. NCBI lineage: Eukaryota > Metazoa > Echinodermata > Echinoidea > Temnopleuroida > Toxopneustidae > Lytechinus > Lytechinus variegatus. The sequence continues at coordinate 446,856 of NC_054756.1, forward strand.
ATTAGAAAAAAAGGTCATCATTCAAAACCCCCAAAACTGTTCTTCTTTTCCATTTTTCTTGCTTTTGAAAATTTTAGGGGGTTGAATCGAACAACCCGAAGCCCCCTGGCTTGACCTACCTCCATTGTCTATGACTCATAGCAGGCCAATGGGTCATAGCGCCCTCTATGACGACTGGTGATTCTTTCTCCATGTTATCAATCAAGAATGAATGTAGAGAAGGGGTCATCACTCTAGGTATCTCATGGTCTTCATGGATGATGGGTTCATGGTGATGAGAAACTTTCATTCGTTTCTGGTCCTGTGTGAACAAAGAATAGACCTGTTATGGTTGTTCTTTGGTGACACGACAAATGCTCCTGTGACATTTGCTCCGGTCTTAATATCTCAGAGGGTATAGGGTTAGAGTTAGTACTGCAATAGAGTTTTTAATGCTGAATAATGTAAAGATAAGGATTATCGTTCATTTTGTTTTGGAGGTTAGGTTTTTTGTCGTCGGAGCAAATGTCATGAAACCGTTTCTTTCCTGGGGACCAAGTGATCTGGGAACCTGTTTCATAAAGGACTTCAACTGTTGTAACTTTGCCTCTATGGTAACTACCATGGTAACAGCCCAGGGCCCAGTAGCCAATCACAATCAAGGATTCCATGGAAGCTGCCAGAATGGCAAAGTCACAAGAGATTGAACTTTTTATGAAACGGGCCACTGCTCAAAAGTATCTCATCAATTTATCTTAATAAACACACTGCAATGTTTGGAATACAGTTTGAATAAATTGTTATATTCAATTCAATGGTTTGATGAATGACACCTGTGTCATAGCAAAATGCTGAATAAAACATATTCACAATGGTTACTGCTACTACTATCTAACTAGTCAATCACTGTATGAAGGTACAATATCAATACTTAATACATTTTTAAGCATATCTATTAAACGAAATAATAAATGAGGATTCATAACTCAACACTTGCAAGTTCATATTTAGTATAGAACTGCCACACATTGCCACCATGAATACCAATCAAAATTAATTTTCTTCTGAACAGACCTGATGGGCGACACTGCTTCTATCATTATCATCTTCTTCTATGCATCCTCTATTCTCCCTGGAGTCTGTATCCATGGCAACCCCTCCACTGGCATGGAGACATGATGCAAGTTGTGTTAGGATTCCATTCATAATGGGAGCTCCCATCAGCAATCCTCTATCACAGGCAGACAGAGCCTCCTAATCAGAGACAAAGAATTTTGAAAAATTAAGTTTCTAAGTGACGCATTAAATTCTGAAATAGTCAAAAGACAAAGATTTCTAGTTGTGTGGCTTCTTGACTTATTCTACCATGATTTCAAAAGACAAATTTTACCTTTTATCATCTCCATCAACATCCCCATCAACATCATCATCATCGTCATCACATCATCAACATCATTACCATCACCATCATCATCATCACCATTACCATCATCATCATTACCTTCATTATCATCATCATCACCATCAATGACTTCATTATCATCATCATCATTATTATCATTTCCATCATCATCCTCACCACCATCATCATCATCATCATTATCATCAATATCTTCATTATCATCATCATGATCTCCATCACCATCATCATCATCGTCACCACCATCACCATCATCGTCATCATCATCATCATCATTACCACCATCATCATCTTCACCATCACCATCATCACCATAATCGCCATCATCATCACCATCACATCATCATTACCACCATCATCATCATCACCATCACCATCATCACCATCATTGCCATCATCATCATCACCATCATCATTACCACCATCAACATCATTGTCACCAACATTATCACCACCATTACCACCGTCATCATCACCATCATCATCATCACCTGTAAAGCAGAAATCATACAAGGTTATTCATCATTTCAGTTCAAAGAGGTGTATCATACCTGTATGACCTCTGGTGTTTGAGGTTTCTTGTTGATGAAACATAACACCTTGATTAGAGAGGCATATGAGAATATATGTCTCCATCCAATTTTTACATCTTTCCAATGACCTAGAAAATATAATATAAGAAACAAAAGTAAGAAAACTCAGGTAATAACTAAGCTATGTATATAAAGACGCTCATTATGGTTTGTTCTGTCAAAAATATCCTGAACACAAAAATATCCTTATGTGAGCTTGACAATCAAAACACATGCATTTTCATTCAAACCTTCCTCACACTTTGCTCAATATTTCAATCTTGATATCACTCAAATTCATCTAAAAGGTACAAAAGTCTGTGATCAAATTTGCATTGTTTATCAGTGTTCTAATTGCATATTGCATTACAATAACAAAGGCACTTATTGGGCATTCACATATCCATATCTTATGCCTCCATGGACCAGCACACATTGATATTTGGTAGATTTTCATTACCACAATATGGTAATAAAAAGGCTGAATTAAAAAAAAAAGAAATGGTGATAACTCTATACCTGTGTTCAGCTTCTCCCAAGTCACATCAAGCAGCTCTTCAGATTGCTGCTCGGCAAGATGCCTGTTACCATGGAAACAATGCCAAACGCAGTCTTCCAGGAGACATTTGATGGCACTGGATCCAGTAAGAGAGCTCCAGTCAATCCCGGTCTCCAGCTCCAAACATTCTGGTGATGTTGGGAGAATATCTTCCATGGAGCAAAGATGTATCTCCTATTATAACAAGGAATGGTAAAGAATGAAAATGAAAGAAAACAGTTCCAAAATATTAAAATGAATGCATGATAGATCAAGGTCTGAATAAATATTGATTAAATTTAATTCAATTTCAATGTAATTTCAATTAAATTGACATTCAATTTCAGACAAGGAAAACAAATGTAATATTTTTGGTGACAAGTTGCTTACAGGAAAAGTTCACCCTGACAATAAATTTGTTTTAATGCAAATGAAGGTGAAGTTTGATGAAAATCCATCAAACAATAGTGGAGTTATGAATTTTAAGTTTTGATTTTGTGTCGTCACCCGACGAGCAGCTCCTCCATATTGGCAAAATGCGATATTATCTCAAAAATTGAAAGTGATTTCATTTGTATGAGAAATATATCATCACACCAGGCTACATTACACACATTTTATTCTCCCTTTTAATAGGAAGATATATTTAATCATCATGTTCCATTAAGAAATAGAAATTAACAAAATTTTGATTACACAATATAAGGAAAGCTGCTCACATATGATTATGACGTCGCTAATCATTACTTTTTAAAATTCTTTTGATGGATTTTCATCAAACCTTCACCAAAATAAAGAACAGCAAGGGCAGATGACTTGTCTTTCCATTGATGTATCAAGGGTTGCAGCATCCACTACTGTACCTCAGCTGGTAGCCCGTTCCAGTCCTTCACAGTGCAAGGCAAGATTGAATGTTATTTGATGAGCTCACCTGACACATCGTACATTGGAAATGAAGAGAATAAAACTATGCAGGATATAAATAAAGTTGTAAATCGTATCAAAAATAAGATCGAAAATCGGATCGGCAGTTAAGCTTCTAAAATCGAAATCGAATCGAAAATCGAATCGGCGATGTTTAAAAACAAAGCAATACATCAAAATTTTGTTCGCGGTCGCGCGCATCTTCCTGACAAAGTCACAAAGAAGAATGCATTGGAATGGAAGTCGCCAACATGTGCGATCGTTTGGAACATTGTTTTAAAGGGGTTTTGAGGTGTTATTGCTTTAAAATAAACAGTGATTTTTATTAGAAAGATAAACGAAAGACGCATCTTTCGAGCAAAGGTGCAAAGAAAAATGAAATGAAAATATTTCTCAAAGATCACAGGTTAATGAACGATCGGCGGGATATCTTTTATAAGTATTTTTAGGTGATAGCGATTTAGAATTATTGGAATGATCTCTTGATCTCGTACGACGCATCATCTTAAAGTCGCAAGTGCAATCAAAATGTAGTAGAAGACGCAAGCACGCACGATGATTTGAAATATATTATTAAAATGTTTTGGGTAGCTAGCGTTTTCAAATCAATTTATTAATATTACTATCTTGAGAAATGAACTTTTGATATCTAAGAAGAAATATAAAAGAAGCATCTCCCGACGAAGTTGCAAAGACAAATATATCATTGAGGTTGAGAAGATGTATATCGTCATAAACGATGTAAGAGTAACGCAATGAGCTCCGTCGATAGTACGACTTTTAGAAGTTCACGGCGGGGTCCGCTATCACCACGAGGTTGAAGAGAAGATTTATATCATCCTAAACGATGTAAGAGAGTAACGCAATGAGCTCCGTCGATAGTACGACTTTTAAAAGTTCACGGCGGGGTCCGCTATCACCATGAGGTTGAAGAGAAGATTTATATGATCATAAACGATGTAAGAGAGAAGCGCAATGAGCTCCGTCATTATCACGATCTTTAAAAGTTCACGGCGGGGTCCGCTATCACCACGAGGTTGAAGAGAAGATGTCTAGCATCATAAAGAGGGTAAGAGAGTAGCGCAATGAGCTCCGTCGATAGTACGACTTTTAAAAGTTCACGGCGGGGTCCGCTATCACCACGAGGTTGAAGAGAAGATTTATATGATCATAAACGATGTAAGAGAGTAGCGCAATGAGCTCCGTCATTATCACGATCTTTAAAAGTTCACGGCGGGGTCCGCTATCACCACGAGGTTGAAGAGAAGATGTCTAGCATCATAAAGAGGGTAAGAGAGTAGCGCAGTGAGCTCCGTCGGTAATACGACCTTTCAAAGTTCACGGCGGCGTCCGCTATCACCACGAGGTTGAAAATAGACTGTATATCATCCTAAACGATGTAAGAGAGTAACGCAATGAGCTCCGTCGATAGTACGACTTTTAAAAGTTCACGGCGGGATCCGCTATCACCACGAGGTTGAAGAGAAGATATCTATCCTCTTAAACATCGTCAGAGATAATACCGCGTCTTTCTCCCTGAATAATGCGACCTCTAAATAGCTAGCACCTCAAAAACAATCTTGAAATATGTTCTGAACAATCACGCACTGTATTAACTAGATCTACGCCGATTTTTTATTTTCGATTTTTTCCTTCAAGGGGCATGATCGAAGATCGGCAAGTGATCGCCGATTGTGGTGAAATCGAATGGAATCGGTTGCCGATTGCAAAATTGGTTACAAGCTTAGATATAAATAAATGAATGAATGAACGAACAAATGAATAAATAAATGAATAAAAGAAACTAAAAGAAAGGTAAACACAATAATTTCTGGCCTTTACTCTATAGACAGGATGATCTTTGGTCACACACGACACATCACTCACGAGAGCAATAACACAAAGCCATAGCTTAGACCTACATCAATATACATATGCGGGACTGGAGTCCAGTTAGAAGCCTGAATGGTTCAGTTTGACTTTTGTCTAAAACTTCATCATTTCATCTACAATTTACGTGTTTTTTCAAACATGATAGTCTACTAAATCCTGGTATCTCGATACTTACACAATTATTATTGAGCACTACGTAGATGACAATTGATTTATCGTCAAGAATGAATCTCACTTGTGACTTTCTCAAAAATATCGGAGTGATGAAGCAGCTAGCAGAAGGCTCACATTTCGTAGTCTCCTGCAGGTGCAGCAGCAGACCGTATGCTTTTCAAGTATGCAGGATTGTACTTTTGCCCGAACGTGTAACAAACAGCTTGGAAATGCCTTTTGTGGGAGAAGTTTGACAAACAAGAAAGTTGTGATTTTTTTTTTAAATTAAGTTATGGATGTAGATTATAGCCCGCATGATCGTAAACGTAAAGGTAGAGTCCACCCCAGAAAAAAAATGTTCATTAATAAAGAAAAATCGAGCTTGAGTCTGAAAAATTCATTAAAAAATCTAATGTAAAGTAAGAAAGTTTTGCTAATTTTTCACAAAACTGTTATATGCATAACTTAGTGACATGCAAATATGAAAGTCGATGATATTATTTATTGTTCGAATTTTCAATTTTTAATGTTGTCACATTAAGGACCAATTAACTTGACTGAAACATTAAATGTAAAAACAATGGTAAAACCACACACGATAATGAGGAGAAAATTTGAATAATTCACATTTCATATGGCGAAAAAATAAGAGAAATATAGTGGATTGCGTCATCATACCTCTCAATTGCATACCGACCAGGATGTGCACACAACTGTTTTTTAATCAAGCGAAACTTAAAAAATGTTGCGGGCCATGGCCTATAACTTTTTCATTTTTACACCCGATTTTTATGAAATTTTCAGTGTTATGCTTGTTGGATATTTCTCTTTTTATTCAAATCAACGTTTTGTTGGGATGGACATGTCCTTAATGACATTGTGATGTCGGTTATAAGATATAATATTTTAAGTCAAAGTTTTGAGAAAAAAAGATATGGTCTTGAACATTTTGTTATTGAAACTGAAATATTCTACTTTTGTTGCATGCATGAGGTGAAAGCTATACGAGATAAGATACATATTAATTATTCCATGAATGATATTAGTCAGAATGTGCAATCTGCTTACTAATGTTATATTTTACTTTCTTATCCATTGTCCTGTTTTCTACAAACCTTACAATTCTTTCCTTTTGGGGTCTTATTTAATTTCTTTTATATAAATAATTTCATTTATTTTATACCAAGGTTCACTGGCGGATCCAGGGGAGGGCAAAGCCGGCCGTGCCCCCCCCCCCTTGAGAGGCAATTTGTAATGTAAAAATAACGTTCAAATAAAATTGTGCCCCTCACCCCCTTGGAAAATCATGGATCCGCCCTAGCTGCTAAGGTTTGTATTAATTCCTAGTATAAAATAGAATAATTTTTATCTCGATTGAAAGACAAGATCACACGTTGGGTTCTTACCGAAGGAGTCAACTCCTATAAAGTGGATATCACTCGGGATGTGAGGAAATACGATACAGACTCATTAAAAACTCGACACCATTATTTAGTGTTTTTTGGGGCGCTGGTATAATTACAATCGCTGAACATGCTAAATAAACTCTGAAAGGATGCATGCCATGCTTCTATCTGCTGTCGCCTCTGTACTGTTACGAAGGATACTGACCCCCCCCCCCCCCCGGCCCTGTGTCCAATAAACGGGGAAAAGTCACAAAGGGTTCCTCCAGAAGTTACATTTAGGGCTCACTCTTTCCTGAATGTACTCTACATATTTGCCACTATGCAATAATTGTAATGCAGCTGAGCCCTGATATTTGTGTGCGAGCATGCGCAGCTCTACTGGCGTATGCGTGCTTGGGGAGTAGCCCCCACCCCCCCCCCCCCAAAAAAAAAAAAGAAGTTCCTCGAATAAGAAATAGATGAAAGAGAAAGAAATGAAATGTAAAATAAATGATTTTCTAACTATGTTAAAGTATATCTCATTAGATTTTCATTGAAAAAACAAATGTTCAAATGTGCTTTATTTAAAAAAGAAGCCATACTAGTTTTTTGTTTGATAATGCTCCTTTTCCAGCATTGTTCAGGGAAGTGTTTTGTTGATACTCTTCTAAACAGTTGTCAGATATGACAACTTTTTCCTTGGTTGATCGTTTGATGAGAAACACCGTTGTCTGACTGTTACTATGTTAATGAGCAAAAATGTATATCTTGAGGGAGCCAGGCATGATATAAGACCTATGGGGGATGACTTGTAAAGACAAAACAGACGCGAGCGAGCAAAGTATAGGACGCAAAACTTTTGACCTTTTAACACTTAAATTTGCAATGTGGGATAGATTTTGACATAACATCTTGTCAAAGATATTTCACCATTTTCCTTTCCTTTTTTCCCCTCCTGTCTCCTGTTTTATTTCAGGCGGTCTAGAAACAAACATTCATTGGGGCCAAAGACCCCCCCCCCCCCTGTATGCCAGCTAGTGATTAAGCCTATAATAAATGTCAGGGGAGCGCTTCATGAAAGCAATGTCGACCGTTTGTAAGACAAATGTGGGCAGGCTGCATTATAGTTACCATGGTAACTTTGCCATGATGCAATGGTAACTTTTATGGAGTCCTTGATTCTGATTGGCTGTTGATCAGCGTAGTTACCATCGGATGGCAAAGCTACCATAATAGTACATTTTATGCAACGGGGCCATGGTCCAAAATTATTTAATCTGACAATTGCAATGGTAAATTAAAGTGCTTATCATTCACTAAAACTCAAGGAAAGCTGTCAGATCTGACTTCTTGAGACAAATGTTGATAAAAATATTCCCCTGATAAAACAGTATTTTGTCAGATAAAAACATCCAACAAGTCCTTTCTCAATAATGCTCCCCATGAAAACTGCCGGGCCCCCAGAACTGTCTCGGATTACCGCCCCTATGTCGTGTTTATCAGAATAATTTCATTATTATAACGAAATATCTCACTCACATTGATTTGTTTGTCTTGGTCATTAATTGACCAAGGAGTGGAACATGTAAAAGATAAAAGAATTTCTTTTCGATGAATCAACAGGAACGGAATTCGGGGGGAGGCGGGGTAGCCGGGTATGTAGGGAGTCAAAGTAATACTCCCAATTTATGAGAACTTTTAAAAAATCTATCCGAGTCCATGGGGACTGTTCCTTTTTATAGCTGGTAAATGCAGTTTTGTATAAATAGGGACAATGTCTACTAAGGAAAATGCTTAAGACAAGTTGCCCTTTTATTTGAATTCGTATAATTCTAAACTAAAAAAAAAAAGAATTTTATTGTCTAATTAAAGTAAAATTTTCTATTATATTTCCTCTATTCTATTCTATTTCCTCACAGATGTAATCATTATGTTCATTGAAGTAAATATCTCATCACAAGGAAGTGCTACTGGGGGCAGGGGCACCCCCCCCCCTCCCCTGTGGTATTTCATTTAGAGACAGAAGTGAACGAGAGAGAAGAGGGAAGAAAGAAGGAAAGGACATAAAACGAGACCTGGATACCTTTACCTTTATTAGGTCGTCTCGCTATCCCAATCAAAACACTCTGCCACCGCCCAATGTCTCATACAATAAAAATGGCTGATGTGACCGTGATTCTTCTATGCATGGATAGTTCAGTAATCATGGTAAAATTGTAATATGGCACTAAAATCAAAATAGTTTTACATTTTGTAAACAACTTTTTTGTCGCATAGCAGTACAGATTTGACAGATACTAAGAGATACACCTTTTTGTGCTTGTGATGTAAGGGGAATATCAAATTCGAATCATAAAGAACAAGAACCAAGAGAGCTCTTCTTGTAAATTTACTTTTTCATAATTTGTTAATGATTCTATTTTTATTCATTTTACTGAATTATTATTGTAATCTACATTTAATGCGCTTTGATATAAACCCAAATATATAATGGAAATGGTTGTATAAACCAAGATATTAACGTAGTTCTCATTAATTTCAAAATCACATTCAGGAGCAGATCTATTTGTGGTTGTCATACAAACCTTGGACCTGCTCCCTTTTTTTTTTGGGGGGGGGAGGGGGTGGCTGGGCCCTCTTCCCTTTGTAAATTCTGCATCCACCCCTGGTCATCATGAATGGTTTTCTCATAACCAAAGTTTAGTTAAACCTGGGTTAACATATACAACACTTTTATGAAGTGCCAGTTGTCAACTTATTCACCAATTAAATTTTTTTCTTATCCTGCTGCAAAAAGATTTTTTAAAATTGAGTCGTGATATTGGAAGAATGTGATAAGACCAAAATATAATGAAAATTAATCTAATTTGTAAATAATTTCCACGATACATGGAAGAAGTATTATAAGGCCAGCATTCCACAGAAACGTGGATTAAATCAAAATTCTAGTTTGGACTAGAGTTAAACCTAGGTTTTACTATCAGAATACCATCCCAGGGCCATCTTACACAAAGTTACAATTGATCCAATTAATCAAAACTATGGACGGCCAGCAACGTCAACATCTCTTATGCATGTTTGTTCAAAATATTTTCTAACTATGATATATATTCATGCATTCATTGTTTACTTGAAAATTCACTGTGCTTCTCTTTGTTTACATAAAAACATTTTGCAAATTTCCAGTACAAAAAAACATGACACTGATGGATTTCCATAGAGTTATTATTGATTGGATCAATCGTAAGTCTTTGTAAGATGGGGTCCAGAAGTTCAACTTCATAATATTTCACATAATAAAATAGCACAAAATTAATACACTTCATATGAAAATAACACAAAGACACGCAAATGTTTGATATATTTCACTCTGTACTTTTATTATCTCTGTTGCATTGTACGATTACATTGCACAGACAATACAAATCACATGACAAATCACATGATTGTTGACATGAAAGTGAACAGAAAATGAAACACAGAGAAGGAAACAATCCTACACCAGAATACTTTCATAATACTATACCACTGCATTCTCATCTTACATCAATGGACTTCTAATGCTAAATAAGGCAACTGGTTTTAAGTGTGTACAAGCAAAAATCAATACAGATTGGATTTGATATCGCATATATATGCATGGCAATTACTTGTAGTTTGATAATTAATGGCCAAAGCTTTCATCTTATTTACTCCTGAAATAGAACATATCAGGACCATAAACAGATACAATTGATGTTCACAATTGATTGTAATTTGCTTTATATGGGGTAACAGTTTTATATTTATTCTTAATTGTACAATGGTTTGTGTTTATGAAACTGGGACCATATTTGATTCAAATAAATCTAGATAGACCATGTCTACCTTAATTTGTTTGAATTACTGCAGCTATGTAAATTGACTAAAACTAACCTTTATAATACAAACTTCATTTGTATCATGATCAATATTGAAGGAGAGACTCCATTATTTACAATGGAATTTGAGCACATTTCTTTTTTTTTTTTTGGGGGGGGGGTCCATCCTCATGTTGGGCTGGTTGGATAAAAGCAATTTGGAAATGTCACTTTCTTTATATCTTAAATGTTTTTTTTAATGAAACGTTCTTTTTCCAAAGAGAATATGCACCGGGAAAGCTATTGTAAGATGATACAATATGACAGTAACCAGTTTGACAGGAAATAACAAATGAAAGTATGATATGTTCTTGATTAATAATAAACAGTATTAATTATTATAATTCTTCAAAGCTGAAAGGAAAGGATTCTCTATTTTCATAAATCAATCTGCCTTGTCAGAAACATTCTTGAAGCTTGCCTGAACTATATCTCCATTCATTTATCAACCATATGGATCACTGACATATCAAGGATGCTGGTAGTATATGTTATATCACATGGCAGACATTACCATGACCAGTCAATATAACAAAATATACCATGGGTGTTCTATTACAGGATAGAGATGAGCATATATCCAAATGACACAATATATTCTTCCTGAATCCCACATCTTTATAGAAAAACATTTGTAAGGACTGGAATTTGTAAACAACTGAATATTGAAGGTCAGCGTTAGACTGTTTTTGTCAGAGGTCGACTATGAATAATCAATATTATAATAATAAACAAATACCATGCATTGTGTATTAAAGTTAAATATTTGGTATCTCCACTAAATTAATACACTGATTTCTGTTTATCTATATGTAATCTTAAATAGTTTCCCCCAAGCAGTACAATGCATAAAGTATATCATCCACCTGAAATTATTTTAACAATGTAAAATTGTAGTCATAAATTTCATAGACAAAAAATCAGTATGTATAAATTTCTTGACTTCAAATGCCTAATTGTCCATAAGTTTACTTAACATTTTAGAAGCAGAATACTGGATAATTAGAGGGTTTTCATTTCTATTTTCCTTTAACCATTTATGCTATACATATGTTGTAATACAAAGATCAAACACTCTTAACAATTGTTATCTCTGATTCAATTAAATAATGACTTCTTAAATAGGACTATATGTATAATACAAATATTTTTCTTCTTACATTTTCCTCAAAATTTCACTTCTTAATAAAATGTCTTTTTTTATAATATGTCATGAATACACACCATAAATTATCTAATTCCAATTCTAATAGAGAATAAAATGGAAACCTTAATCACTTTATAATGTTGACATTCACATCTTTGTGCATGCACATTATATTAGCTAGAATAATCTATACTACATCAAAATACAACCCTAAGATGATTATTTTAATCAAGGACCCAAAACACATACAGCCTAACAAAGGTCAAAGGTCACATATCCTCATGACTGAATGCATTGACTATAATGTACAATCAAACATGAAAACAAAAAAATATTATCCATCATTTATCTGTGTGTACCAGAATCCTAGACTTCCAATATATGTAGCAATATCATGTGTCTCTTGTTTTCAAATATCTTAATCACTTTGTATATTGAAATAATGAAATGAAATGGCTTTGGACAAAATACAAATCAGTCGCTCATATACCCCTTCCCCATTAAAATTGAAATACGCAACATTATCGGCTGTTTGCAGAAAAGCCCAATATAAATGATATTTGAAAATTTCAATGCATTATTTCTTCCTCCATTGCACCAATAACATAACAGTCAGTCATCATAAGAACTCTGTAGAATTGAACTGTGAAATTGAACTTGATTTTAAGGAATCATCCTTTTCACCCCAAAACGGAGTAAACATATTATGAGATATTTAAAAAAAAAAGAACTTTTTCTTGAAGCATCTAAACAAGGCACGTGCATAGGGTACATTTACAAATGCATGACACCAAACAGAGTTGTACTCATATCGCTCAGTAGAAATATAAAAAATAATTTTTTTTTTGTCTCCATCACACAAATGAACTAAGTCTAATCTACAGCCCTACGCTATCATATCTATGTACTGAATATGTTCAGTTACATACCCAAGTCCAGAGCTACATGTACATAATACCAAGTGCTAAAGTACAGTGATAAATTTATATTACTCAATCTATATGACACTCTTTGTACTAAATATACGTACATGTATCTGGAGACAGCATGTTTTACATATTTGATGTTTGTAATATACAGTACGTGGATTAATAGATTAATTAGCTCTCCTGCTGAGGAATACCCATTATAAATATCATCAAAATTTTAATGAATTAAATATTTAGTTTCCAAGAATTAACCCTAGTCAATGAAGACGAATGTCCATGCCCGCATAATTTCCCTACAATGACACGGGTTTGGGGCAATTTTTTTCTCCTCAAGACATTTCCTCACCCCCCAATGGCTTTATCAAGGTTTGTTTTTACTTAGTGTACTGCAGTATTATTTTTCAATGGTTCAGATTCACATTCGAATTTTGATGACAAATTATACAAAATTCTATTTCTTCTGCAAAATAAGTGATAAATTCTAATATATTCAGTATTTTACATGTACCACAAATAAAATCCCCTTTCATCCATCTTGACTTCCGAGGATGAGACATGATTTCATTCAAAAGAGGAATTGGAGTTACGGGAGATTTCAATCATTTTATTTCAAAATTTAATGTATCCAGAGTTGGTTATAAGAGTTTCATATGTGTATATAAATATAACAAAACATCTTCTCCCACTGCTAATTCTATATCAACATCAGAAAACTATTACAGCATGCGTAGGCCATTTTTCATAGTGTGTGAATGGTTCAACATTTAAAAATGGTAAATTCCTTCAAGAGCAAACAGCTGCATAAACTATCAACTAAAATATTCAAATAAACTTCTAATACATATTGTATGCAAGGTTATTACACTCCAATAAAAAAAAAATTTGTGCCTATTCAGAAAGCTATATTGAAGAATATGATGAACTCCGTTACATGTATGCATTTGATTCATGCATAGTAGGCCTATTCTATTTATAAAAAATAAAACTTGAATAATTTGTACATTTCATATATATTTTCCATTGCGCTGCCCTTAATTGTGACATCACTCTTATGAGATTGACACAAGAGTGTATTTAACACCATGTTTCAATCACAGTATTACTCTTTTTCAATCTAAATACTAATTTTCCTGGAATAAAACTGTGATTATTTTGTACTGATTAATTCTTATTCTTCCCTGCCCTCTGGATTCATTGTTCAGTTCAACATATTTCTCAATTTCTCTATTACTATCGGCAGCATGTGCTATCTTGTGATAGGAAAAATTGATCGACCAACAAGCCTCCCATGATAATGAATGTTAGTGGCGCATGTATACACATGTATTCCACATTACCCATTCAAAAGAGCTATCTAAAATAGACAGAGGAATTTTTAGAACCTCATTATATTTTATTCCATGACAAATGTGATTTTTCCCCCTCAAATTGTCACAATAATAATAATAAATTCAAAGTGATTCAAGTGACTTTTAAACAATAAAAGGGTTAATGGAATGAAAAATAATAGCTGAAATTGGGGAATAAATACCCTGTCAAGCAACATTGGAAATAAAAAGAAACAATCAAAAGTGAGTGGATAGCTAAAACAAGTAGCAAAGTAGAGCTCACATATGAATCAATGTCCACATGTACTATACCAATACATTTCATTTATTTTTTATTTTTTGCACAAATCATACATCTTCAAGATTTAATCATTTTTGTGGCTCAATCAGAAATGTGATTTTTTTGTAAATTTTCAAATAAAGTTGCAAATACATGTACACACAAAACAAACATGTACATTTCTGACTTATGTTTGAACAAGTAGAACTACAATGTACGTGTATGCAATACATGTACATAATTAAAGTAAACATTATCAGTTTCCATCATAAGTTGACATAAATAATCATTCAGACTACACACTTGAGTTTGTTATAAATAATGATTTGGATCAAACTTTATACACCGCATTTATCAATATTTACATTACATCTAGAATATGAATGACATGCATTCTCATGTGCAGTGCAGCAGACATTATGCACAATGTACATGTAATACATACAGTACAAGATAGATAATATATCTTGTCTATTGAACAAGAGATCAAGATATACATGTACTTAAACTACACATGATTTTATGGAAGAGCTGTCTCATACGCCTTTTCATGTATGTTTTATACAAAGTACATAGTGTACATAATTATGGTGCACAGTACATTACGTACATGAAAGGGATCATATTTCTTCAAGGGTTTTGGAACTATTGATCAATAAATAACATCAATTTTCTTCAAGATTACAAAGCCATTCAAAGGAGGTTCCTTTTCAACATAAAGCTTCATAGATGGCAGTTAAAATAACAATTCTAGTTTAAATAATCATTCTAACATATATCATCTCTGCCTCTGATCGTTGTGATTGCTTTGTTCTATTTTATGTCTATAGAGGGAGCACTAGTGGCATAAGAGGTCAATTGAAAGTTTACTCTATTCTCCAAATATTTACAAAACAAACACCTTGCACAGTGATTACGATGATGAAGTGAATAAATTACAAATTAAAAAAGAGATGTTTTCAAAATATATGATTATACACAGTAGGACATGTAGACTACACTCCAAAGCCATATGTACAGACATGAAAGCATTGATTTCATTCATTTTGCACCATAAAGCACTTAAGTGTCAACATATTGTATACACGTATGTTCATGCTAAAGAGTAAAGTTGAGATAATTCTTAAATACACATGCATGTACATATTTGACACACACTGTCCCAAACACAACTCTTAATGTGTACTGTAATTATGTTGGAATTTGAATAATTAGATATATGTGCTTGCATTACAGAGGAAAATTTCATGTGAAAGCACTCCTTCATGTAATGTACATCATGTAGTATTAAAAGAGAGCTTATCAGACTAGAATGTATTTGATCAAGTTCATGACAGGTATGAAAACTAAATACAAGACAGGAGTACTGGAGCATCATACTTGTACCAAAATAAGTTCGATGTGCTAAAAGGAAAGGGATTCATTTTAAAAGATATTCCTTGGAAGAAAAAAGAAAACAGGGGAATAAATTAATCATAAATGTACATGTTTGTAGCCCATAAACAATTTAGTTTAAAAATATCAAACAATTGAGAATTTAAGGTAAAAGCGGTTTAATATTACAGTTTAACTGTAATGTTAATAACTGTAACAACTTATTATGCCCAGCCATCACTACATCTGCCATTGCTATTGTTATCAATTACATCTGAAAATTCATCTGCCGAAAAACCCAAGCCAAAAGTCAGCACAGTATACACCTCTGACAAATCGACCACAAGCAACTGATGGCAGAATCAAGTGTTGGCTTTAATAATATACAGTACCACTGCTCTATAGAACGGTACCTTCCCTTTTCTCTGTTTTTTCTTGGTATCCTATTAGTATGATTCTAGCCAATTTGAAGATTACTGGGCATATTAGGCGACATTCATGGAGCCAGGAAAAGTAGATAATTTGACATAAGAATGTACAGTATACTACAGACCCTTTTGGCTTTTGAGGAGTATAGCCCTTCAGTGTTCTACAGTACAGTACAGTTGAATGCACTATTTCTGCTGATAAAATCAACATAAGATTTCTACAAATACAGTCAAACCTGTGTAGTGGCCACCTGTCTATAGTGGTCACCTGCCTATAGTGACCACTAAAACTGATTCCCATGGAGGCAGATTGTGTGTATAAGAACCTGTCTATAGCAGCCACCTGCCTATAGTGACCACTAAAACTGATTCCCATGGAGGCAGATTGTGTGTATAAGAACCTGTCTATAGCAGCCACCTGTCTATAAAGGCCACATTTTGTGTTCCCATTGGGTGGTCACTATAGACAGGTTTCACTGTACATGTATTAGTAGGAATTACTACTGTATTCTACATGTATAATTCTATACCATGTCTGCATTATTAAAATGCAACAACTCATTATTCAGAAAATCATGTACATATTTTTGCACATTCATAACAGCATCATATGTGGAAACAGACTACCATCGAACAAGGTGGAGACAGACAATTAAAGAATAATTATCATCCTCTTGGGCTTGTGCTTCTAATATTACAAGGTAATGAGTCCTTGACTGTCACCGTGACTACAATATTGTTCTTCAATTTGCTGATTGATATTGAGGAAAAATAAATTTGATATATTGACTCATTTCTGACTACAAAACACTTTCAATTTGTTAATTGAAATATATGTACATGCAGAAGGGATTTTTTTTAAGGATACTATTGTACGTGATTCTATGATTCCCATATACTTTGTACAGGGAGTCAGGGACCATCCGATTCCAATACATAGTGACGATAGAGATACAGTTGTACATACGCAACACATTTGCATTCTTTATGTACACCATTCATTACATACCACGTATTCTGGAATAGATTTTATAGAGACGAGTACTGATTTAAAACAATATGGTAAAATGTGAAATGCCATATTAAAGTTAATAACTGAACATATGATAGCGTCATGACCTTAGAGAATTTTAGGCTTCAACTATCATCACTCATTATTGACTTTCGGCAATCTTGTGTAAATTACAATGCAGGTTGCATTCCAATCGTTGTATTACAAGTACTTGTCTCTGTCATTTGAAAAAGATATCCATAAATTATCCGATTTTGTAATATCAAATTTCAGATTCTTTTACAAAGAATAGCAAGATTGTATTAAATCATGCAGTTAAGAGTATTTTGATAAGAATAAATAAACTCCTATCAATTTATTCATGATTCAAGGTTTTTGCACAGCAAGCTAACCTAGCCTAGATAACATAATAAATCTACTCTGCATGCCAACTCCCTTGCATCACAACTTTTTTTTGCGTTCCAACATCAAACATATATATTAGCCTGTGAAAAATATCAAAGTGTACTGAAAGAACTATTTTTTCATTTTCCATTTTCTTACAAAAGAATTCACCATCATTAATCCGTACCAATCTTGCTTATCTTCTGCCATACTTTATGCCTGAACGCAAACAACGTTGCAACATCAGCGATGACCAGGATAGAAATATAAAACATAGCCTCTAAGAATGAAGGATCAGTGAGGGTCGAGTACTCATCCCGTCGATGAAGGAAGTCTAAATGAGCAGCTTTCATTTGATAGTACATGACAAAGGCCATAGCAACGTGAAATATTTGATGACTATGTCCCAGGATGTCGTACTTACCGGGGTGAAACTTCTGAGGGTACGGCATGGCAAAGAAGAAGACACTCGGGTAGATGAAGCTTACCTGGATGAAATGAAAGAAGAGGGCGCTGTCTAGGGGTTGATTTGAGAAGAAGCAGCCAAGAAGGCGGTGGTAGATGGGCGCTATGATGAGCACGTAACCCGCCCCAACGGAGCCCAACTGCCACAGCTTGCGTGCAAAGGGGTAAGGACGCTTGTAGCGGTACTTCGCATAGCTGCAACAGAAGCAGACACCGTAGCTCAGGACAACCATCATGGGCATGAAGAACCAGCTGACGGAGCGGACGAAAGAGGGAAGCGCCGAGAAGTAGAAGTGGGCGAGGGAGCCCCCGAAGCCGTAAATGCTCATTCCGAGGTAGTCGATGAACCAACAGGTGTAGTGCGTCAGCTCGCTGTGCGAATGGAAGAGATGAGCGAGGGCGCTCATCAGGGGAAGCACGCAGCAACATCCACAGAAGATGACAAAGATCAGGGCGTAGGGATCACCATAGATATCCAGGGGAGCACAGAACTTGAAGGATTGGTAGAATAGGATTGAGAAGGCAGCAGCATGTGTCCATACGTTGAGACTCTCATTGTGAAGCTCAAGGAAACTCTTAGCGTAGTAGGTTAGACTATGATGGGGCTCTCTGTATCCATACTGTAATCATCAAAACACAAGGCATCATCATCATTTTAATAAGTATCACAATAAAGTCAACTGTCCATAGCAAAATAATTATTCAAATCTGATTCTTATCAATAATTCTCTGTTACTCTTAATATTGAAACTGATTTTCCATGTTGTTATTTTAAATAAATAAGCATCCATAATCTATTTTTCTTCTCTTCTTTTTAAGCATATGAAATCGATTTCATTTCATTTTTGTTCATACTGTATGTACATTGTAGATCCATGGATACATGTACATGCAATCAACCCCCCCTTGTTGTTTCAAATGACTAAAGGTATACAAAATTGATAATGAATTATAAAATTTTGATTTTAAACATAGAGAATACATGTACTTCTTTGAGCACAATTGGTTCTAAAATGGCTAAACGTATACATCAGACTTGTGTGTGTGTGGGGGGGGGGTATCATACAAAAAGACATTAATGTTCAGAACCAATGACATTTCAGTTAAAGGTGATTGAATACACGTGTTTGCAATGCAGGAAGCTGCCAGCAGAAATGATGAAAGTGTTGCTGAAAATGATCATTTACAATTTCTTTTTCAATACGGCTCAACGTTTCAGCCTGTATAGGCAGACGCACATATGACAAGCCGTTTTATCATCTTACCATATTTTGTCAATAATGGATTAGTTGACAAAAAGAAATAATTTCTTGATATCAAGAAATATGTAGGATTAAATGGTGGCTTGCCATACACGAGTTGCCTTACGGTGGCTATAACAAGGGGCTGATCCAGGATTTTCTAAAGGTGGGGGGGCACAATTTCCCTAAGGAAAATTTGACCCCCCCAAAAAAAGAGCCTCATTTGCGTATGAATGACATATTGACTATGACTCTCATGGGGGTGGGGGCAAGGGACAGAAATGCCCCCACCCCCTCCCCCTATATCCGCCACTTGCTATGACATCCCGGTGTGAGTTCCTTTTAAACCTGAAACCAAGTACCAGTACAGAGATATAGCATTTCATCACTTGGAAGCCTCAGTACATGTAATACAAGTTTGACCTTGATATACTTACTGTACTCCATAGCTAATGGAAGACAAATCCTTTATCTATGAAAAAACCTTTTTTCAATGTTCAAGAGAGTGGAAAACATTACTGCCAAAATACTGATTCAAATTATAACGATTTTGCTAAAGAAAAGTCACCAGATAAGACTTCATAAAAATTTGACTTGCGGAGATCAGATTTCAATTTCGACTAAAAGCTGACAGGAATCAAAGTGATTTAAAACCTGATTAGTGGTTTAATACCCAGTCATGCGTGAAGTCATTTATAGACTTTTGAACTGCGTTAAGACACACCAACAATGGTTCCATAACACAAAGACATGATTTCCACGATTAATTGTACATTAAATATGGCATTGTCCTACAATTGGTTGCAAAGCTTTAAGCGTGTTTCTACAGAAATTATTGAACAGTATTAGCCACGTAAGTATCCAGAATTCTGTAGAAACAGACGCAATGCAGTTTATCAATAAACCGCATTACGCTAAATATTAACGGTTTCTCATATCCACCTCCGGGGAGGTAGTTATTGCCGTGCTAATCTGTTTATTTGCGACGCAGAATGTGCGTTAATCGAATTATTTGCTATGTAAAAACAGGTTGGTTATACGGGCAATACGTTTTTTCGATTCTGGAAAAGATGAACCGTTTTTTAATGATTCTCTGTAGAAACATGCCATTTGCGCTATGGGCCCTAGGACCATGTTGCATCGCAATTTATATAAAATCATTGGTTTTTATTGGCTGCCAAGTATTGTTTCCATGGTAGTTAACATTGAATAGCAAAGTTTAAAATTAATCTAACAGGTCCTGGATCCCGTAACACAAAAGTTGACTAATCATACACTTGATTTTCATGATTGATTCTACATTGTAGTCTATGCAATCAATCATGATCATACGATCATTGCAAAGCTTTGTGTTACGCGCCCTTTGTGTGTACTTACTTTGACAAATGGTTCCTGGAATATTACAGGTACTTCATCAACGTCTCTCGTGTTGAAATTCGCTGAGCCTTGGTAGCCATTTTTAGATGCTCCTCCAAGGAGACGACGGAAGTTCACGTTTTCCCACATGATAGAGGGCGCCTTCTCAAATCACCTGTTAAAACCTGAAAAAGTAAAAAAAAGGATGTTATCATCCAATAGTATGCCATGAAGTTCACAAAGTCCAATATTATTACTAAAAATCAATAGATTCTGGAAGGGTAACTTTAGCACATTGAAAAGCAAGAACAGGAAAAAGTTATGCAAATAGACAACAAAAAGATGGCTTTTTAGCAAAAAAAGAGAAATATATAGCACAGAAATACTGATTGGCAAAAGAAAATGAAAGAATCAGACAAGCCAAAAACAAAAAACTAAAGAAAACTGAATTTAAGGAAACATATTTCTTTTGCATACAGTTTCAAAGGATGTAACGCGTATTGTACAACAGAAAACTGATCTGGTATAACTCGGTTGAACTTGAAAAAGAATAAAAAATTAAACAAAAAACATAGGGTTTTCTTTTATATTTGCATACCTACATGTAACACCCTGACACTGGCATCTAAAGTTAATATATAACGAATGAAACTGAACTTGCACATGTACCAGTGTTAATAGCTGATCACTAATTACTAATACTAACACACATATCAACAAATATATGAAGCTGATCTATTTGACTTTGAGGACTTGAAGGACAGGTGGAAAACAAATGGAACCCCTATGGTTTTGTCAAAATGATGTTCTCACCATGTACATGAACCTCTACAAGAGTCTGTCTTTTTTTTAAGTACAATTGAGATAATATAAAATTTCATAATGATGTTTCAATTTTGAATTTGTGTACCTTTTCACAAACATGTCAAAACCAACTGCAATACCAATCCTGATATTCTGATATTATAACATCACCTACATGTATTATGGTTGGGTGATAATGCTGTAGGATGAGTGTGGATTGAGGAAACAATTTTATGAAAATTAATAGAGAACAGGAAATGTTTGTTGTAAGAACCTATTTCTGTGTTGTTATACTTGATACTTAGAGAAGAATTAACAATGCCTCCCTATTACATGTACATGATAAGGACAAAAATGAAATCAATGAAAGAAACAGAACAAGGTTTCTTTGATGTACATGTACACGTAGGGTGAACTTTACATGTAATTTTAATATGACTCTCATTTTCACCGATTCAAAACATGTTTAATTTCTTCATCATTTCCATTTAAATGCTGATTATAAACACTTTATGAATTCTTAACATACTGTAATATTTCCAATTTGAATGAAGTTGCAATAAAACAACAAAATATTTTGTATAGAAATAAATGCACCCTACTTGACCTCCCCACCAGGTCAGTGAGTATCGGTAGTCTGCGAGCACAGACCCTTGCTATTCACATAGTATATAATGCAGAGTCTGAATTAGTGAGACTAGATTCACGATGTACTGTGGCTGGTTTTACATGTACCTAGTCTGCTCTGCAAACCCTTCACTCGAGTTTAGGGTCTGAATGTGCAGCCTACTCATGCCTTGTGTATTGAAGTCCCTGTCGCTCAGGCAATCTTTTGTATGTTCTAGTCTTTGCGTGGAGACACACTTGTTGATCAAAGTTTCAATCAGGGTCTGTGCCTGCAGACTAGGTTCTACCAGACAGAATCTTTAGAGTCTAGTCTTCACTCCAAACCCATTATAGGGGATAAAGTGTCAAATATATTACAGTCTGTGCCTGCAGACTAGTCAATGGGTGCAGTGTACATGTAGCTTTGCAATAAAGTACATAACAAGTGCCTCAGCATAAAAATACAGTTCCCAGTGGAAGTGCAACGGTGTAACATGAGCATTTCAGAATACTTATTCTACCTTTAAAAAGGAAATGAAAATGCACCCTTCTCTGGGTAGTCCAAGTCCAAGGTTTTCTTTATTCTTTGTAAACAGATAGGAATCTGAGAGAACTAATAAAACGCTAAAACCATAAAGTCATGAATGAATGCCCAACCTAAACCCACAAAGTCCAAAGTCCCCCATTGACGTCAATGATATCATCCACAGTTACCAGACTTTATTCAGGAAACTATCTCTAAAATGTTTGCCAAAGAATAAAATTCTTTGCTTTCATTCTTTACTCATTCATGTATGAAAAAAAAAATCACTCAAGAAGAATATGAAGTGTATATGTCTACTCACATGAAAGGATTATGACAAGTTTAAAAAAAAAATCTAAATACACAGTAATACAAGTGGGACTAGGTGGGCAAGTACATGTAGTGTGTATAATTATTAACCACAATCTACGTGCACATTTCTTGTAGCAATACATGTATGCCCACCCCTAGACACAAGTACACTGTACATGTGACAATGTGGTGCAAGCTGATCTTGAGACAACTATTCATACACACTCAAAGCCATAAAGCTTTGAATAAGGGTCAATTAATGTGAATTATACTCAACTAACATTCCAATATTTAAAAAATAGAGACGCCATAATCAATGTTTTCAAGTAGTTGAATTCTTTGCAAAAATGTAATTTTTTTTTAAATCTAGCATCCTCTAGTGTAGTACGTTTCACGGTACACCATGTATCTTTCTTGGGCAAATGTTGGTCCTGAAAAGGACCACCCAATCTCGACGTTTCGACAAGTGTGTTCTTGTCGTCCTCAGGAGAATTTCTAGCATCCTCTCTTCTCCATTTTAAAAAGATGTTTGGAGCACTTATCTTACAAAAAAAGTCTCACTAGAAGTAAAGCTGCAAAAATCACATTATAACATTATCAACCCATTCTATGATTGAAAAGTTTATATATCAGAACTAAGGAAAAAATATGCAGTAAATTCTTAATTTACAGATACCTGATCAAAATAATTTTTCATCATCATTTTGCTAAATTCATCCTCTTTAACACACTTTCATTTGATTTCCTTCAGATCATTTAGGCCTACAAAGGATATTGGAATGATGTGTGCCATTTGTGAGATTTTTCCAAAGTCCAAAACCATTGATGCTCAAGAAGTCAAGAACAATAAAAAAAAACACTAATCTGAAAATATATTGTGTCTCTGACATGAACTAATCAAAGCAAATGGAGGGATAGAAATTACATGTAGACAAAATCTATTCTGGAAATCTCCTCATCTACATGTACATGTAAATCCTGATGCCATTTTCAGGTTTGGGCTTCATTGCTAAGCACAGTGAGTGAAGTACAAATCAACAAAAGTCACTATTATCTATTAGCAAATCAATAATACAAGTGACCCATGAAGGCATCTCAAAAGACAGTGTCTAACATCTGAAAAGATTCAGTCAATATATTGAAGCAAACCTCCAAAACACACCTTGGCAACTCCACAAAACCCCAGGAACACACCCTATTGTGTTGGACATGCTTCACTGACGTCAGTTCACCAAGTGTTTGATACACTGTCTGTTTACAGGCAGAGGCTCAGAAAGCATGAATGGATTGGATGAAAGGGTCTTTGCAAGCAAGGACTGTGTGTGTATTTGAGTTTTTATCAGATCTGTATCAATCAGATATGATTTACATCTCGGACCAAACTTTAATGTCACCATCCGAAAGATGTGACCAGGGCTCGAACCTCTGCATCAATTTGTAACTTCCCCACATAGCTTGGATTAAAGGCGCACGCCACAACGCCCAGTTTTATCTTTCTTTCATTGATTTATTATGATACATGTATTTTTAACAAATCATTTTAGAATTGCAGGCCTCATTTTTTAATCCATTAAAGTGCACATAAACATTGTCGGGGGACATACAATATGCGTACATAAAAATTGATCTAAAAATGAGCTTTGTCATGTTTCTTAGATCGAGTTGTCCATGTAGAATCTCATGAATACATAATATCATTACATGTAGTTCAGCATACATTATAAGATTCAACCAATGAACCATGGAACTACAACAGTAACAACTATTACATGTACATGGAATTTATTACAATTATGCCTTGACTGACTGTTATAAATGTAAGCACAATATTTTGCTTGAAACTTGCTGACAAAACATGATTTTATAAAACATCTGACTGGGAACTCCTTTCTTTATATTTCTGCATTTGAAAATTTCCAGCAGGTCTTGAAAATTCCTGAAAGTTGCCAAAATTTATAAAAATTCCCACAAAACTGCTGTTTATTCCCACGTACGATTTGTGCGAGGTGTGGGAGGTGGGGCCGTACAAAACCCAATGATGTTGTAGGGTTTGTCTCCAATAGAACCCTACTTGTTATTGGTAAGGGCTGGGTTTCACACGCCAATAGAATCTAGTTAGATCTACTTCATGTATGGTGGGGTGACCATATTTTGCGCACATTTTAGAAATTATCATGAAGTTGATTTTCAATCAAAAATTTTTCACAGTTCACACAAAATTAATTAAAATGATACCAGATGGAAGGCAAGATCCCAAAGTCAAATTCACTTGACGGAATTATGAAGTACATGTAGGTCAAGCAGAGCTACCAAGTCTCGCGCATTATGCGTGAGACTCAAGCATTTTTTACTCTTGTTCATCCCCTCAAATCTCTGTCTCACGCAACTATCACAGCCTATCCCCATATATATTTTACACAATGTCTGTGATCTCACTCAGATTCACAGAAAATCTCACGCATAGCTGGTCTTTGAACTTGGCGTCTCTGGTCAAGGGTTTCGCTGGTAGCGCGATCTCAAATTCCACAGCAATCGACTAATGCGCGCTCGGCTAAAAAAGTGTCCTAAAAAAGTGTGACCTTAATTTGCGCATGATCGTTTTGCAAAGCTTCAGAAAAGAAATCAATCAGACAAAGTTAAGATAATTATATCAGGAGGTTGAAATGCCATGATTCATTGTGGATTCATTTGAATAAATCATTGAATTGATTGACATCATCATCAAAATCGATCATGACCGACGGCGACAATCGAGCGGCGCGATTAGCATGATTTTTCAATCCCAGACCCAGTGAAAGATTTTTTAAAATTATGGCTCAGTTGAAAATCTGTACAGCACTACAGCCAGGCTGTACCCGTACAGATTTTCAACTGAGCCATAAAAAATCAAACTGTCTTTACTTTGGCCACCAAAGAAAAAAATATAGACAGGCAGACGGCTACGCATCATCGCCATAATCCATATAAACTCTGATCTAATACCGCATTACCGGTACCATACTCGAGCTCGAGCAGTTGGTGTGAAGTCCAGTCCCCGTGAGCTGTGCAGGACCAATTTCACACTGGCGCGCACACGTTACTGCGAGTGTTTCTATTCAATTGCAATGATCGCTAATTGATCAAAACGAAAAGGAATTTTTAATATCAAACCATTTATTCTAATGAATTCGGTCATGGTATTCATGAAATTGAAATAATAATAACGACAATCCTCTGTACAACTCCACTTACAGATACTACGTTTCTTCACAAATCAGCTCGGAAAAGTCGTCGACATCTGGAATTTCGGCCCGTAACTAGGTAAACTGGGAGCGGCTCACGTACGTCCGATGATGTAGCACAGTGCAGTATACCGGCATAGCTAGCAATGCAATGCTGTGCTGTATAGTGTGTACGGTATAACGCTAGACGTTCATCAGTACGCATTTCTGTTCCTGTTCAAATTAGTTGCAGAAAATGCGTTTATTTATTTCAAAAAAATATCCGTTTATGTTGTGAATAATTATAAATGATAATAAAAACAACAAAAGTACAATTTCGATTGAAAATTTACAAATTAAGATCAACTTTTATCTTTGATAAATTTCCAATAAATTACAACGGCTGGTAATTATATACATCAAATTCCATTGATCACTCCTTCTCGAGTGTTTAATAAAAAACAAAAATAAAATGTATAATCCAAATGATTCGAGCAGTATTACAAGGATAATCGATATTAGTCGACAGCCTAGCTGTAATAAGGTACAGGCAGTTTAGACAGCTATGGTGGGGCACAGGTGGGATCCCTGGGGCCCGCAAAACTGGCCCGCTATCAAGAAACCGGCCGGCAACAAAATTAAGAGAAGAAAAAAAATAAAGAAATAGAGGAAAGGGTGAAATGTGAATGTAGCATTTTCATTGTTGATTTTATTTCAGTATCACCCGTGCAATAACAAAACCTTAGTTTCTGCAAAAGTCATCCGGTCCTCCACAAAAACAAGAATGCAAATATATAGCAAGTTAACTTCTGATGACACCCAAAACAGGACCGAATCATAAATGCAATTCCCAAAAGTAGGCACATATCATGGGAAAGCACACCACACAAAATAATTCATTCTCGCCCAGCTAATTTATACAATATCATCTAAACATGAATGAAAATGCAAAATTTTAATGATTACAATATCAAAATTGGAACGTCCTTAATGGATAACCTATAGGCCTATAATCTGCGTCTATACCCTTGTAAAAAAGTACATACAGTATATACTGAAGGGCTTTCTCCTTAATCTGAAAAAGAAAAATAATAATTCAAGCATTGCCACCCCATCCCCCCCCCCCCCCCGAAAAAATAGCCTAAATAAAATAGATATATTTGTCGTTGTTTGGTTCATATTTCCCCAAAATTTGAATCGTGTATGACTGGTACTATAATAGTGGGATTTTATTATTTCAAACTACAAATTAATTATTGATGGGATTCATTGATTTTTTTTTTTTTGGGGGGGGGGTCTCTGCTTTCGCTCTCGCAATTTTGCCCGCAATTACAATTACAATGTCCAATTTTACGGCTCTACATGCTCTATTTACCTTCTGCCATACCTATGGCACTTAGGCGCCTTATGAACTCTGTAGAACTAAAGCTTTAAAATATAGCTGCTCGTATATGACGTCACAAAACAAAAATTATGATAATTTTCTAAATCTATTATTTATTTTCCTCAATCCTTCACCATGATATTCATTTTTTTTTTCTGCCATCGGAAATTTAAGCTTGAGTTTTATTTTCAACATGAAAATGTTTCTCACACACTGACAGATGGCGCTAGACATTTTATAATTTTGTAATGGATCAATATTAACTTTCGGTTATCTCGTAAAGATAATGGAATATTAGACCCGGTATGAGTTTTATGAAGGAAATTAAATTCATTTTTTTGCAGTTTTATGACGAAGTCATTGATACATCCCTCCATAGACATACCATAACTTCATAACTTGGATCTAGATTTGATTTCTCGCTTCAGATCTCTTTGTACTAGGTTTACGGAGAATAACCTAATTACTGCGATGTTAATCAAAGCTCTAAAAATGATTTTAAATTATGCTAAGCCACCAACAAAATGTCATAGGTCATCACCATAAAGAAGATATCGTCGGCCTTATGCCAAAAGGGCCTTAACCCGATTTTAGGGGTTCTGAATATTTTATAATAAATTTAACACATTTCATGTAAAACTTAATAACTTAACACGTTTATCGAAATTGGCTTCAAAAGCAAAAAAACGACCACAAACTTTTGATTATTAGAGAGGCCAAAACCTTTATAAACGCCATTATCTCGGAATGGCCAAAAGCAGTTAAGGCCCTTTTGGCATAAGGCCGACGATATTCTCCTCGCCAGAGGGGAGAGGCAATTAATTAAATGACCTTTAACTTTTTTTACTGGGGGCTTAGCAGAATTTAATGAGCCCCCATGGTCAATCTTTTATTTGAATTATTGTTTCACATTCCACAGAAACACTTTCTTTAGCAAAGGAGAATATGACAATTAAATTCCCTCTTTTTTACAAAGTAATATCGCGTGGAATATTAGGAACCTATCTTTGATCTGACACCTGCACTACGTGCCTGTGTCAATTTAGCCTAAAACTAATTTTTACTAATGAAACGATCAGAAATCAATATTTCAGATCTAAGTTACATAGTTAAAAGGAGACTGGATGGGAAGACAACCTTAGAGGGGGTATTTAGGGGAAGGGACTGGGACGCGGCATATGGGAAATAGGGCGACTGGCGATTTCGCCCTTATGAAAGCACAAATGGCCCGAAAATTCCACAAAAATGCATGTTTTGGGGCGACCATTCTTTCGTCATTCGCCCAAGATCTGCCACAAACAGTATTCAAGGTTTAAAATAAATATCTCATTAGGCATATGGCAAATTAATTTTTAAAAATACAATTGCTTTTACTGCATAATTGTTTGTTATCCCTAAAAAGAAGCCCCCCAAATTTCTGCACACGCCTCAATATTAATGTTGGAAAAAAGATAGACCCTAAATGATAACAATTATTTCCTACCATATATTACGGACCATACCCCTACAACCCCTAAACATCGAGCCCTAGCCCCAATCCCAACCCCAACCTCTCTTTTAAAGTGCATTTTTTATGTGATGAATGTGATTTTTTTCCCCATATGACGATAAAAAACGGAATATTCTAAGATTTTTTAAATTATGAACATGATGCGTATCTATAACGTAAACAATGAATGCAAGCGCTATAAGCGCTAGCTCAAAATTATTGTTTTTCAGACCCGAAAAAAGGACCCTTTTTATGAAATAATAATTGATATAATTGAGACCTGCAATCAGGACAAGTAATTTCACCATGCGTACCTAACTTAGCAATTAATCCAAATCGGATGGGTAAGCTGAAATATTTGATATTTTTACCTAAAAAGGGAAAATTTTTAGAAATATTTGTAGGAATTCATTAAAATGATACGTATCTCTTTGGCGTAATGATAGCGCGAAATATGTCTTCATCTAAAGTGGGTCATAAAGAGGATTTGTATCTCCTTATCAAATCAGCGCGTGATGAAAAGCTGTAACAATTAAATCCAGAAAAAAAAAACATTCGAAAATTAAAGGGGAATGAAACCTTTGGAACAAATAGGCTTGTGTTGAAACAGAAAAATCAAAGAATAAGAATAAAGAAAGTTTGAGAAAAATCGGACAAATAATGAGAAAGTTATGAGCATTTGAATATTGCGATCACTATTGCTATGGAGATAGCAAATTGGCAATGTGACAAAGATGTGTGATGTCACTGATGAACAACTCTCCCCATTACTTTAGTATATATTTCACTTGAATTGCCTCTTTTATCACATCTATATCTATCCATAGATCATGTATTCTTTCTACATGAGGGCATGTAATACATATTTTTTAAGAATACATAATGGATAAAGAGTTTGTATCATCGTAAGAAAAAGCAAAAAGAGACATTTTGAGGGTATTTTATAGTCCACCAAAGGGAAAGTTGTTCATCAGTGACATCACACATCCTTGTCGCATTGCCAATGGGAGGATCTCCATAGCATTAGTGATTGCAATATTCAAATGCTCATAACTTTCTCATTATTTGTCCGATTTTTCTCAAACTTTTGTTGATCTGTTTCTTTGATTTTTTTGTTTTCACACAAGCTATCTTGTTCCAAAGGTTTCATTCTCCTTTAAATCTTCTATAACACATATAAGGAGTTTTGTTGGAATTCTTGAAGAGGATAAGTTTTTTTTACTAAGAAATAGTTCGCACGAATATTACCAAGATTCATTTTCTAAATGTGTTGGGAACTGCATTACCATGTTAATAACATGGGACTTGGGTATAGTGGTATTCCATTTCTACGCCGTTATTCCTTTGCCTTTCCTCTTCGCTTTTCAGTGTTTTACTTTTCTTTATATGCTCCCCCTCTCTCCTCTTTTGCACCCCTTAGAAGGTGGCGCTCTGGGCACGTGCCCCCTTGCTCCCCGCCCGCTAGATACTTCACTGCCCTAACCCTCCTTTAATGTATGAAATGACTACTAATAAAACTATTATTGTATACTACTATGCTTATTTTTTTATCTTTGGAGTTTTTATTCGACACATAAACAATCAAAGTATACAAAACGTATCGTTGCACTTAAATTAAACAGAACATTGATACAAACTGTGCAAGTACTTAAAAATGTCCTAAATAAATTGCTCTGTACTCAGAATAATTTAACTTGTACCCTAGTCCTGCCGACACGACGATCCATTAACCGAAAAAAGGGGGTACGGTATTACCCGTCGGTCCACAGTCGTCCTGGCAGCATCGCTGGGGTATAGCGTATAACCCCCAAAATATGACATTTCCATGTATTTACTTGACCGAACGTGTAACGGAAAAACCCACCACTACAACATGAACAGAAGACAAAATAAACTCACAATGAAAGACGATTAAAAAATACTAATGCAGTGGTTACAAGCAATAGAAAAATATTCATTTTTTACTACAATACTTATACTACTCCTACTTCTAACTATACTACTACTACTACTACTACTACTACTACTACTACTACTACTACTACTACTACTACTACTACTACTACTACTACTACTACTACTACTACTACTACTACTTCTACTACTACTACAACTACTACTACTACTACTACTACTACTACTACTACTACTACTACTACTACTACTACTACTACTACTACAACTACTACTACTACTACTACTACTACTACTACTACTACTACTACTACTACTACTACTACTACTACTACTACTACTACTACTACTACTACTACTACTACTACTACTACTTCACACAAAATAAAGACTCGTCGCAAGCACCACAAACGCATTTAGTTTCCAGACAGACGTTGATCGATTAAATCGAACTCAATTCATTTAAAGTAATAGAAGGGGTGGTTGTTGAGCTCAAGCACCTCCTACAATATTGTTATGGACTAAAAAAATGTGTTTTTCATTATCATGATTATATGAAGATGAAGGGAATATTCCTCTGGTATTTCAACACTTTTGTGATAAACAAAATAGAAAAAGAAAGAGAGACAGGGGGAGAATGGGGATCAGAGAGATTTTCTGATTACAACAACTTAAAAAATGTAAATTCAAGCATACTCAGGAAGAGAAGATTTCTTTCATAACTTCCAGGCATATAAATTTTTACTGATTGAATCACTGTTTTGTAGCCTGGAAATAAAATGAAATACGTTTTTATCAAGCTGTTGTTGCAATCACTCGTTGAAACTGTGACATTTATCAAGAAACTATGAAAAAATGATGCTCATTTCACCAGGTAACAATATGTGGGATGTGAATGTATCATCTGTTCAATTATTAAGGGCGCCATCTCTTATTGTTTCATCACAGGGCCGAGATTTGTTTTCAGTCGTGGCGTATATTTATTTATTCCTTCATTCATTTATTTATTCATCTATCTATCTGTCTATTCATCCATCCATCCATCGATTCATTCATTCATTCATTCATTTATTTATTTATCTATTTATTTATTTTATTTATTTATTTATTTATTTATTCATATTCCACAAATCATCAAAGTACATTTCGTAATAAATCATGTTTACAATGAAAAGATGCATAATACATGCAGGATTGAAACGTACCAATGAAGTGGAAAAAAGTGGAGGGGCCTACTAAAAAAGCAAAGCTTGTAAAATGTAGACAGCTAATCAAAAATTCATACAAGCATAATATGATATAAGTAGAGTAAGATAATATTTGGGATATTGGCCCACCTGGGAAACTTTTTTTGTAATTAGAAAGTGGGAAGGGCGGGGAGGAGGGGGGGTCTCCCAGGACTCTGTCCTCCTCTGTCCCCTGCCTTCCCAGTTACCCTTTGTGATCATATTGTTGCACCCCGTCCCCGGGTTTCCCCCCTTCTGTTGGTAGCTTCACTGAATGGAATGGAATGAAAAATTCAATATTTTTCTGTTTATTTTCGGCAGTGTTTGAGTGAATACTTAGTATGAATATGCACATAAGAGAAGATAGAAGTTTTGGGGAGTTGATCCTGGAACAGTGTGAACTTTCACCCCGAGTACTCCCATTTTTTAACAAAGCAAAAAAACTTCTTATACGATTGCCATGATTATTATTCGATCATAATTAATCTCCTTTCTTTTCTACAAATATTTTCCCTTTTTTGCAATCAATCCGTGCTTCCCAAGTCACAGAGGAGCATTTACTGCAGCGGTGTATCAAGAAGATCATCTGAACCTTGAATTCTTAGGGAGCGTTGACATTCGGGGAGGGGTGGTTCATTCCTGTCAACCCTGAAAACAATGAGAGCGGGACAAATGGGAAGACAGGGGCTGAAAACACATTAGTAAAACAATGGGGTAATGAGACAAAATAATTGAAGAGGCAAGACATGGTTTATGGGATGAAATAACTTAGAACTTTCAACAGTTCAAGCGAGCGGAGCAAGCGAGGAAAAAAGGATAATTTGATACTGTGATTGAGTTTGACATACCAATTTTCCGAAAGTAATATTATATTTCACCCCCTTTTTTTCTTGGTCTTGAAACTTTTGGGCTCCCAATTGTCCATGGTGGCACCAGGTTTTTTAAACTATGGGGGGGGGGGGGGGGGTTAAGGAGCAAAGCCGGCCGGACACAATTTTTTGCCTGTTTCATAAAATCGTGTGCGAAGTGCGATCTAAAATTTTTAATGCAGGCCATTCTGACTTGAAAAGGGGACATGTTAAGGATTGTTTGCAGTGGGTCATGAAGATGATATCCCACCAAATAAATAATGTGAGCGCGAAGTGCGAGCTATTTTTTTCAATATCCTGAGATGATAACTGGATGTCATAAACACTTTTTATTTTAAATCATGAACAAGAAAGGTATCTAACTAAATTAAAGAAATTGATGCGAGCGTGAGTTGGAAATTTTTGATGTATTTCAATTAGGCAGGATGTGTATGTCGCTAAAACGAATAATGCAAAGTCTTATTCCGAGAAGCATATTGACCTGAACACTGGGTTTTTAAGGCCCATTTTATCCTATTGAACAGGGTTAAAAAAAACTCAGTCATCAGCCAATGCGAGAAAAATTTTGAATTTTATATAACGACCTGAAGGATTTATGCTAGTGACTACTGACTTATATTGTTGGGAGCGAACAGTGAATGGATGAGAAAAGTTCAAAATTTGAAGAGTGAAAATTTTGTCATGGAGCCCATTTACCGCTATAGGTAGGATGCTTATGCTTTACATTTGTGTTCTTCAGTTTTTAAAATTTCGGGGGGGGGGGCGAATGCCCTCGTTCCCCTTTCACTTTCACCAAATATTTGGAATATCTCTTGGAACAGTCGATATGGTTGTCGGGTTTCTGCATGAGAGAGGGAAAAATATTTTTTGAAAATATAAATTATCGTCAGAGGACGAGGACTGACTGATCACCGTCAAAGGTCTCCACATCACTTCACACCACCACCACGTCCACCACCATCACAATCACCCCACTACTACCACCACCACCATCATCATCACCACCACCACCACTACCACCATCATCACCACCACCACCATCACCACCACCACCATCATCACGACCACCACCATGACCCACAACCACCACTACCATCCACCGACCATCTCAACCACACCACCACCACTACCACCAACCCCACCACCACCCCACCCACCGCCAAACACCACCGCCAACACCACCACCATCCCAACCACACCACCACCACAAAGTCCACCACCGCCAACACCACCACCATCCCAACCACACCACCACCACAAAGTCCACCACCGCCAACACCACCACCATCCCAACCACACCACCACCACAAAGTCCACCACCGCCACCATCACCACCACCACCACCACCAACCCCATCACCACCCCACCCATCGCCAACACCACCGCCAACGCCACCACCATCCCAACCACACCACCACCACTACCAACCTCTGCCACTAGTACACCCCCACCACCCCACCCATCGCCAACACCACCGCCAACGCCACCACCATCCCAACCACACCACCACCACCACTACCACCCCCACCACCACCCATCACTATCCAATAACGACTCTACCACCCTTCCTCCAGTCTCATGATTAGGCACTCACCCACTTATATACACCATGCACAGGTGCATCACCACCATGTCTCCCTTTCAAATTCCCCTATAGATCCCGCCTGGGTGCATAAAGACATTTGCAAACTTTAGAAAACTTTTATCGCGCGCTCAGCTCAGTTGACTTCTGTCGGTGATGCTTGACGGTTGTGCATAAGCCAGGTTCAGCTTGCGAGCTCGGGCTTGTGCGAAGTCAAAGAGCCGCATCTTGGATTTTTCCTCTTGAATTTCACCGATATTTGGTCTCCCTATAGAGCTCTAGGAACAGGAATTCTTTCTCGGGTTCTACTGTAACTGCCACGAAATCGGATCATCATGGAATTTAAGCATCTACCCTCGTTTGTGCTTTTGGCTCTCGTGGCTGTTTGCTTACCCATGCTTGTGTCGGCGACCTGCCCAAGCCGCTGCCTGTGTTTTCGGACCACCGTTCGGTGTATGCATCTGGATATGCGCCGAATTCCGACAACAGTCCCGACTAACACTCAGATCTTGTAAGTTCTAACAAAATAATTTCTGCAATAAGTTTGCATTGACAATCTATGTTTGGTAGAAGTGAGGAATCTCATCTGTTATAATGTTGAAGGAATTTTAGTTTGAAAGACTTTAAATGAATGTCATTATAAGTTTACATATTGTAACACTTTCTGTGACCTTTTTTTTTACTCCAAAATAGTTTTTTCTCAAGATTTTATGTCATTAATTCTTAAACTACTCATACTCTAACAGATAATCAATTCAATCTGTGCACAATTAGGCCCTACATACAAAGGTAGAAAATATTTTGCAATTTATTTACATTAAAAGAAAAACTCTAAAATTTGAAAAGCAGCTAACAAAAAGTGAATAACATGTATGATGTAGTCTACAGATGTGGACCTTTGAAATGCATGGAAGAGAAAAGAAAAAGTTGTATTGGGGGTAATTCACACTGTAAATGAAGGAATGGACTACCTTCTGGTTTTATGGTTTTAATGGACAATGTTACCTTTTAGGGCCCCGTCGTACAAAGAGTTACGATTGATGCGATCAATCGTGCTTTACTTAGTGGGGCCTTTAATAATAGGTCCTACATGTATTTACTATAGATCTGCCATTGACATGACAAAGAAACCCGACAAGTGTAAAGTTAAGAATCTGCTCATGCAAGTAACCTACACGTTTCACAATATGAAGTCATTGTGTACATTGGAAGCATCAGAAATAATTTCAATTCAATTCAATTGTTTTTTTTTAATTTTCCACTTTCAGTTTTTTATATTTACAATTATTATAATTGACATACATGTAGTATTAAACATATAATCACATTTGAATATACAAAAATGAATACATAATGTTACAATAGACAATTATATTGAAATGTAAATAGTTGAAAGGGAGGGAGGGCCAACTTAAAAGCAGAGCTTGTATAATAAATTCAATGTATAAGAAATTCAACAATGCGGGGGTGATGCAGAACGATTGTGATAGCTCAGATTTGAATGGCTGGCCTTTTTTCAATAGACACAGGAAGTCTAATAGAATGAGTTCAGACAATGTAACCATAATGGGAGAGTTGTGATTTTTGTGGATCAGTGGATAAGTCTGTGCGCTGTGAACCATGAGGCTTGAGGTTCAAAACCCAATCCAGCAAGTCCTTTGGCAAGATATTCACTTTTGATCGACAGTGTAAGTTTAGTGTAAACTATAGTTTAGTTTAGTGTAAACTATAGTTTAGTTTTGTTCAACTGCACCAAATATCATGTGTTTTTGTGATTGCGATCTCAGTCAAGTACATGTACGACTATACTCAGTAAACTGTAAAGAGGACTGTACTTAACAAGAAGAAGAAGTTTACCATTTTCCCTCAAAATAGCTGAACTATTGAGTAATTTACATGTAGTCTTGGTATTTTCAGACTATTGACTAGTCTACAGTTTCTTAATCCTTGACTGTCCTTAATACCCATACTAGGGGAAAATAGATTGGGGCTAAGGGCGACCCCCCAAAAAGATACTCAAAGAGCCATGACAAAAATTTTTTTTTGAAAATTTCCATTCACTGAAATGATACGAACATCCTTCTTATTCTTTCAATTCCAGGCTTCACATCACACACACTACTCTGGTAAGATTAAAATGTAGACCACTTTATAGGCAGTGCTGCACCATCCCGAGTTTGCTCAATCTTGAGATTCAAGAAACCCCATCTCCACCATTGCAAAAAGAGCGATCCCTGCTCGAGCGAGGCATCGATGCATTTAATATGGTCTGACGCCGTGAATAAATAATCCCAAGTGTGTCTGCACCAATGTATTAGCGTGATAATTCGTAAAATAGCGCAATATTTTGCAAGTAATCCCAAGTTGACTTGGGATTGCAATCTCGAGATCAATCCTACTAACTAGCGCGATAATTGTCTCTCCATTGCAAATAATCTCGAGATTGTTCAGATTGGGATAATTTGCCGGATCAGAAATAGTGCGCTAATTTGAAAACTTGGGATGGTGCAGACGGCCCTTATGAGAGCTTGCCTTGAGCCTGGGCATAGTTAGTGGGTTTTGCGCTGTTGTTTGTTCTATTTGTTTATTATTTATAGCCCTTCTGTTGTAGATACATGTATTTTAGCTACATGTACATGTGCAGGCCCTACATGTATTCCAAGGCTCCACACTAACTTTTTTCTTGTTGGCCCAAATGGTCCACCAAAATTATCAATTTCACATTCTTGGTGGCCCGAAAAAATAGAAATAATTTCTGTTCA
Source organism: Lytechinus variegatus (assembly GCF_018143015.1). Classification (NCBI taxonomy): domain Eukaryota; kingdom Metazoa; phylum Echinodermata; class Echinoidea; order Temnopleuroida; family Toxopneustidae; genus Lytechinus; species Lytechinus variegatus. The sequence goes on from NC_054756.1 coordinate 484,234, forward strand.
CATTGGGGAAAAATAGCGATAAACGCTCGCCTTGCTCGTGAGCTGGGGCTATTAAGGTGAGAATGCGGTATTCCTTTCCTTCTACCGAAATAGGTCAACATGTTCAACATGTAAAAAACATATTCTTCCACATTAGCTTTTATTGTGATTTTTCCAAATCCTTGAGTTGGTCAATAAAAAAAACAATCACCCTTGGAGAGGTGTGAAGCATGAATTTGAGAATTGTAAAAATAACAGATTAATGTCAATCCACTGATAGTATCTCATGACAAGTGGGAATAAATTGTGTTTGTTTGACCAAAATACATTGAAAGGAGACAGATCATATCAATGTCTAGACTTAACTCCAGACTGACCACCCCTTTATATGCATTAGTGAAAGCTGTGTTCATACAATTTTGTTCCGCCACAAAACACAAAATTTACGGTAGATCTACTCATATTTTTTTTGTATAAGTTTGTTCTTGTGTTCCACCACTTCCCAGTATAAAAAAAACTTTGCTTGAACATATTTGCATATAAGTTTCTAATTCTTCCTAATGGTGGTTCTTGGGATGGGGGGGGGGGTTCAGGGAAAAAATACATGGGGGCTCAGGGGGGTATTCCCCTAATGCTCAAAAGAGTCATGGGAAATAACAAAAGGGCCCCCGAAATGCCCCTTTGTCGCATTGTTAAAGGTTATACATGTACAATGTTAAAGATTTAGACAATACATGTAAGTTGTGAAAAGTAGTCCAAGGAAAGTTATTTTTTGTTTGAGGATTTGCTTGAATGTACACAATTCACAGTCTCTGATTGAAAGAGGGATTAAAATAATAGCAAGTTTGACCATGGACTCGTAGGATCTATGGTTGACCAAAAGGTCTTGGCCTATCCATCCGTGAGGTGACAGATAATCAGTAAGATAGTTTCGATATACCAGCTGTCTGACGATGCGTTTATGCTTCTACTATGAACGTTTTGAAACAATTATTTTAATCACACTTCAATCAAGTACTGTTTATGCTTTTTGTTGGAGATTGATTCAGCATTATGGGCTTAAGTCTATAGTAAAGTAATTCAGTCTCCGACACGATAGGTGGTTTCAGACCGCCTCGAAGTTCGCCAGTTCCAGGTATTCTCTGATCGGGAAATTTACCCCGATCAGAAAATACCAGGTATTTTGGTAATGTGAAAGCAAACTACGCGTAATTTCCCCGAAAGAAAATACCCGCTAAATAGTAGGTACTTGGCGAAATTACGAGAACTTTCGTGGGGATTTTTCCAAGGTCGCAGGTATTTTGGCAATGTGAAAGCAAATTACAGGAACTTTTATCCCAGCGTGTCGTTGGGCGCGGCGGCGTGGGTGGCTGCTGGGCTAGTGATTTTGAATCTCCCGCCTTGCCTGCTTATCAGACCACACTGCGCATGCTCGTAACTTTGGGAACTTATCCCGTAGGATGTGTTTCGGGGCTGTGTGAATGCAGGAATAATTAACGGGTATTTTTTAGCCTTAAAAAAATTCTCGTAATTTAACGGGGATTCTTGTGATTGAGGCGGTTTGAAACCGCCTATTAAAGGCAAAATGAGGCCAGCTGGTCTCTTTTTCTGTTCACATGGGAAGAAAGATCAAGAATGGAAGCCCCCTTTTCAAAAAGAGTAAATTGCGTATTTGTTGTTAGCTTGACAAAACCAGAAATGTGTGCTGTCATTTTATGCCATTTTCTTTTTTCTTTTAAAACCAACTTATTATAAAAATGCAAAGGAGCGTTTCATTTTATGAAAGGACTGTCAGATGTCTTATCCGACAAGTCTTGTTTTATCTGACAGTTATCATAGTAACCTTGCCTCTCAGCCAGTAGTCCAAATGGAGGAAAGTTGTCAGATCTGACATCTTGTCCGAGGGAAATTTTGATGAATTATACCTGTTTGATATTGCGCTTTTCACCGGCGAAGTTCGCCAGCCAAGGGGAAAGTGTCCAGTATGAAAAGCAAACCGGAGAACTTCTTCTCTTTAATGACGACAGAGGTCCATTTTTTTCTCTCCCGAAGTCCCTTGTACCGAGATCCCGTGCGCGATAATTGCAAACTCAGCTGAATGCTATGGCCAAGTAGATACCCTCAAACATAATTTGTTAATATTAATTTAAAAGCACTTTTTACATGTATAAAATGCGCTAAAATATAAAAACAAAGTGATATTTGTTTTTCTCATAATACTTCCAAAAATATGTTGTAATTAATTTTTTTATACCTTTTTGTAATAGGTATTAAGCAATGTTTACTATTTTCTTTCGTTTGTTCTGCATGTGCCGAGCACTGACTAAATCAAGGGAATACTGACACTGTTTACTATAGATCTACCGGTAGCCGTCATCTTGACAACTTTACGAACAAGTTAGATCTCCACAATTAAAGGAAATAAATAATCGTGGTGCCACGGAAATGCCGAATGAGGCCAATCACCTGTTGACTTTCGCCGGAGAAGAAATGTCAGTGCAAAGTGTACATTTTTTTTCTTTGCTGGGGAAGTGAGGAATGCGAGGCAGAGAAGTTTGCCGGTGAAAAATGAAGAGGGCAGTATGAAAGGGGTATGGAATGGCTACCCACACCTTTTTGTATGGAAGTTGTCAGCATTTATGAACGGTGTTTAAATGAACGTTTTGAGAAAGGATGAAACTGTTTTGAACTAAAACATGAATGAAAAACCTGATTTTTGGTCTACATCTATGAATGGAAAGCATGAACACACTCTTAGCCAGACAATGGTATAACATGAGGATCATAAAATGGTTGAATTATACTTAGTTTTGAAAGATGATGGCTATTGTCTGCTTGGAATCATCCATCCATCCCTTCAGTCCCTGAGGGTCGTAAACTAATATGCTTTTCACACTGCACTTTTTCCCCTTAACCCCGGGAAATTGGTGGGGTTAGGGGGGGGTCTTAGCCCCACCAATTTCCCGGGGTTAAGCTTAGCCCACTTTGTTTTCACACTACGTTTTAGCAAAGTGGGCTAGCATGGTAAATAGTACGGTTCTATAACTATCTGGAACTGCGAAAAAGCAGCGTTAGCCGGCTTATTGTGGTGCTAAGAGATGGATGCAGTGTGAAACGAAACAGGGCTAAGGAAAAGTGGGGCTAAGCATGATTAGCCTATCACAGAAGTCCAAATTGCATGTTAATCACGCTCTGTAGGCTATGGTAAAATCATCAATATTCATGAGCTGTGTGATTTGCCGGGGTTATTAACCCCGGCTAAGCAAATAGTATGGGGTTGAGAAAGACAGTGGCTGCGTTTATGCGACCTCGACCCAGAATCATGATTTGAATCACCATTTGAATCATGATTCAAAACAGCAGCATGAATCACGATCCGACAGAATCAGCGTTTATACGACCATCTTTCTAACGCTGTTTCTCCCTGAATTCGGGCCGATCCAGTGCGCATCACAGTGCGCAGTTTGACCCAGGAAGTATATAATAGGTCAACATTTTCGCACGTGTTTCTAACTTCACGTCAGCTGCTAGATTTTTGCTGCCTCCGGAGCTAACGCGCGATCGTTTGTGCAAGTGCAACGCTTACTCGGCTTCCGAAAAATAAATCTTTTACTTCCAGAATTCCGTGTATTGTACCTCGTATTGTTTTTGATCGGGAACCAGAAGGGGTCATCATCCTCCCTCCCACCTCCCGATCGATTTTTCTTGTCTATGATGGTCCTGTACTGGGCATGAATTCTGTTAATTTTGTCTCGACAGGCGGTGCCACATCTCCGTTGAAATCCCTCCCTCGCAAGCGCCGCTGAAAGGGATCGTCTTATTTCTGTGAATCCCGGTAAGGGATGCTTGTGCTTCAGGCTGAGCCCAAAGCACAAGCAGAGCCCTGAGTTCATCGTCAGTCCAATTTGTGCCTTTGGAACTTGAAGAAATGATGGATGAAAACAATGAAATATACAAATGACGCTACAGTACAACCCCGGGGGTACAATACACAGAATGATAATTCCTAAATGCTGGCAATACTGCTACACGAAAATTAACCTGCACGAAACACAGCGCGCGCCTTTGAGTCGAACCCGGAAGAAGCACGACACAATGACGTCATAGAATCATGATTCAAATCACGATATCGTTCATACGACCTTTTTCGTTCGTGATTCTACAGAAACGTCTTTCCAAACGCCCCTTTTTTCGTGTTTCATGTTTGTGATTCTAATCATGATTATATTCAATTTTGACTAAACACAATCGTGATTCTGCAGAATCGTGATTTGAATCATGATTCTAATCATGATTCTAGGGTAAAAAAGTGTCGAATAAACGCACCCAGTGTGAATCGAAAAAAAGATAGTATGGGGTTAATGATAGTCAGGGTTTATGGATAGTATGGGGTTAAGGATAGTATGGGGTTAAGGAAATGCAGTGTGAAAAGCATGTAAAAAACAAACAATATCAAGGGAAGTATTTCTTTGAATGTCCACATTAAAGGATGGTAATAGTTCACAACAGGATGTATGATTGGGAAGCTTATTCATTATGTTTTCCTTTGAGTCCATGGTCCAAGGTTTTGTTGTCATGTTAGATTTTTTTGTATGAAAACCTCAAAGTTCGCTTTGCCAGAAAATCTATTTTCAGTGATTTCAGTGAAGCAGTTTCAGTGATGTACATGTATAAGCATATGTGGTGGTACTCAGTTTCACAAAAAATTATGTGCAGTTGGTCACTAGGCCTATTTGGTGCATGTGGTGTTGTGGAATGTTTGATTCTCCCAAAAGAAGAAGTTTGACCCAACTTCAAGCTCGGACAGGGGTTCTTGCTGTTCCGTTCTGATCCAAGCTGTGCAAAGGACAATGAACAAAGACTTTTTACCCTGCCTTAACATGACTCATGCCCACAGGAAAAGGAGAAAAGTCAGACAATGGTATAAGTCGGTCTGGTTAACCTCAAATCAAGCAAAACTGTATGTACCTCAAATCAACCAAACATGTTTGTACCTCAAAATAAAACCCATTCCAAATTGGACTGACTTTAATCCACAGTTGTTTACATGTTAGTTGTCACTCTTTGTTAGAGTTCAAAAGGTAAGAAATTGCCACTTGGTCAGCACCTACTCTGTCTACTTTGTTTGGTCTCACCCCCACTTGGTCTATTACATCCAGTTGGTCTAATCATTTTGTCTAATCATGGAGCTTCAACATGGTCTAATTGCCATTTAGTCCAATGACCACTCTGTCTCAATTCCAGGCAGTTAGGCTACATGTCTACTTGTACCCAATAATCCATTCAGTCCTACACCAGTAGGTTTAGCCATGATGGTGTGAGGATCACATTTGGCAAGACGATCTGCTTTTTGTACTTTGTAAACTTTGAGGATACAAAATGATAATTTATGATTCATGGTGTCTTTAATCTTGTAACCACCTTGGTGCCACCAAGTTTATCTAGTGAAGTGATCATCAATAAACAGTACTCTAGTAAACATCATTATTGTATCATCTTTGTTAATCCAATTTTTAGAAAGGGCATCTACTGTCTGGGAGATGATGACTCCTTTGGCTTACAAATTTATCTAAAGGAATTATTTTGCTGACTGTATAGGCCTACAACTTTACTTTTGACCAACTGCCTTCATGTACTGTATTTGCATCATCATGATGGTACCTAGAACTTCCTCGCGGTCCATGCAGATAGTTGTGAGGACACTCCCTGGTCCACGTTTGACAGACTACATGTATGACGTGTGATCGCTGATCCGCTCAGTTGTCAGAAGGGTAATTAATTTCACAGTATGTGACCCATCTGTTTATGATTGGGTTTTGAATGGTGACGCCAGGAAAAAGGAAAGGTTTCTAAAATAAGGAGGAGCTTCAAACAGATTTACTGTGTTGGCCTGATAACTTTTTGTTTATTATATTTAAGACAAAATTAAACATCACATTGATTATAGATGCAAGTTTGCCTGTATGCTATGGCCATGGAGCTATAAAACAGTAGCTCCATTGTATGACTAGCTAGTTCACAAGAAAATCCAGATCCTAACAAATCTTGAGAAAGTCCCTGTAGGGACAGTGATTTTCCGTTTCAAAAAATTGCCTTTTCCGTTTCAGAAAATCTCAAATTCTGTTTCAGCATGTCAGAAAACGGAAATTCTGTTTCCCCATAGACTTTGTACACACGCACTGGTCAAAATTATATCTGCTACTGTACCAACAACACAATAGAATCTGTTCTAATCGGATCTATGCGGGTATATATGATATTTTTACAAAGAAATTTAGCATGCACACATCCTCACCTTTCACATTATTAGCATTATTTCACGGTGAAATGATATTTCATCGATAATTTTTGGGGATTTTTGACATCGTTATCATCAGTCAACAGCGTTTGCAAATCCGCCATCTTGGATTTTAAGACCACGATATCGTACTGTTACATCTTCAAACGTAGAGGGCAGCAACACACGACCGTGTAGTTGAACGATACGATATGTGTATACAGTGCAGTGAAGCCCAACCCGGCCGGCCGGCCGGGTACAGTACGGGCGCGGGGTACAATCGAGTGTGCTGATGTCGAGTGCAGTCACGATGTGTGATTTGTCATGATTGTAGCGAAGTGAGATCGTGTTTTCTGGGGTTTTGTGGCCATTTAATATTCTCATTTTGTTGTGATTTTGGAATAATTTGTGTTGCTATTCCGTGTATTCTGAGGGAAAATACGTTTTCCGTGATTTTCCGTTTGAAATGCCACTTTCCGTTTCAAAAGACCCTTTCTGTGAATTCCATCCGTTTTCCGCGATCGCGGAAAATCACTGTCCCTATCCCTGGATGAATCGGGCCTAGACTGTATTTCCCATTTTTGTATAAACATTTTATACTCAAAATCAACTGAGGCAATTAATATGAACTTTTGACATGTGGAGCTACAATAAGAAGAAAGGATTGATGAATCACCCGGTAACAAATAGATTTGTGGTTTTATTATCTATTCATAAAGTGCGATAGGATCACATGTGCATGTCTTTTGATAATTGTTATGCCAAAAAAGAGTGGTGCCTTTGAACAAAGTTAAATGAACCTTGGTTCGACAGGTATTACGCATGATTTTATCTTTCAAGTTCTAATACCACAAAACCAAAATGATACACCTTTTTGTTTCTTAATCTCTGCCTGTGACACCAATCAGAGATAAAATCAATTTTAAGCTACCGCAATTGATAGGCACAACTTTAAAAACTATCTTATCAAAAGAAATGATTACTTGTGTCATGTTTCCCCGAGTCAGTATTCAGTCTGATGTCTTCTGGAGAGTCCTTTGTGCTCTTTGGATGTTGACTCAGTCATGCCCTGAAATGAAAGTATCATGGGTTTATTATGGGTTACAATGCCCTGTAACTTCCTTTGTACTCTGTTGGAACTTATTAATAATCAGCCAGTGACAAACAACATCTATCTTGACATTCTTTTCAAATGAATTTGTCTCAGCAGATTTTCTTATCTGCCCAGTTCTCTTGATAAATAATAACTTTGTCTACCCGCACTTAGTCTACTTTCCATTTGGTCTTATTCCACTTGGTCCTATCCTACATTTTGTCTTTTTACCATTTGGTCTAATTGCCAGATAGCCCATTTGTCTCATTTCAAATTAATCCTTAAAAGGCTTTATACCCAATTATACCCTTGGGCTATTTTCGCTTCTAGTCTAATATGATAAAAGATGAATTCTTTATGAACCAAGTTTTCATTTTTGGCATACATTGTAGTTCGAAACCTAAAGAACTAGTAGATGAACTGATCTGATGACATGAATGTAAAAAAAAAAAAAAACTTGGGAATTGGACTAAAATATAGAATTAGATGAAAAGAGTATTACATGTAGACCTATTGTTGGTTGGATGAAACGGTAATTATATGAAAATTACACTGGCCAAGGGATTTTAGCCATGATGGTATTGTATGATCTGAGAATTCAACTAGATAAGTTGTGTTGAGAAGTTTTACAAACCCTTCAGTTCTCACATAAATTGTTGCGCAGCTGGCAGAAAGGCTGTTAACGTACGGGAGCCCTTTGAAAGTACCCTTTAACAATGTGTGATAACGCCATTATTACGTCATTGTAGGTAATTACAGTCATAATACCAAATAAAAGAGCTATTAAAACTACGTCATACAGCACTGAAAACCGAAAAATGATTTTCGGTAGAAAATCAAGCTAATGCCCTTCTGCCAGACTTCGAGCTAATGCCCTTTTGCCAGCCGTGCAGCGAATTCTATTGGGGCGTTGCAAGAAACTTGCGATCAGATGCAAGTGTATTTTCATTCCCGAAATCAAGCATAAGCTGTGCAATTAATCGCAAATTTGGGATTGATTGCTAATGTGCTCCATGAAACAAGGAGTGTAATCTGATTTGCTATACATGTAGTTAAAAGTGATCAATCAATTGTAAAATTGCAACAGAATATGTGTGATTGATTGCAAATACTTTCTTGCAACACCCCCTATGTGTTTTCTGTCCGATTCTTCTGACAATGCTACATCCATATGTCTTCTGACAGAGAGATGTTGACTCACTTGACTGCAGGGAGTTGGGTTCATTAAATGCTAATTTTTATCCCAGATACTGTCTGAGGAATCATGAAACAGATTCTTGCAGATGACAAACATTCTTTTTCTGAGTTATTATACCCTTTTCATAAACCTATCCTCCAATTAGCCGCCTAAGAGTAATGCGGATAATTCAATGAAAAAAAAAATTCATAAACTCCAAAAATAATACGCACTATTTTTACGAGCGCCCGTGCTGAAAAAGGAGGATAATCGTCATGGCAACCGCACACGCCCCCTCCGATGCGTTGTGTTGGAAAAGGGTGACCTTGTGACCGCACCATGGCAATTATCCGCATTATTTGGAATAAAGTCAAAATCTGGTCCCGATGCTGCTATTATGCGGATAATAGCAGCATCAAAATAATGCGGATAACTCTGGTCCTCCTCTGATTTTACGACTAAATTATGCTGGTATTAGCCGCATAATTGGGTTTATGAAAGGGGTATTAGTGTTCCTCGATTCATGAGTGGCATGAATGGCATTAATTCTCTGACAAGATTGATGCTGAGTGGAATAATTGAAACAAACAATTGAATCCAAATATGTACTTGTAGTTCTACCATTAATCATAAACAATAAAAATTGAAAGGGCCCATTAAAATCACAAAATGTCACAATTATTCCTTCAAATATTCAAAGCCATGATTTGAAATCTACATGTACAATGTATGAATACCAACTAATTTTGGATAGTGATTCACCTCAATACAAATTCTGGCCAGTGGACTTTGTTTTCACAAAGCGGACAGTTGTGCTCGCAAACTCAAATTAAGTTTATGCACGTTTTGAAAGCATACTGTATGTGTCTATTGTTCATGTACTTGTATTGGAAGAAAATCTTAAGCTCCATGTAGCTAGCATACACATGTTTTCTGAAAAAAAGATGGAAAAGTAAAGTAGAGTTAGACCAGAAAAGTTAGACTTCAAGGTTTGGAATGCTTATTTAGCTGAAAGTTGTTTCCTTTGAAAGGAAATGGAAAGCTAACATGTTGTTGGAAGGACTTCCAAAGTGGGACAGGGTCTTCCTATTCAATCTTGAGAGAAAAGAACAATCAGAGAGAAAAATATCAGAAGGGGGATCTGGGCAAATTTGCCCTTTATATACCCCTGACAGATTGGGAAAACTTTAAGAAGAGCCCCTAAAATTGTCATTGGGTCCAATGTAGGTCCAAACCGTCCAATGTGCATGAACTGACCAATTCATTATTTAGCCTATTGTGACTTTGTGAAACACCCCCAATCTTTTGATCATTCATTACTTTGAGTAGTGGAAAACTTGTATAGGGCCTACATAACTTGTATAGGGCCTACATGAAGTACAAGCACTCATCAAGGAAGTGTGAACAGACAACTCTTCTTTTCATTGATTGCAGGTGTTTCAAATCTCAAGTGCATTTCATTGTACACCTGTAAGATGTTGCACCTGTGTCCAGCAGCTTCAGCCTATTACTAGCTGCTTTAAAATAAATTCTACCTCCATGCTTTAATGTATGCTCAGGTGCATTACACAGGTTGGAAGAATGGGAATGTTTGTCTAAGAATTCTATTGTCTTAGCATTTCTTTATTTCTTGGATAATTTTATGATGATGACTAATGATGAATAGTTGAAGATTACTTCACACCCCTTTCCTCAAACCACTTCAATTCTTATGCAAGAACCTTTTCAATGATTCCCTGGTCCTATCTCGAAGTTTTCAAGACGTATCTGTCAGGAAGTTGCTGCTCAAGACTAGCGGGTGACAAAGAGTTAATGAGACCTGTCATCCAATAATGTAAATCCTTGTTTGATTCCCCATGAAAAAAAGTAAAATCATTATTTTTTATAGGACAAGGAGGTAGAGATTCTTTTGAGTATCAAGATAAAATTTAGAATGAAGACCAATTTTCATCTTTTATCTTCAATTCCATTTCTTTTCCATGTACCTTCTGTTGATCCTTGGCTGCCACTCCACTTTTGCAACCTCTCCTTTGATCATTGACTACCATTTCTTTGGCTACCATGTTGGCAACTACGTTGGCTACCACCTTGGCAACCACTCCTTTGTTGTCTGCAACTACATTGGCAATCACTCCTTTGATCCTTGGCCACCACTCCTTTAATGGGAATCTATAACAGGTAAGTGATGAATAGGTCTTTGAATCATATTCTGTTCTTGAATAGTGCGTATCACATTGTCATCTCTGCACTACCAAAGGCCTATGGGATGTTACATCCTATTCCTGGCCAATGCCCATCAAGCCTTTTTAAGAGCCCATGAAGCATTTAATGGAACAGGTTCCTATACTGGCAAATGTGCATTAAATTCTTGCCTAAGGATCTCGGTGCTACAGCAGGGATATATTTGATTGTTTTTATTGTTTGTTTGGATTCAACCTTTAGATTTAGCCTGTGATTGTCTTATAGAGGAACGGTTTTGTTTCTTCTACTTCCATCTTTTAAACTTTCCATTCAAAACAATCATAATACATCAAATATATTTCATAGAGCAACAACAAAGGACACCCCATCAAATTCTGATGAAAATCGAATCCACTACTAGTAAACACCTTAATATTCTGTCCTGAATATACACCCATAGTGTTATTTCCATCTGAGATCGACCTTTCTATTCAACTCAGTTCCCTTTGTAAAACTACGCATGCAAAACAAAACAAAATGCAAAGGCATAGCATGTTTATTAGGAAGAGCGACGGCACAGAAAAACCTATATAAATCCTGAAATAAAACTTGAATTCTTTTTGTAAAACATCATAAAAAGTTACGCCCTGAATCATACAATTCCCTTTTTTTTCATTTTAATACTTGATAAGTCATTTTGATTGTCTGCTCTTTTCCCTTTTCCCATTTTTAAGTTTGCTGTAATTTTCCAGACAATAAAAAGCAAAACGATGCATAACAATTTTATTATAGGAAGAACAGCAATGGTAACCTGCATGTGTATATTTCAGATAAAACTTGAATTTAGGTCATAAAAACACAGGTAAGGTGTTTTGATGATGGAACTACTGTTTTATTACAGTTTTCAAACCTTTTGAAGGTTAAATCCAACTTTTTATGTAGGATTGTCTGATCTCATTGACATTGGTTTACCCCACCAAGACTGACTGTAACATTCCTAACTTTGACCTTTTGACCTCTTGTATCTTCTCTAAGATCAGTTCAAGAACTCCAATGGTTGCTAGGCAACAGTATCAACAGGTGCCCCTCGGAATTCTGACAAGTGCTTATGATTGAAATGTCTCTATTTAGGATGTTTGTTTTCTTTTTCCATTGTTATGAAATGGAACTTCAGGAAGTCTCCATGAGCATTTCATGAAAGAAATAAGGTGGTTTCAGACCGCTTCAAAGTTTATCAGTCCCAGGTATTTTCTGATCGGGGAAATTTTACCTGATCAGAACATACCAGGTAATTGGCTGTGTGAAAGCAAATTTATGTGTAACATTCCTGAAAGAAAGTACCTGCTAACTAGTAGGTTCTTCACAAACTTACAAGAACTTTTGCAGGGATTTTCAAAGGTTGCAGGATTTTTGGCAGTGTGAAGCAAAATACGGTAACTTTCTTAGCTCAGCATGTAGTTGGGCGCAGGTGCCATGGATGGCTGCTGAGCTAGTGATTTTGAATCTCATGCCTTGCCTGCTTACCAGACCATACTGCGCATGCTTGTAACTTCGGAAACTTATCCAGAAGGGTATGTTTCTGGAAGGCATGAATGCAGGTATTTTTGAGGCTGAAAGGTTCTTGTAATTTAACAGGGATATTTGTGATCGAGCCGGTGTAAAACTATTTAGTGAATTCCACTGACTGTTCTAAGAAGCTACTGCAAATCCTGTCATCTGATTGGCTGTAGACAACTTAGTCAGTGGAAATAATTGATGAAACTTTCACGAAGTTACTCCAGATCATTTGCCAACTTTGACCATGTAAAAGATTTCTTCTTTTGTACAATTGATAAGATTTTATAATCTGTGGCAAAACCTACAAAACTCGAAATTTACTGCCAATTGTATGATTGTATTGCTCTGTGTGAATACAGGGCACAGATTTGTTCTAGAATTTGTCATGGACCGGGCCATTATCGGATAGTTGGATGGTGCAGGGCTGATTAATGTCCGATCTCATTGTTTCTCTTTTCTCATGCTGACAAGTTCAGACTGGGAAACCAATTCTAACTCCACTGTCTCCTCATCGCGAGGTGAGAAATACTTGCTTATATTTGTGTTTGTGGGCAGCTAGAAAACTCTACAGATGAACACCAATAATGACATGACATGTTTTCATCTGCCCCACCTGAATAGAGAAAACATAAATTGAGCCATTCCAAGATAGATACACTAATATTTATACAAGTGCACTTCGTAGTTTTACTCAAAAGGTAAAAAGGAGAGTGGTACACCTGACATACTGTAGAGAACTATATACACCTGTCATGTGCAGCACTCCTGAAGTGCTCTCTCTTCTTTGATGGAGGTTAATATTGTCTTGCTACTTGAGAAGGTTCTCTGATGGCTATCAAGTGTTGGCGAAACCCTTGAATCTCAAGTGCTAAGGTTCTCTCTGATTTGTAGAGCACTGGGTCATAGGGCATGACAGAATTACAATGGTAGTGGACACAGGGAATTGTTCGCAAGTTAGTGATGAGTGCTCAACTACAGGCCTTGAATTAAATTTCGATATTTTTTGGTGCACAGCCACTTTTTATCGGGCACATTCCTACATGGAAACCCTGGAATTAACCTGCTAATTCCATCTTCATAATCTTGAGCTTGTTCTTCTTACCAAGATAGTTGGTTAACGGTAATCAGACTGCACAGGATGATTTAGAATGTTTTGTAGAAGGCTTCTGAGTGAAACCTGGTAATGGTAAGGCCTATTAATAATTCTTGCAGTATTTAGTTTTGTACTTTTATAGGATAAACAAAGTAGGCCTACTCCGTGTACCAGGTAAATTATGCCTTTGATCTGCGGATGTATGCAGTGGTTAAACTAATTGGTAGAGCCCAGGGGTCCAATCTATGCTATTTCCTCTGACAACCTAATATAGTTTATCCGATAGTACAACCTTAACGTCTGGCTGCTATGATGGAACTGTGAACTTTATTTAGTTCTTGAGCAATATATAGGTCTGCCATTCAGTCTACAATGTTACATGTAGCTTTACTCCTGTGATAGTTTGTTTTGAAAATGACTCGGGCTGTGTTTATGCAAACTCAAGCCAGAATCATGAATTGAATCATGAACATGAATCAAAATACCACAGAATAAGCATTTAGACGACCTTATTCCAATGCTGTTGTCTATTTGGATTCTGGCCGATCCAGTGTGCATTATAGTGTGCAGTTTGACAGAGGAAGATAAACTTTTTCACGTGTTTCAGCTCTCGAAAAGTCCATCTTTTGCTTCCAGAATTCAGTCTATTATATCTCATTTAGTTTACTTCTATGCATCTTGTCGGATTATCAAAATGGTGTTCGGAAGTGAATTTCAGCGTTGATCCAACTGAAGAAAAACAGATAATTGTCTGTCCAGTTCATTACTAGAACTTGAAGTTGAAGACATGACACCTTATCCAACTGAAAAGAGAGGGGACTGATGTAAGGGTTTCCAAACAAATAATTACTATAAATGTCCAGATCTACATGTAGACTATTACATATGGCATTAGTTTTATGTTTATTCAGTGATCAAATGAAGAAGAAAATTATTGTCCTTATGTTCTTATGGAGAGTTATGATTGATTTTTCTTTCCATCTAAATTTTAAGATTTTGTGCAAAATATCCTTGGATTGTTTGAGTGGAATTTCAAGTGAGACAATGCCGGCGGCCTAGGGCCTATAGACTAGTTTTGATGATGATGATCCAGTTAATTGCCAATTATTCCCTGCCCAATATGTTCAGGCATATATACATGTAGGCCTTTATACCACTACTTGTCATGGGCATTTAGAGGTCTACATGTATGTACATTGCTCCTGTGTTTTCAAGGAGCTTTTTGAGACTGCTAAGGGTGGTCACCTTGCCCCCCTTTTCTTTCACGAAAAGTGGCTCTTGAATTCATTGTCAATTGTGCAGTTAATTTCCCAAGAGATGAGAGCTTGGTCAATTGCTATTCAAGGGGATAATAAGGAGGTCGTGATTTGGGCGACCTGCTCTCCATAATGCTTTATTTTCAAAGCTGTTTAGTCTGTGTCAGAGGGATGATTGATACACAGTTTAATAAGGTCAATATTTGATGTGTTCCTCAAACCAGCGACTATGGCTAATAAATATATTCAAACTATGAAAAATTAAAGTAGGACGCAACATTAGTTATGAAAATTGAATGACGATTGCTTTATTAATTCTAATAAAAAAATCCTATTTTAATTTTATTTTGGAAAAGTGATTTTTGTGTTTTCAATGTGTTGCCAATTTGAAGTAAGCTGTAAAGTAGGTAATTTGTTGACCTGCTTTTAATAATGGTTAATTGTACATTCTGTTTAGTCTGTGATGAGATGATTGATCGATCTTTAAAAGGAGATCATTGACAAGAGGGTAATATATTTTTTTATTTTCAACATTTGGAATTTTTCCTCGAATTGTTTAGGCCCTAGATTGTGTCTGAATAAACAATCCTTTCCCTGGTCTGTGTATACATACAATTGTGGCATACATTGTATGATGGACAAGTATAGAAATTGAACCACGAGTGACAGAAGCTCTATGTCTTGTACGGCATCTCTTTCTCCTAAATTTTGATTGATGCAGAATGTATTAAGGTGCTGACTTAATGCCCTGGCGTCACCCCCCCAAAAAAAAACATGAAAAAGGTGTCGGACCTTCTCATTTGTGTTGTCTCAATAGGGTCGAGGTACTATACATTACAGAGGCAAAGCATTGACTAAAGAGTCCATTTTAAATGACTTTGCTGTATTCATCCTGATCTTGAAATTTCGTTACAAAGGTTTAAAGATGATGTAAATTTCATAAACGACAAACGACTTATAACAATTATGGTAACTTTGCCATTTACAAAAACTATCTAGGTAACAGCTCAACTGCTTTATAGCGGCCTATCACAATCTAGTACCCTTTTCATAAACCCATCCTCCAATTAGCCGCCTAAGAGTAATGCGGATAATTCAATAAAAATTGCGTTCACAAACTCCGAAAATAAGCCGCATTATTTTTATGAGCGCCCGTCCTGAAAAAGGCGGATAATCGTCATGACAACTGATCACGCCCCTTCCGATGCGGTTGTGTTGGAAAAGGGTGACCTTGTGACCGCACCATGGCAATTATCCGCATTATTTGGAAATGCGTTCATAAACTCAAAATCTTGTCCCGATGCTGCTATTATGCGGATAATAGCAGCATCAAAATAATGCGGACAACTCTGGTCCTCCTCCTATTAGCCGCATAATTGGGTTTATGAAAGGGGTATAGGTTTCCTGATGTAGTTAGGCCGCCTAATGATGGCAAAGTTTAATACCATGTATGCGTAGGCCTACATTTGTAAACATTTATGAAGGTGCCCCTGATATGACTGGTGTACCTCTTAGATGTTGCTTTGGTTTATGGAATACTCTACTTGAGGCATGCATGCATGGAAACTATCCAGAATGACTTGCTAGTTTTAATAGAGTCATACCAGAGTGCAAGATTACCGATCAAGTTCAAGGACTGACGAGGGACTCTGCCCTTCAATGTTTAGGTGTTAATCACAAAACTTAGCAATTGATCTAGAACAGCTACGGTAGTTACCAAGCATATATCATTCTAATATGGAACTCCACAACACAAAACTCAGCAATCATTGTACATTTTTTGCGATTGATTGCATAATTTATTGCATAGTCTTCAAAATCATGTGTATGATCGATTGCAAACCTTTGTGTTCCAGGATCCAGACCTTGGAGTGATGTGACTCACTGTAGATTTGAAAAGAATCACAATAGGTTACACTGTGCAATTTATCATGTTTAGGGAGGAAACAAACCTCGTTTCCTATATCAAGGAAAAATTAAACAATTTTTTAAATTTTCATATTAAAAAAAACTAAATGGATACATATTCTTGTAGTGGGTGGATGAAAGCAGTAAAATTAAAAAAAAGTATAAGGCCTTAAATGAAACCTTAAAAATTCATTATATTTGCATCACATTACAGCATTATAGTTGTACTTGTTTGATATTTCTCTCTCCATTCAAATCATGGACCTATAACATATTTGGTAGGGATGATGGCATGGACTTCCCTTTAAATGTGATTTTTTGTTCAATAAGTTATTACTTGGCTATATTGGTGTTCATGTGGATGCCTTCTTGCATTGTGTCTCCATCAGAGACTCAAGACTGAGCGTGTTCCTTCTGCGTTTTTTCTGACATATCTCCTTTGTATCAAGTAGTCACCATCGACTAGTTTGTCACTAATTTTGAATATTCTGATCTTAATGGCCTTGCTATATGCTAGAAAAGGAGGAATTTTTTAAAATTCATTATTCAGTGGGTTAAAGTCTGTACAGACTAGTGACAACAAATGGAATGATGTCGAGCACTGACCTCAATATTTGAAAAGCTCAACAATTAGTTCCAAGGATTTCTGCTTAAATCATCTCCTTTTATTGAGAAAACATTCTTAATTTACAACCTTCAAATGGGCATTATGGAGGATTTGAGATCAAGGACTGATGATTATTGATTAGGATTTCCATTTCCAATCTAGGCCACTAATTATTCGAACACTTTGGCAACATCACTAACTTGAAAAGAACAAGATTTTATTAATTGGTGCTTACCATCCTATAACCCCTTCTAGAATTGGTTTTATTATCAGACCCTTAATCAGATTGGAGACCTATCAACCTTATGATTGCTATCAAAAGAGCCATAAAACCTCAGCTTTTGTAAATAATCCAGCTCCTTTTGAAAAGGTCAAGGGATGAGTAGATAATAGGGGTTTAGAATAACAAAACATCCAATTAGATCCCTATAAACTGGTTAATGGATTATCTTCTTAAATACCTGTAGTACTTAGAATTGGTTCTTGGGTATGAAGGGTTTTTCAAGGTTGACTGGAGGATCCATATTGATGGGAGATTTAGGCCGTGTTTATGCTTCCACTTTTCAGGCCAGAATCAGCGTTTCGAAACGTGATTAGTCCAAAACACGGTTGCGTCCATGCTTACTTTCATTTAAATGCTGTTTCAAAACGCCGATCGTAAACTCACAACTCACGTTTGTAAATGTCGTTTGACCAGAATCAGGCTTTCTGGGGAAGTATAAACAGAACCACGATCGTAAACGTGTTTAAATGACGTCATTTGGTACATGCTTCCGGTGAGATGAAAATCCGCGGGCAAATAGAGTCGTATTGCTCCATGTAATCTCCACGTAATAACAACAATCGGAAAAAAAAACTTTCGAAGAAAGGCGTGCCCAATTTGACCTCGTTTTACTATGCGAAGCCAGCTGGAGATCATGATTCGCTCTAAAAAGTTAAAGCCTGTGTATAGCTTTGGTAAAGGGTCAATAATGTGATTTATAATCGAATATCATCTAATATGACAGTCTTACTGAAGCGTAGAGACCGTTAGATATTTTTCTAACTGCACTTCTCTGAGAAAATTTCAAATATTCAAATCTTGGATATATAGCACCCTCTCTCGGCGATGCTTGTTTTGAATTAATAAAATGGGCATTCAAGTCCTTATCTTATAAATTTAGTGATTACATATCCAAAAGTTACAGACCAAGAACATATCTTGAAAGTTTCAGCCCATTCCATGATTTGGAATAGGATTTAATTGAAAGACAAAAACACACAGATATTTTAATTTGATCGGGTGACCCGATCAAGTTAAATTTCCATGTAAAATCGCAAAATTTATCCTGTAAAACACATTTTCATTTCATATCCTCCACATCATAACTGTTATAGGGCATATCCATTCATATTAGCTAGCAATGAATTGGAATAGTGATAGGTGCATTTTGGTGGATTTACCCAAACTATACACAAGCTTTAAGCATAAACAGCACTCCCAGAACCACGTTTACCATCGGCGTTTTTGAATCGACGTTTGAAATCGCTGATTCTGTCCTCGCAATGGAAGCATAAACACACCCTTTTGTCTGATAAAGGTGTCCTCATGGGAGAGATGATGGGTAAAAGAAAAAAGGATGGGGAAGTATTATATTGATTAGGTCTGATTGAATTAGATGATTGAAAATTGCATACATGTACATTTTAACATCAACACAAATTACCTTCAAGATTTTCAATAAGCTAAAATTTATCTGTCTAAATAGCTCAGCTATAAGGATCTGAGCTATCAGACATGTAATGAGCTTATTTTCTGTCTATTTTTACCCCCTTTCTGTAAAATAATCACTTTAAAGCAGTATTTAGAAAATTATACAACGTATTGTACATAGATTTGTTGGATGAGGTGTGTGTGTTGCGGGATGGGGGGGGGGGGGGTAGGGTGGACGAGGTGATTTGACTTGGATATCTGTTCCTTGTTTTCTCCAAAAAGTGATTACAATATCAAAGAAACAATACAGTGCATTTATTGGAATTGGAAAATCAATATTTTCAAGGTTTTTGTGTCAAAATACTCACCCCCATGTCGACTGGTTATCTTGGTAGGAATTGTTTTTTTTTACTGTCAAGTCTGGTAACGTTCCTGTCGTTTACCACACCTTGGTGATATTTCCGTCTTAAAACAATGGTCATTCACCTATTGAAGTCAGAGGCCTGTTAGTAGGTTTGTATTTCAAGTGGTATACTAGCAGATTATCTAATTTTCAGTTTGTCTAAAAGACACCATCATGTCTAAACCTAGTCTGCTGGGCAAACCCTTCACACGAGATAAGGGTCTGAATGTGCAGCCTACTCATGCCTTGTGTACTGAAGCCTCTCTCGCTTTGTATGTGCTAGTCTTTGCATGGAGGCACACTTGTTGATCAAAGTTTCAATCAGGGTCTGTGCCTGCAGACTAGTCTAAACCCACATGGTCCACTACTGTAATACCCTTTTTACACAGGCTAAAATTTCCTTAACCCCGTACTATAGGTGGGGCTAAATTGCCATTTAGCCCCACCTATAGTACGGGGTTAAGCTTAGCCCACTTTCCTTTTACACAGCATTTTTGCAAAGTGGGCTAACCCCACCTTTAGTATGGGATTATTTGGCCCTGCAAAAAAGCAGGGTTATCCCAGCAATTGCGGTGCTAAGAGCGATAGTACGGGGTTAAGATCGCTAGTGTAAAACGAAAGTGGGCTAAGCTTAACCCTGTACTATAGGTGGGGCTAAATAGCAATTTAGCCCCACCTATATAGTACGGGGTTAAGGAAATTTTAGCGTGTGTAAAAAGTGTACGAGTGAAGTACTTGTACTACGAATGATCGACAAAACCACTAGTCCGGGGTTAGCGAGTTTCGTGTGTAAAAAGCAAGCATTCCTTATCCGG
Organism: Lytechinus variegatus; assembly: GCF_018143015.1. Classification (NCBI taxonomy): domain Eukaryota; kingdom Metazoa; phylum Echinodermata; class Echinoidea; order Temnopleuroida; family Toxopneustidae; genus Lytechinus; species Lytechinus variegatus. The sequence continues at coordinate 504,273 of NC_054756.1, forward strand.
GGTTAGCAATAACAATTTGGCATGTGTGAAAAGGAAAAAAATAGTACGGGGTTAAGGATAGTACGGGGTTAGCGATAGTCTTGGGTTAAGAAAATCCTGTGTAAAAAGGGTAAATGATAGCAAATTAGCACTATATTGCAACAACAACAACAACACTTCATTTCTGAAAACTGTCCTCCCAGCAGGCCCTGTTTAACATTAGGATCGTTTTGAAATGTTCTTTTATAAGTCTATTTTTTGTCTATGAATGTCATACCTGTTGTTTCAACCAGAATGTTGTCGCAATTCGATGATTATTATTTTCTATACCTATTTTTCCAAATCCACCAAATTTAATGTTTCCAGTAAAATTAAATCAAGGAAACAAACATTTCCGTCAAACAGCATAACCCATAAAACAGTTTGATATCCGAGTAATAGTTCTGTCAACCTGTATCTGGCATATAATGTGAATTTGGCAATGGGAACAGTCCTTTTCAGCGGAAGGCAGTGTTCCTTCCCATTTACATTACACTAATCCTTCCATCAAATGTTATTGGCTGACATTTGCAGGATTACAGAATGATAAAAGAAGATATAAAGATTATATGGTCCGGATTCACAGAAGAGGTTTAAAACAGGAGGGGGTATAACAACATTTTGTCTAAAAATCAGTAGGTGGTTTCAGACCTCCTCAAAGTTCGTCAGTTCCAGGTATTCTCTGATCGGGAAATTTACCCCGATCAGAAAATACCAGGTATTTTGGTAATGTGAAAGCAAACTACGCGTAATCTCCCCGAAAGAAAATACCCGCTAAATAGTAGGTACTTGGCGAAATTACGAGAACTTTCGCGGGGATTTTTCCAAGGTCGCAGGTATTTTGGCGATGTGAAAGCAAATTACGGGAACTTTTAGCCCAGCGGGAGCTGTGGGTGGCTGCTGGGCTTGTGATTTTGAATCTCGCGCCTTGCCTGCTCATCAGACCATACTATGCGCATGCTCGTAACTTCAGGAACTTATCCCGAAGGGTATGTTTCGGGGCGGTGTGAATGCAGGAATAATTAATGGGTATTTTTTAGCCGAAAACAGTTCCCGTAATTTAACGGGGATTCTTGTGATCGAGGCGGTTTGAAACCACCTAGTGGCACAGAGATACATGTAGGTCTAATAATAGTGCACTTTTTGCAATGGGTGTGAGATTAAATTATTATGAATTAAATTAGTAAAGTTAAATTGTACATTCAAATCTGCATAGACCAGGGAATTATGTAACTCTTGGTTTACAGTTTAAACCCTTTTTGTGAATTTTGGCGTAATCATAATCTTCATCGTTAACAAGCATAAAAAAAATATTCATTTATTCAATATATATACTAGTAAAAGTTGGTTAGGTTTATACATGTATAGCACAAGAAAGGGTCACCATTGAAACTTTATGAACATCGGTTAAAGGTCAAGTCCACCTCAGAAAAATGTTGATTTGAATCAATAGGGAAAAATCAGACAGGCACAATGCTTAAAATTTCATCAGAATCGGATGTAAAATAAGAAAATTATGACATTTCAAAGTTTCGCTTATTTTTAACAAAATAGTTACATGAACGAGCCAGTTACATCGAAATGAGAGAGTCGATGATGTCACTCACTATTTCTTTTGTTTTTTATTGTTTGAATTATACAATATTTCAATTTTTATGAATTTGACGATTAGGACCTCCTTGCCTGAAGCACAAAATGTTAAAATATGGAATTCCACATATTCAGGGAGGAATGAAATTTCATTTCACATGACGATGACTAGAAAATCAAAATATTTCATATTTTATGTAATAAAATACAAAAGAAATAGTGAGTGAGTGATGTCATCAGTTCCTCATTTGCATACCGACCAACATGTGCATATAACTGTTTTGTGAAATGAAGCGAAACTTTAAAATGCCATAACTTTCTTATTTTACATCTGATTTTGATGAAATTTTCAGTGTTATGCTTGTTGAATTTTTCTCTTTTTACTCAAATCAAGTTTTTGTTGGGGTGGACTTGTCCTTTAAGAAATGTTCCCCTGGATCTTCTAAAGTATCAAACAGTGGAAATGATAACTTCCACTTTGAATTGTCTTTGACATCTGTCGGCACGCTTGACAGATTCTTGTCAGAATAACAGGATGCATTTGATAAAACCAGAATTTATAGGAACTTCTGATTGAAGGGGTCAAATGTGTTTGTAGTACTTCCTGTTTGGGGTCAAATGTGTTTTGTAGTACTTCCTGTGTGGGGTCATTTCTTGAGATGATATTGTGATAACTTTCAAGAGTTTTTTTTGTCTTGATATTTCTTCCTCTCGGATACATGTTATTGATTATTAAGATCATAAAACTTCTTTTATTTCTACACTTGAGCCCTTATATTTGTTAGAAAAATGTTACACGTTAGCCTGTTTTTCTCAAAATACATGTCAATCGTATCATAATAATAATAATATGTTCATTTATATAGCACAGTTACTATGTGAATATACTCAACTGCGCTTTGATACTTGGTATCATATTATTACCCCGGCTGTAGCTGAGCCGCCATATTAATAGGCGCTAAAGCATTCAAGGAAAAATCCTACCTGGTACCCATTCACCTCACCTGGGTTGAGTGCAGCACAAAGTGGATAAATTTCTTGCAGAAGGAAATTACGCCATGGCTGGGATTTGAACCCACGACCCTCTGTTTCAAAGTCCGGAGACTAATCCACTGGGCAACAACGCTCCACGTACAAAACCATGGATTGTAAAGATTTGTGTATATATGTGATTACACTTATTCACTACCAGAAAAATCCCATTAAATGGATGCATTTGGCAAAAGGCATTAAAATAGAAGCATGATATTATGAGAAATCCACATATATTCCATGGTTTTGTACATCTTTTGAGTACATGGGCCATTATCTTTCCTCCTTATTACATGTAAGTCATGCATTTTTATGTCATTTTTGAAAGATTTGATGAAAATTAGCGTGCCGTCAAATTTACTCGACCCGTTTCAGGAGTTGTTGAAGTAAATTAGGAGCAAGTAAACAATGGTTTTCTTTTTAATTGTAATTTATTTTTACCTGGCAGTAATTACAGTTCAAATAAGATTTGCTACAAAATTGATAAAGGCTTAATGTAAATATGGGTTTCATTGTCAATACCATCAATCAACACTGATCTGAAATACTGTGTAATTTCACCTCTCAGTGAAGGGCTAGTAAAAAGTCTAATTTAACCAGCTAAAAAGCAGATTATTAGGTCTACAAACAAATTTATCAATCAGTGTTTACACATGATAAAGCTTTTAGTGGACAATCAAATATCCCAACTTATACCCCTTTCATAAACCCAATTAAAATGAATTAGGCGGCTAATAGCAGCATAATTTGGTCGTAAAATTGGAGGAGGACAAGAGTTATCCGCATTACTCTGATGCTGCTATTATCCGCATAATAGCGGCATCGGGATAAGATTTTGAGTTTATGAACGCATTTCCAAATAATGCGGATAATTGCCATGGTGCGGTCACAAGGTCACCCTTTTCCAACACAACCGCATCGGAGGGGGCGTGTCCAGTTGTCATGGCGATTATCCACCTTTTTCAGGACGGGCGCTCGTAAAAATAATGCGGCTTATTTTCGGAGTTTATGAACGCAATTTTTATTGAATTATCCGCATTACTCTTAGGCGGCTAATTGGAGGATAAGTTTATGAAAAGGGTATTATTTAACAAGGATGAATGATCCTGGACTAGACATATCCTGGACCCTGATTATAAATAGTTGCAATTGATCTGATCAACCACAACAATTGACGGCAAACAATGTCAACATCTAAAATGTTTGCTCAAAATGGTTTCTACATGTAGATGATTTCATACATTCATCATTGTCTTGATAATTTAGTGTGTTCCCCTTTGGTTGTTAAAGGTAAATGCTAGTTTTGGTAACAATATCAAAATGAGTTTGTACAGAATCCAATGAAATGACCACCAAAATGTCGGTTTGTATAAATAAAATGCATGTGCTAAAGGATTCTGGAAGAAATTGTGTAATTGCTGAGAAATCAGCAAATAAGCACAGGATTCGAGTAGGGCGTCGGGCCCGACGCTCTAAGCAATAATTATACATTGTCCCACGTGCGCTTATACATGTATGTGTTGGGGATCTTCGGTGTGAACATTTTTCAGCGCAGATTTCAAGATTTCACAAAGTTCAGTTTAATAATGTAACTGTACCAGATCTAGATCCTCGATGATATACTGACAATTAAGCCTTATTTTACAGACTGTCTCATGAAATCAGTGTTTACTGCAACTACTGGAATTTCTCTTTAAGGACATTTTGCAAATTTCCTGGATAAAAATATGACAATGATGGATTTCCATATAGTTGTGATTTATCGCGTTGATTGCAATTCTTTGTAAGAAGGGGCCGTGTTGTTTCATTTATGTTCCGAGAAAGAAAAATAAAAAATGATTTACCAACCATTGTAGACAATTTTTTGTTACTTTGATGAATTCAACATATGACTCTTTATGTTCATTATTCTTATTTGAAGTTTTTCTTATGAAGAGTTTCAGACAGTCTAGTAAATTTCCATCTTCTCACCTTGTTCATGTTGGTAAGATGTTTGTACTGTAGATTTTAAGAGTAAATTTGTTTTCTGCACTTCGTTGACTTTGAACAGGAATGCACTATATTACCTTGACACCTTAATATAAAAGTTATTTTAAATTGTTCAAATAGATTACCCTTGTTTGGCAAAACTGAACAAAGTGCATTGGCATTAGGCTCTCTCTCTCCTTCTAAAAACACACACCAATATTTCATATTGCCATTTGAAATGAGATTTCATAAATTTTAAAAGGAAAACTACACCATTTTGTTGACTTTCTAGTCCTATGCTAAGCTCTTCATTCAGGAATTATTATCCAATTTTAACTGATTTTTTTTTAAAATCTGGTTTAGATTTGATAGGAAAGTGTTACCTACATGTAAGGGGTAAATATGTCCATTCCAAGTTTGATTCAGATATAGTTGAAGAATGGCAGAAGCAAGGGCGGAAATCTCTCCCCAAAGGTAGGGGTACTAGAGGCTGGAAAATTTGACAAGCAAGCAAAAAAAAATGGTTATCACCCAAGAAGTAAAGTCATCTGTAAAAAAATACATGTTTTATTTCGATTTTGAATGATGTATTTCTTTCCTTCATAAAAGACCAAAAGGGAAAATTTGCTATTGGGGCGTCCCCTGTCCCCTCCTGGGATTTCTGCCCATGATTAGAATATATTATTTTGGAAAGTTGCGAAGCAGGATATTATCAGAATGCACTGGCTTTTATTGATCTTGAAACAATTTCGTTTCCAATACACCCCCCTGAGTTTGAATCAAGGCTGATAAGCATGATAGAGAACAACCACAGGGAGTTCTTTCAACACCAAGAGATATTTTGATAAAATTTTATGAAATCAATATTACAGGCTTACATGATTTGGTTTATTGTATTTGTTGAATTTTATATTAGTTTTAAACTCTTTAGTTATCATATTTTACAATGTAATTGATTTAAAAACAATATTAAATGGTTATATTTTTGGAGTGTCATCAGAATTCCTATGCAGAAGATGTGTTATTCACTAGTCCAAGTTCCTCCCAAATGGGACCTTTCATGAAAAGAAATAGTCTGTAGGTCCGATCTGCACCCAGTCCACATCCACAAAAGGAGTATTTATTACCCTGGATCAGACCCTGCAAGCTTGGTTTATAGAAAAAGTTACAATTATTGTGAATTTGCAAGTATGTTAAAAACCACAGAAGCCTTGATTGTGATTGGCTGCTGAGCCCTGTTACCATGGTACATGTACATGTAGTTGTGATAATGGCAAATTTACAATATTTGCTCTTTTACAAAACAAGCCCATGGGCTGTTTTTTAAACTTGGGCTGATGTGAACGAGCCCAGTTATCCCTTCAGCGGATACTGTATCATCCGGCGTCTGGTTTGGTTTAACTACCTTTTCTTCCTGAAATTGATTATTGACATAATTCTGACTTTTTCACCCCTTCCACCTGTATTTGCTTGTATGGAAAAACAAAAACCTGGTGAAAGTACTGAAATCTGAAAATAATTGCTCAATGTCATGAATGTAGGGAGATAGATGCCAGAATGTCATCTGTAAGTAAGTTCTCAATCGTTAAGCACATTTTTTAGCTTCATACTATACTTACTGACTCTCGGGTGGTCTTTGATTGGATCCTGCACCAACTCATTTTGAAAGTGTTACTACAACTGGCATTTATCTTTAGAGTGATTGGTTAACATTGGTTTGACTTTTAAAAAATCTGAGTGAGAAGGTCATACTTGTCACCTGTGACTGTGATATGTTATAAAAATGATGCCCAGAAAAAATTGCATTCGAAAATAATTTTTAAGTGCTTCAAAAATTGAAATGTAAAGTGACCGGAAACATCATCTTAATTTCATCCCATACACTTATGTGTACTATTTAGGCTTCTATAAGACGCCTATTTACAAATTCGGGGTTTGCCTTGTAGTTTTAGCTTTTCATTCTCAATAATGGTTGTTTTCAGGGTTTATTAGTTCTAATACATGCAGTTGTACACATGTTTCATCTTGGTTTGAGAATTTTTAAATCAGCTGCTCACAAAGTTAAACAATACCTTTCAATGATTAGAAGCAAGAGAATAAAATGATATAACTGATATCAAGTTAATCTTTATTATTAAATTCATGCTTTCATTAGGTAATTTAGATGTAAACAAATTACAGAACTGACATAGGGGTCACTCTATAGGTGATCATACTATACCGACTGATACTGGGGTTGTCATTTTATTGGATTCTGTACAAACTCATTTTGAAATTGAACTGATTAAAATGATATCAAATTAATCTGAAACTTTCATGCTTTCATTTGGTGATTTAGATGTAAACATTTCAGAACTGACACAATGATCATCCTATAGGCCATGGGCTAAAATAAAAATTGAAAACAAGTAGTTTCTAAAGTACTTGTCTGGGTCATATGTAATATTTTTCCTCTTTAGGAATAAGCAGATTTGTCTCTGTTCCTTCCTCAATGGCTTATTAAAAGGAAATGATATCCATCTGTGGTTGTTTCTAATGGTCCATGGTTGAAACCAGGCTTTATGTCTAGGGTAACAAGTGGTTTTATTCTTTCCTAGCTGCACGCATCAATCTGTATGGCACCGTTCTCACTACCTTCCTAAAACTAGTTTAGTGAGAACTGTCGAAGTGATCTTGGAAGCGATATCTTCCAAACTGGTTCATAAAACCACCTCGCGATGTGGTTTTCAAGATCACTTTGCTTCGTAAAACTGGTTAATAGAGTGAGGACACAACCGCTCTTTGGGAAGCGATCTCGCACATTATTAGCATGCTACTCTACACAATGCGTAGAATGCCTATGCTGCGTTTTCGAATTTCGTGGGAAACATGACACCCGATTGAGAGCGTTCCCATAGCAACAAGATCGGTTTACGTGAATAAATTTTAAAACCACTTTCGTTTGATCAAATGCGAACGCTATCAAAGTGATCTTCCAAATTGGTTTCCTGAACCGGTTTCCAGTAAACTAGATTTAGAAAACGTAATGATAACAGGGTCTAAAATTTGGAGTATGCCACTGTACCCCCACTCCCAACTCCCCCAAACACATATGAAGAGGGGGGGGGGGGGGTGGTTTGCAAAATTATGAACATGATAGTACAAACTTATTCCAGAGAAAATCAACTTCAAAGTTTACTATAATTTCCATTTTTGTCCTCTGTTTTCTTTCATGTTCACGTTCTTGGATGATGCTATCTACATATTCATGATGAAATACATACAGGTAAGTACATGATGTAATCAATAATTAGTTTTTTTTTAAAGATGAACATTATCATTTTCCAGGTTAAAGCTTTTTAAATTCAGTCCCAAGCAACTTATTTTTAGGCTTCTTCATTATAGTGACACCCAATACTGTCCCATGACAGATGACAAGTGCTCTGCTGTAAATTCCACACGCAAATGGAACGACCAACTTCAACCCTTGATTCAACTCTTTACCATAAACCTAACATAAAACTCTATCGCAACCCTAACCCTATGTCTTCTTAGACAAAATAAGGCTTGGAGCAATTGTCATAGCAAAGTCTTGTCACCCCCAATACACAAGATAATCAACACATCAAAGAAGATGATTTTATGTGTGGGCGTCCAAGTCTAGTTGTTATAACCCTGTACACGGAATAGAAGTGACAAAAATATTGAATTGAGTGTAATATTTTTTTTCTTTTGATTGATGAATTTGAATCTCGCCATCCCTCTCAATCTCTCATACTCTCTAATGTTAAATTCCTTCACAACAGTTTATGAATTATTTGCCTTTGTGTGAAATATATCTCCTATGGAAAGCATTAAATTACCAGGTTCAAAGTCACTATTTTTCACTGGGAAATGATGTTATGCAGCCTTCATTACCCAAACAACATCAATCAAATATGTCTCATTCATGACAGATTTGAATTTGATCTGAAGTTGTTTTATTACTCATTTCTATTGATGAAGTGTTCTATTGGTAATGATATTGAGAAAGAGGGGGAGGGGGGGGGGGCATGATGATGAGGGATGTAATGTAAAATATTATACCCTCCTGTTATGGGACTCACATTTTACTGGTCTGGAATTGTTATCAATCTTTCTCATTTTCTTTGTCATTTTGGTTTGATGTTTTTCAGAAGTTTTGACAGTTTTGATTTGTACTTTGGAAGTTTCATTATTGTTATAAATCATATAATCATATAATTGTATTACCGTATGTCGCAAATAATGCATTTCTTTTAGTACAACTTCTTGGATATGTTTGCTTTCTTTTTGAAATGATTATAACTTGGTATGTGGTGATCTAAAAACTGACTGAGCAAAGAGAAGTTGAATTCTTGGGAGTATTGATAGGTGTATAGAAATTAAATTGACTTTTGTATCGAAAGTTCACATCAACGCACCTAGCATTTCTGAGAAACAATGAAGGGATTCCATTGATAATGAAAGGTGTCTCGACGGGGAACATAGATGGCTAAAATGTCATGAGGGGTCTGATTCTTTTAAGTTGACAAACAAATCATGTCCCCTCAAAAAAGAATCTGGGCCTTGATGTCTATCATTTTTGTGTCATACCTTCATTCATTATTTCATTTTTTGTTTAATAGATTTTTCTATTTCTATTGTTGTTTTATTATTCATGTGGACAATACTCTCTTGAGGTGCCTTGAGCACCAAAATGTGGGCCTGTGTGCTATATATAATTACATACTTATTATTATGGGTAATTTTGTTTCTTGTTTATACAAGCACTGTGACAGCAGTAATCTGATTTCACTGTTGATAGAAAAGAACAAAGTTGTTGTTTATAGCAACTTCAGGGGTTTTATAAATAGCTGATGGTGATTAGTAGCGTCATATAGGCAACACAACAAGGAAACTAAAATAGGGGTAAAAATCCACCTGTTATTTTTCCCCTTTTGTCATATTAAATATTTCCAGAGAAGGGGACCAAAGTCTTTTTGAGATGGCACAATATTTGGCACTGCTTAACCACCCCTCTGCTGATTTCTTGGTCAAAACATCCAATAAAACCCAAGTTTCTATTCCCACTTGGCGCCAACCGCAAGAAACCCAGATCACTTTGTCCAATCTTATTACCTGTAAGTCTTGGGTGAATGCTAAAACCACAGGTATTTTGTTTACAACTGTCACCATGCTTTCCTCTATCTGGGCTGTAAACATCCTTTGTTTTGAAAGAAGAGTTTAAGTCTGACTGGCATTTATAACCCTGTTCACATTTACCAGTCTAGACCTTGAGACCCTCATGTTACCAGTCTAGATCTTGAAACCCTGTTCACATTACCAGTGAAGTCCTTGAATGATGCTTTCATCACATTCTTGGGCTTACCTGTAATCAGTCAAGATGATCTGTGGATGGCATCCTTTCTGGCAGAGGTCTTGTTGCCATGACAACCTTAACATGTTCCATGTTCAAGCAGGAATTGGCCCTGCTTGTGAAGACATTGGGGGTTCATGTCTTCAGTCTTCTTCATGTCTTTTTCATACAGGGGTTTATACTTTATAGCTGAATAGCTCCCTGGTTATGACTGAATCTAGACCAAACCAGAGCGTGAGGGTATTCCTCAGTTGTCATCTTCCATTCTTGTAAAAGGCATCTTTATAGGCCTGTATTCTGAACTCAGGTTTAAATTATACTCTGATTTAAAGTTGTGGTTTAACTATGGAGAGCCAATTGGAGCACAAATCCCAACGGTACACATTCAGTCTATTAACTCATATGACATCCAAATTGATCATAACTGTAGGTGGTTTCAGACCGCCTCGAAGTTCGCCAGTTCCAGGTATTCTCTGATCGGGAAATTTACCCCGATCAGAAAATACCAGGTATTTTGGTAATGTGAAAGCAAACTACGCGTAATCTCCCCGAAAGAAAATACCCGCTAAATAGTAGGTACTTGGCGAAATTACGAGAAGTTTCGTGGGGATTTTTCCAAGGTCGCAGGTATTTTGGCGATGTGAAAGCAAATTACGGGAACTTTTATCCCAGCGTGTTGTTGGGCGCGGCGGCGTGGGTGGCTGCTGGGCTAGAGATTTTGAATCTCCCGCCTTGCCTGCTTATCAGACCACACTGCGCATGCTCGTAACTTCGGGAACTTATCCCGAAGGATGTGTTTCGGGGCGGTGTGAATGCAGGAATAATTAACGGGTATTTTTTAGCCTTAAAAAGTTCTCGTAATTTAATGGGGATTCTTGTGATCGAGGCGGTTTGAAACCGCCTTGTGTGGGAATAATAACTGAAGTATTTTTCTTCCCTATAAAATCAAAATGAAACAAAATTTTAAACATAAGAAATATACAATATAAACAGAATTTTTAAACTTGTGGCTCTCTATAATTTCAACACAGAGTTGGTCTAAGTTATACACGACTTTAGAATATGGGCAATAATATTTAGGCCTACATGCAAAAGGACTTATCAAATTATTAACCTGCCTTTAGCATGGCAAGTCTTTATATATGTACAGTATACAAGCATTTGAAATATAAAATTGTATCCTGCTAGGTATGCATTTACCTCACCTGGGTCGAGTGTGGCAAAATTGTTGTGCTGAAAGAGTGCTGCGGCAGGGATGCACAATACTGTAGGCCTATGTGTAATAACCATATTCTGGGTTCTTTATGAAGGCCTAATTGATTGTCAGAAAGATTTAGCATTCTTTCAATTCTTGATGATTTTGCCTGTAAAGTTTGTTGACCCCAGTGGTAGGTATTTTTGACATTTAAATTTAATTCAACTTTTCCTTAAATCTCTCACCATTCTATGCAAACTAGTTGTTTCAATTGATTCTGCTTCATCAGGAAAATGATATGCAGTATACTCCAATATTTCTTCAACTTATAGGCCTATTAAGATATTTCTGAATAGTTTCAAAGAACATTGTCCCAAAATAGTCCCTTATTTTTCTGTCAGAATCCCCCTATTACCAAACCTATTGTCTGGAAAACAACAACAACCAAAAGTGAATTGTGAGAACGACAAAGAAAGTTTAGCAAAACAAGATTATTTACCAAACTATTACAGGCAGCTTCACAAAAGATAATCACCAATCTCAATGATATCATCATTCTTTAACACCTATAATCAATTTTAGAGCCCTATAATAATAAACCACATGTACATGTAGGTATATTTGTGTGTGGTAAAGCTTGTTATGTAATCAATGTCTATGATGACTGAATGTGATCCAAACTAGGGTCATCAGAGGACAAATGTAGCTAGTCTATAGGTACAGACCCTGATTGAATCATACACCTGACCAAGTCTTCAGTAAATTCTTTCAAAAGTATAGACTGTTGTCTCTAAATTCAACGTAAGAATACAGGTTTTGCCTACATGGAAAAATGAGATTGGGACCAATTCAATATATATTTGCAACCCTCTTTTAAATTCAAAACAAAATAGTGTCTGAGAATCCTTTTCCTAAGAAATCAAAATATCTTCTTTTTTTAGTCCATTGCATTCAAGAATTTTTTCTCATTGTACAAATCTCAGCGCTAATATGGCCTCTATTCCTAGTGGGTCAATGATCTTTCTTGCTTGGCCTAATTGGTCAGTTGGTCATTCTGATATGGCATCGAAGATGTCATATTTCACTGACAATCTACATTTCTATACATTTGAATATGATTCCTTCTTGGGTAGTACATGTAGTTGTATAAGTTGTGTCAAGTGTCTTTATAGGGGGAAGGGGGGGGGGGGTAGTAATGCCTTTCTTTTCTCTATTACTCTTTTACCTGATCATTTTTAAAATGCCCATGGGGGGGGGCTTCTGGCTTCATGTATGCCCCTTATTTTGGTAGTACATGTATTTTTATAAGTGTGTCAGGTGTCTTTTTCGGGGGGGGGGGGGTACTAATGCCCTCTTCTTTCCCTATTACTCTGATCATTTAAAAAAATGCCCATGGGTGGGTGGGGGAGGGGCTTCTCCTTCGTGCACCCAATACATTTCACCAGTGACCCAATTTGATGCCCGATGTGGCAACAGGGCCTCATATATATCAAATTAACACATAGACATAGATAGTTTCACCTTGATCTAAGCAAAGCACTTCAAATGTTTACATGCATGTAAGGATAACAACCTGTTTACTGGTACCTAATCTGAGATACCCCCATCTCACTTCAAGAATAGTTATTTTTTTGGAGCTTCTTCGTCACCTGAATGAGATTCCCTTGTAGTGATCAAGGAAGAGTGCTCTGGAATGTGTCAACAAAATAAAGGGTTATGATGTTAATTGGTGTGTTTGGAAGAAAGGACCCCCACATGAATGCTAGTGTCAAGTAACCTTCTGTTGAAGGTGGTGTTTTTTTTAAATGTTTGTTTTTCTCAGGTGTTTATCCATGTTTGACAAGCATTGCTCTCATTCTAGTTCTTTGGATTAATTGGACCATTGACCTATTACTCGAGTAGTAGATCCATGATTGGACCAACTTATAATCAGATAAGGATGTCTTGGCCAGTATCTATGAAACCAAGACATTTTTCAAATGCCTGCAGTGGTCACTGAACCTTAATTAAAATTAGGTTATTTTTTTTGAAATACAATATTAACCAATCGCTGCTCACATATCTGATATTTATCTGTCTGAAATCGTGCACGGTAAAGAAAAATTAACATATTGTTTAAGCATGTCACTCCAACAACAGATTGTTAAATCTTTTTGTTAAATTATTTTTTTTTAACAACTTGTCTAACATCTTCAACAACTTGTTTGCAACTTAAAACAATAGTTTTTAGAGTGATATTTAAACAGCATTTTATTGTGTGTATTGATAAAGAAAGAAAAGCCTTAGCGCCAATTGGACACATTACTTTGTGTAGAAATTGTTGTCCATAATTACAACTGTGGGAATTCAAAACGAAAATTACTTATATGAGCTATCATTTATAAAGAGGTTTGTGCCTAAGCAACCAGCAATATTAAAAGCAAGATTCTGTATTTTAAAACAAATCGTACATGGTATCATTGGAGACAGAATGTGAGAAAAGCATTATATTTTAACATGCACTGTATAGAACTGTTTTGAGATTCAGATCTTGCCAAGACTAAGGAATAATGATATACATTGCATACACTGTCTAATGGCAGTTAAATCCAGATTTAAAACCAAATCAAACACTTGAATCTAGGAGTGCTCTCTGTGTCCACTCTTTGAATTCATTTTCTCAATTAAGATTTAATACCAATGTCAAATTTCTTCCACCAAGCTGAGATGTGTAGACCATTCAGATGACTAGAAATTTATATGAAACTTTATATTTAAAGAATAAAAAACATCCATGTTACCCCCCCTGTAAATCTAATGTTGAATACTTGAAAGATATTTTTCAAGGTCATAAGGTCAATGTGGTTGACATGATGATGATGAGGACCATGATGATGATGATGACGAGGATAGAGATGATGACGATAGTGATGATGAGGAGTATGATATGAAGGAGAAGGAAGAGAAGAAGAAAAAGAAGAATGTAATGATGATGATGTTAATGATGGTAATGAGAGTGATAATGATGATGAAATTGATGATTAATGATGATATTCATCATCATCACTATTAGGCAACATTCTAGAAAAGCTATACATTGATTTCCTGTATTCTGAACAGGGTGGAAGTAAGAGCATATACTTCAGTAGTCATGCAGCTAATCATGTTTACACTCTCTTCAAAGAGCTGTTTACTTTTAAGATTTGAAGGAGAGTGCTAAAAAGTACAAACACACTTATCTTGACCAGCCAATCAACTGTCTGGTCATTTTTTTTCTCTACATTGCAAAACTTTTAGCATGTAGGCTGACGAGATGTATTGAAATAATTTTATGCAGTTTTTTATTTGAAAATTTTCTGAAGTAAATTATTTTGGCATACTGACCTTTCAGAGCAAAAGTTGTATAACTTCTCATGTATACATACATTTGCATATTTCTCAACAAATCAAATGTTTTTCTTTCAAATGTAGACAATTTAACTTCATAGTATTATACCTCATCAAACAAAATTGAATTAAAAACAATAGCCTTGTTTTAAGGTCTAACAACATGACCATCGTCACAACACTTAGAGCATGCAGTGAATATTTCTCACACAATACATGTATTTCTTCATCAATAAACCTGAAGAAATTGAGCCTTTGCTTTTGAACATTGTACTATACTATGCAGCTTTACTGTATGAATATAAGGCCTAGGTTGATGTCAGAAAAGACAGAAAGTCTTTGAAAGTCATTGATTTAGAAAATGAAAGTTTACAGACTCTTACTTTGTCCTTCATGTAGGCTAATTCCCTTATTTTTCCTGGTACTGAACAAAAAGGTTTACCAATTTTCACTGGATTGGTCTGTAAAGATTGACATACTATTTAGCCTTGTTTATAAACCTTCAATGTTTTTGGGTAAACCTTGATAACATATTGATGTTTTGAATTGCTCATTCATGAAGTCAAGAAATATTACTGTCTTCCAGGCATTGGAGATTATTTCAAGGTTTTTAGGATTAGTTGAACTTATTACCAATACCAATCTCATTCCTTTATAATTAAATGTATTTTTTGCTGCTATATTTAAGATTTGTCTTCAGACATCATATCATAATAAATTACTGCCATGAAGGAAGAGGTCTATTTTTTCTTATTATTGGTAAACTCAGTCATCAAAGATTTAGAACTACAAATTGGGACCAAAGAAATTTTATGTCCATATTATGATTATTTTGTTTCTTGTTTTGTAAAATGAAATGAAGGTTTCAGGATATGGACAGTCTTCTGGTGCCGTTAAAAAGAAACTTAGCGATGATCGTAGAACATTTTCTACGATTGATTTCTACAATGTACAATCAATCATGAAAATCAAACAATCAATCGCTAATCTTTGTGTTACGGGACCCTGGATACAGCCATTTTGTTCTTAGTTTTATGTTTATATAAATTCATATACAATCGGCCTTACATCACATTTGGGAATATCACCCGTTTTTCTTTGCAATAGTTTATTTTAAAATTTTGAAATAAGATGGGCTGTGCCAGGATATTTATAGGTGGGGGGGGGGGGCAATTCAACATGGTTGGTTTTTCCCCAGTTTAATTGAAGGGGTTTAAGACTGATATAGTCTCCTTTTCCCCCTTTATCATGACTTGAAATACTTCTTGAGTTTATGACACCGTTCTCATTACTAACCTACTGGAAACTGGCTCAGGAAACCAGTTTGGAAGATTGCTTTGCTAGCGTTCCCAATTGATCACCCGATAGTGGTTTTCAAAATCACTTCACGTAAAGCGATCTCGTTGCTGCCGGAACGCCCTCAGTGGGGTGACACGTTTCGCATAAAATTTGAAACCACATCGTAGGCATTCTGCACACAGTGTGTGGAGTAGCGCACTCAAAATGTGCGAAGATCGCTTCCTGAAGAACAGTTGTGTCCTCACGCTAAATTAGTTTAATGAGGCAAAGCATTCTTGAAAAGTACAATGCGAGGTGGTTTTATGAACCGGTTAGAAGATCGCTTCGACCGTTCTCATTTTACGTTAGACTAGTTTCCAGTAAACTCGTTTTAGGAAGGTAGTGAGAACGGTTTTTATGATGAGGATGGGTATAGGATGCCATCCTTAGTCTTTCTTCTTAGCATTGCTCCTAAAATAAGACAAAGATTTTCACTCTATAACCATCAAAATATTGTATCTCAACTCTGACATTGTTATAACAGACTTAGACAGCAAAGGGTTAAGCATCGGTGCTCCTGATTGGCAGGTGAGATCATGTGACCATCGTCTATTGAATAATATAGACCACCCATTACAGGAACGACGCGTCCAAAGTTTCCTTGCAAATAAAGATTTGGTTAAATCTTTCCAATCTAAATAGACGCCAGGTTACAAGATGAGTCGCCACACACATGTATTGCCTGTGGTCAGTAAATAGTATTGCCATATTGAATATCCAAATATTATTGAATTACGATGGAAAAAAAATCAATGGTGCCAGACATTCTTCCTGATGTAGAATGGCTAAGAATGTTTGCACAAAGAAATATCGTATGATTGACAAGCAGCTGATCGTGAAAGATAGATATATCGGCCTACATGTTTAGAATCTTGAATGCAGTAACACTTTGAACCTGCCTTGAATTTTACATGTAAAGATTGTGATCTCAGACAATGAGCATAGTGCATTTGTATGTACAACATGTAGATAATGATAATAATAATGCATCGTAAATGTACGGCGCATATCACATTATGATATCACGTCCCTATGCACTTCTCAAGGATTTGGACATAATTACTCTGGCTTTAGCCCCATAGACTTTTTGGTACACAAGTATTTGAAGCAATGAATACAGCTAGGTCCACTATTTAATTCACCTGGGTTGAGGGCAGCACAGTGTGGATGAATTTCTTGCTGTAGGGAAGTAATGTCATGCAGGTAGCTGGGATTTGAAGTTGAACTCCTGACCCTCTGATTCATTGAAAGGTGAGAGTTAAAAACACTCGACCACTGGACCCACGTACATGTAAAGGGCACATTGCAGGGATATCAATGATGTTGTTTTTACAGTATTTCATATTGTCTACTTTCCATATTATGAACTACAGTTCTCAAGGTGTAACACAGAGTGGATTTTTTTTAGTGTAGTGTAGGTGTTTTGCAGTCGTTGGGGCATTATTAACACCTAGCACAACACTGAAGTTGAAATCACGCTGGTGTTTAAAAATTGAGTGTTGCAAATTGTGGTGTACCACAGTCAATGCTGCATTTGCAGTCAGCACCCTGATTCACACAGTCTACCCCAACACCAAGTCTACACCAGCACCAACACTGCACCTGAAAGCTGGTGTTTGGAATGCAGCTTTCTGTGTTGAGCTATCAAAGAGCTGATTGTGTAGAAATCTGCTTGAAGTTTCAGCACCCTGATTCACATACTTGGTCTACATCAACACCAACACTGCACTTCAATGAAAGGCTGGTGTTTGGATTGCAACATTCTGTGTTGAGCTATCAATGACCTGATTGGTGTACTAATCAGTGTTGATGATTGGTGTACTAATCAGTGTTGAAGCTCCTTTCAACCCTCTGACTCAAACACTGTACGATTCTACACTGACACCATCACTATCCATGCTTTACACCATGGATAAGCCCAGTATGCTTACATGTGAAGAAATCAAAACATGAGGAACCTTGTCCTCATGACTAACAAGCCGTACGCCCTAATATAATTTCCCGTCTTGAACAAAATTTCATTTTAGGCTCGGATACATAGAGGTGTAGACTGTAGTATTACCTCAGAGTACATAGTCTATCTTTCTTAATATCCTTTTCTCCTCATTCTTTCCTTTTCTTAGTTTTCTTAATTTTATACTTGATTTAATAGTTCTTTATATCACCACATTGCTTCTGATTTCTTTTTTTTTTTTTTGGGGGGGAGTGGTAAACTTTTTTTTTAATTCTGCATCCTTCGTCCTTTTTTAGCTATAAACTACAAGTAATTTTTAGTCTGGATTATGATTTCTGAATAGACTGCAAGGGCAATTTAGCCTCTGAAATGCTTGAAAACGTCCTAACCCCCCAAAAAATGGTGCCCAGGAAATGCCCATTCATTGCAATCTTAAACCTTAAATCCAATGTTGCCGAATTAGGCAGTAAATTGTGAAAAGAAGCCCCTGATAGATTGTCATGGTAACCATTGACATGGTGTTTTAGGTCACTGTACTCTGTATCCTGATGCAATATTATTATCCAAGCAGTATTCTTTTGTTAAATGTCTTTAAACTGTCTGCAGTGTCGCGTTTCCCATCAACTTTTTATCTCTTAAGAGATGATCAACTTGTTAAACATGTCGATGTACATTTCAGTTTAATCTGTAGACGATCTTCGTCATATGTGTCATAATTACAAGAAGTCAAAGAATAATGATTTCCTTTAAATGTTTGTTCTGTTGAGGTGACTGTAGCTTGGAGGAATTTTGAGCATGTCTGACTCGGCAGGGTTGATTTGTATGCCATGTGTCTGAAGGAACGAACACGCCATTCATTTTATTTTTAGATGTAGGAGGTTTGTAATTGACACTAAGCGTGATTGGCTAAGCAATTTATGGTCTTGTACTTGTACATCAATTATACTAGCTGATGTGCATCTTCGGATGAAGTGCCATTTGGTCTAATTCCACTCTGTCTAATGCCATTTGGTCTAAATCCATTTTATCTACATCCAGTTTGCTTGGTAACCATTTTGCCCAACTACTATTCATACAATATACATGTACATAGGCCCTGAATTGTTATCAAGTTTGGCATTGCCCATTCCATTTCAGACTCTGCCACACAACACTTTCATCTGGATTTACCAGTATATAAAACATTGCAATATTAAGCAATAGAATGACACTAAGTAAATTAGACTAAAGTAAATTTAAATTAATTGATTTGATCAAGTTTGGGGTGATTATTCAAGTTTAGTTTTAATGTGGATGTGAGCTACTGAAATCTTAAACTTCTTTGCCTTTTAATTATTAAAAAATATACAGTTATTTTCTTCAACACCCTAAACACTCAAAATTTACCCATTTCCAGCCCTATCATACACTATGTTTATATATTTTTTTAAAAAGAAAATGATGCATACATAATTTTTTCTCTATATTTGTACATGTATACGAATGTCTCTATCCCTTTGAATTGATTGAATATTTTCTCACCCAGACGGGTAAAAAATATAAAATATGAAAAAGATATCGAACTGGAAGTGAATCTTTTGGACAGGAACTCATTGTGGTTATAAGACGATCACATGACCAGTCTACCTCTACGGAATCTGGCTCAGCGTGGGCCCAACACTTCCAAGATTTGACAGCTTGTATTAAGAAAAAAAAGGTCTGCACTGTCAATCATTTTAATACCTTCTCCTTCAATCAATCACCTATGTTTTATTTTTTTTATTTTTCAAAATTGTTTTTATTTCAATGGGAGGTCACCATGTATCCTGCTGGGAGTTTTCAGCTATATATTATTTTTCCAGATTTGTTGTGATTTTTTTCAATTGTTGCTGTTTGTAGAATTGTGTCAAACATATGTTGTTGATCCAGAGGTTTTCATCACCCAGAAGTTTTTTGCTCACTATTTTCAGATTGTTAGTTATTTTCCAGCAAATCTGCATGCATGTTCTAAAAACAACCCTTGTGTATGTATAGTGTTTATGTGTATGTGGATCGTTGTGGCCCAGTGGATTAGTCTTCTGACTTTGAAACAGAGGGTCGTGGGTTCGAATCCCAGCCATGGCATCATTTCCTTCAGCAAGAAATTGATCCACATTGTGCTGCACTCGACCCAGGTGAGGTGAATGGGTACCCGGCAGGATTTATTCTTTGAATGCATGAGCGCTGAAAGGCAGCTCAAGCTAAAGCCGGAGAAATAATAATAACAACGCACCTCGGAATAGAATATTTCTAGATAGATGGCGCTATATAAATGCCTATTATTATTATTATAGCCTTCTATTCTGTACTTGGGTTCAATTCAACGTCTGGTCTTAAGTTGTGGTTAACTACTACATGTGAAGCCAATTGTGACAGTCACAAATCTTGAACGTTACAGGCATTTTTGTGTGTGTATGACAAT
This sequence comes from Lytechinus variegatus, assembly GCF_018143015.1. Lineage (NCBI taxonomy): Eukaryota > Metazoa > Echinodermata > Echinoidea > Temnopleuroida > Toxopneustidae > Lytechinus > Lytechinus variegatus. Next base: position 524,530 of record NC_054756.1, read on the forward strand.
TTTTCAATTATCTAGACATTTCCGAATTCTTGATTACCTTTTGGTGCAGAACAAATATGAATCTTGAATTCCTAGTTATACATGTGTATTTACCAAGTCGTGCATTGTCACTGAGCAACATTCTTTTTATAAATATTTACTTTTGTTTCAATGATTCAGGTCTTTGTTGACATTTAGACACCTTTGCATAGATTCATGAGATTTGTTTTTATGGAGGTCGGAAGTGTTTGCTTACAAGTTATAGTATGTGCAACTGTTTGAATTGGGAATGTTTAGTCTACATGGATAGAATTTGTTCTGAAAAGACGGGATTTAATAGATATTGTATTGTTACCATTCTTATGAAGTGTCCAAAGACATCAAAGTGAATTATTTATTGTGATATTCAATACAGACTGTTGAATGTCTACATTTATTATCACAAAAGCATTTAATTGTTTCACTCGACCTATTATACTATTTGTAGCTTTGTTTCTATTCATTTAGATTTAAATGATATGACATGATAAGGACTATATGATTGCAACCATGAGAATTTACTCTACTCAGTGGCTGGAAACAACTCCCTGTTCTATAACTGCCCTAATTATGCTTCACCTTTCTTTCAATGATTGGCTGGCCCACTAGATGGTAATAGCTTGTGGTGGAATACATCTTCTACCAAAGGAATTCCCCCCTTCTCTCTCTGTAGATGCATTCCATAGTCCTCGTATTTATTCTCATGTTTCTCTGCTGTATGAATCATCACCAGTGTATAAAATGTTGATAAACTCTCAGATATTATTTAATCAACTTATAAAATGTTTTTAAAAATCCAATATGAACATATTAACAAAAACATGAACAAAATTCCATGCAAAGTGAATTAGGATTAGCTTATATTTTTACCAACAATTGTTGGGTTAGTTAAAGAAACCTATCTGAACATATATTAGATGTGTCCTTTTCTTGTTCATTTACTTCAAACTTAATCCTGACTTCACAACTTGAGCGTACATAACATCACAATATTCCCAAGTTAATATAAATTTTCAAATATTGCCATGTGATTAAGTTGCACTTCATAGTGGTGGTGGACCTGTAAAAAAATAAGTTTGATATGAGACAGGCATGAACCAAAGTCATGTGCTTTGGTGATTGGACAGCAATTATTCTTTTTTGAACAGCGCTGATGGATTGCAAGTGTGAAAGAACTCTACCCATTGACTCTTCAGTGTTATGCACATTTTCATGTAACAATAATTTTAATATTTCAATTCAGCAATTGATTGCAAACATGTGTGTAACAGATGCCGTATATCCTGTTTTATAATTTTTAAAAACTCAATATTGGGTAGGCTTTCCCTTTAAATGCACCATATGCAAGAGGAGCTAAGAAGATGAGTATGTATTGGATATCCCATTAAGACATGCCTTGGAGGATAGGATGTATATAGATATCTTCATCTGATATCTTAAGATATCCATCCCCTGTCACTTTTAGTCTTTTTGACATTTCGGGAATCTCACCTCGAGTTTGTTCTTTGTTGTTATAAAAGAGTATGGTTTGATTATGATAGTCGTGGTGGAGTGTGGGGGGGGGGTCAAAAGTGTCAAGTGAAGTGAACCTGTCCTATAATTTTCAAATTCTTATTGTTTAAAAGTTTATGCATACTGGATAAAGAGAAAGGAAGAGATATAGAACGATGAGGGGGTGGAGAATGAGTAAGGGAGGAAGAGACAGCGTTGGGATGAGTGTGGAGGTATATGGTAGATCAATAGCAGCATCTAGTCTGTAAAAATTAAAGAATATTTGTAAGTTTTTAATTGTTTCAAAATAGAATGGATAAAGGGAGGAAGCGAGGGGTGGGGATAGAGAGGGAGGGAGGGGATTTCATGTTAGGATAAAGGCTATTGATTTGGAGATAATCCCCTATCTTCTCAAGATATGAAACTATTGTTCCAACCTGCCAAATTACATCTTACAAGATTTGTTTTTCAATCCCAATTAAAATTCACATTGTTACTGAAGTGATGGATATTTTAACACATTGCTCAGTAAGCAAACCTTGTCATGGATGTTCGTGGAGTCTGTAAGAAACCAGGGGACCAATGACTTTAAATCCTATCTGAGGGACCAGGTACTAAAGATTGATGCCTTACCAAAGGATATTCAAGCATCTTCTTTGTTTGGACTATAATATACCAGCTTACTTCTCAACCAACTTAGCTAGATCACACCTTCGCAATTTGGGTGCGTTCAGTTTCATAATGAACTGTACCCAAAACGTACGTAGGTGGAGATAGAACACACTGAGCTGCACAGTCCTTTTATTTAACCTGTATTTTAGCCACATTAATATTGTTTCCTAGATCAACGAAGTTGGATTTGAGAACTGATTCGATGTAACCAATCTTGATTTCTTGTCTGCAGAATGGCAATTTTGCTTGCTGGGTAGTCTGAGCTCCTAAAGTTGTGAATGAGAATGTGCAGTTCATTTCTATAGTTGTAGGCTAGATCTTTTGTAGGGAAATTTAATAGTAGGACACAGTGTAATGACCTTAATTTTTGCCCTAGTGAACCCCCAAAATCATTTAGGAATACAACTAGCATTTTCTGGACCAGACTTTCCCATGTAACATAATCCAACCCAATACAGATTGTAACATTCACAGACTTTTGTCATATTTTTGAAGACTTTGTTATTTTAACATTTTGGTTCCCTTTCCCGTAAATCCTACCGTCTCTGCTGTCAATATGGATTATGAATCCACATGCCAATTCACACAGTATCGAGATTAACAGGGCTGGAGTGGATTAAGATTAGCCTGGGGAGTTGTTACAGTTGGACATGAATGTGTTTTGATTCCATTTATAGGGAGTAACATGATCTGTATTGTTTCCTTAGTGGTTTTAAGAGACCCCATTCAGAGCTGACCTTATGACTGAAGCAGTAGGGAATTGGTAAAGTGCTCAGACTGTAGCCGGGGCTTGCTTTTTGCGCAGTGAAGTGTAGTCTCCAGGTAAGGATCTTGACTAAAACTTTGATGGGCGAGTGGGTCTTATAATGAAGACTAGCACAAATACAACTTAAAGACCCTGACCGGTGTAAAAACAATCATATATCAAAATAAAGGTAATGATTCATGCATTACAAATATACCAAAAATATTACATATATCTCCTTCCAATAGTTAAAAATATCAATTAAAAATCAAAGAAACTGCTCCTCCAAATTATGCTTTGATTGAGCACCCCCACGTCGCCTGGAAATGATGACGTCACGTTGTGTCTGGAGGGTTGTGATTCCATAGGTTTGTGTACAAAAGCATTGGGTATTTTCTTCCATTTCCATGTTATGAATCCATTTTTTTTTCGTTTTCAGATGAAAATGGCACTCAAAATTATTCACTGTTCAAATTGTTGTAAACCTACAACTATTCACTACCTACAACTATTCACTACCTTTTTTGTGATTTCTTTGTTTGGCTCTTATTGGGCCTAAATTGCTATGTCAGGAAAAGTTGTTATACATAATCAAAATGCAGATAGAATTGAAATCTGCGCCAAATAAGCAGGAAATAAAATATGGCAAAAACTAGTTCAAAACTGTAGATTTCATAAATTCAAGTTTGTGGGAAAATATATACTGTGATATCCCTCTGTGATAAGTGAAGAGAATGAAATGCGTTATCTGGAAAACAAAAAAATCACCCAGTTTTTCTGTGTACAAACCTATGGAATCACGACGCTTCTTACACAACGTGACGTCACGGTCTCGAGGCAGGTGAAAAGCACAATAAAGCCTATTTTCTAAACGGGGTTCGAAGCCCGATAATTGGAATATTCTTAAGCAAAATACTCAGCTGGGAAGCGGTGAAAATGCATAAAGCACACCTTGCTGTATTTAGTAGCTTATAAGCTTTCGATTGGTATATAATTTGTCAGTTTCATTTTTGGGTCCGGTCTGGATCGTTAATGAATGGAAGAGCCGTGGTGTAGTGGTTCTGACTCTCGCCTTGTAAACAGAGGGTCGTGTGTTCGAATCCCAACGTGGTCAAGCGCCCTTTGGCGAGGCATTAATCCACACTGCCACTCTCCACCTAGGTGCTAAATGGGTACCCGGTAGAATGCGAAAGATATTGTATGTTTGATTTTGCCAGTGCCATAATGAGGCTGTGATGAATGGAAAGAATGCTCCCCAGGGAGTGGTAATTGTGCACTTTTCGTGCGGGATTGAACTGAATCCAGTGACCGGGGTAATAATATGCTGTAAAGCGCTTTGAGCCATTCTTGAAAAAGCACTATATAAAAATTTGCTATTTTTAATGTTTCAACATTAGGTGTGCACAAGTAACTTCCAGGGACTTTAGGCTGCAAAATCCAGTCCACTTTCTATGAGTGAAGGGTCTGCAAAGCCAAACATTGATGAGGGGGTCAGTTCAAGAAATCCAAATAGTGTGCTCTTCACAATTTGCTTTAAAGGAAGATGAAATGCTTTGAAGTGTAATGTGAACAGGACCCTTTATCATGGGTTAAATTCTGTTGATTCCAGAGATGATATCATAACTACCCATCTTTACAAACCAGCTTCCACTCATCCCTCGTGCTGTTACACTTAAACTATCAGTCTAGACAGAGCATAATCCAATTTGTTTCTCAAATCAATTCATTTCTCCCAATTTTGATAAGGGACTACCGAGGCTAGGGTAGTTTATCATGGATTGCATCAATAGTGCATTAGGGGGAGGCTCAAAATATTATACATTGAGCGGTTTGTGAGGTAGGCTATTGTATAGAATTATGACAAGGGCTGTCAGTTATGATATACCAACAATGCAGTCAAAGCCTTTTATTCCAAGAGTATACAGGACCTGAAATGTTTGAACGGGGAAAAAGAGTTTTTAATGTTTGTGGAATTTGCTTTGTTTGATTAGGATAAGAAACTGTCTTTGCAATACTAACTACAGTTGAATCACTTTTCTTTTAAAAATGTAATTGCAATTTCTTGGATCCTTATGTAATCATTTTTACTCTCTTCAATTCATTTTAGGTAGCCTACATCTTAAAACAACTATTTAGGGCTGTCTGCACCATCCCGAGTTTTCAAATTAGCGCGCTATTTCTGATCTGGCAAATTATCCCGATATGAACAATCTCGAGATTATTTGCAATGCAGAGCAATTATCGCGCTATTTCGTAGGATTAATCTCGAGATTGCAATCCCAAGTCAACTTGGGATTATTTGCAAAATAGCGCGCTATTTCACGAATTATCGCGCTTCTTCGTAGGTGCAGACGCACTCGGGATTATTTATACACGGCAATGCATCGATGCCTTGCTCGAGCAGGAATTGCTCTTCTTGCGATGGTGGAGACGGGGTTTCTAGAATCTCGAGATTAATCGCGAAGAGGGCCAATCGGGCTAAAATCTCGAGATTGAGCAAACTCGGGATGGTGCAGCAACGCCTTTTGTTTTTGGGTATTTTTTATCTGTTGATCCCTAGAAGAGAAATAAAATGAATGTCCTTTCCCCCATATCTACATTTTCAATTATGTTTTTCAAAGGAATTTCCAATCCATGATTGCTGCCTCATTTTCAACTAAACGCATAAAAAAACCTGATTTCTTGGGGGAAAGTTTGTTTCTTTGAACCTTAGAAAACATGAGATGGATTTATTTTATAAATCCTGTTCGTTCACCTCCCAGGCTATCTTTATTGGTGGCTTAAGAAGTGATGTTGTTCAGTAAATTGTTCAGAAGCCCCATAAGAATTACATGGTCAGGATTCCAACCCCTTGCCCCTGGCCAGTAAATATTCAGAAGAAAGCCTGAATTGTCAAGAAAGTCTCGTCAAAGTTGCTGTAAGACATTTTCCAAATTATGGATATGTAAGCAGAGTTCATTCGCAAAAGGGGATTGCTCAGTTTTTCAACAAATTTGACATTAGGACCTTGATTCATGGAGGAAATTTAAGAAAGGTAACATCGATAAACACTGGAGTGTTTTTCCTGAAATGATTATATCTATAAGAAAGATCTTCTTTTAATAGATAAAGTGAATTTTACCACATTATTTTGTTTTTCTAAATAAAGATTATTGATAATGTAGGACTGATATTTTGACATTAGGTTTCATTTTATACTTTATAATTTTATTGTTTTGACGTGTATGTTTGAGCATGGACCTATTACATGGTTTGAGCTTATGCTATATCCCCTTCAGATAAGCCCCACAGCTTGTGGCAGCGGTGGGATGAACACCCATGCCATCAGAATGATCGGTGAAGTGACTATAAAAAGAAACCAAATGTCAAATTAACAGTCGTACAATAAGTTATAATAATGAAGATAAACATTTCCTCTCTCTCTCTCCCAAATGTGGAAAGGATTTAATTCCTTTTGAAATTTAGAACTCTTCCATAAATTTCTATTAAATATCTTGAATGAAAGCACTATTATGATTTGCCTTGAGGTTACAGACCTGACTGCTCTTCCCAGAGACTCAGAATAAACAGAGGTTAATCTTTTGAAATGAATTCTAACTTCACTTCCAATAAGAGTCACCTTAAAGTCACATTGTTTGGTGTTTTGGGGGAAATTTCATGTTCACATTGCACTTCTGCATCGTACAGTGATGAATAAATTGGCTTCATCAGGTTCATTATAAATTACCTATTATATACTGATTAGACTTTTCTAAAGAGATAGCTTAGGAAGGGTGTGAAAGGAGAGTGGCTTTGAAAAAATAAGGGTCCATGCTATCTTAGAGAAAATTGTAGAACCCTTTTCTTCATTTTTTTAAGAACAGTTCTAAACTTGGATCTAGGAAAGGTTTGATAAGCATTATTATCATCAAAGAGTGGATTGTGTTGATTTAAGTTTGGAAAAATCCAGTGTCAAATTATCCTGAATGAAAAAATAAGATAATTTTTAAAAATTGATATTCATTGAACATCTCTATGTACTTCCAATTTTTTTTTAGATAGACCCTTGATTTAGCCTGGTAGCATTTTCAGCGCACAAGCATTTCAAGGAATTAATTCTTGTCAGTTACCCATTAAACACGTATCCACTATTAGGGTTTTCAATCTAGTTGTCGATTGATTTACTCATTACAAAAGTATTTTTAGAATGTATAAGAAATACATTGAACAAGAAATACATGAAGGAATTTAAAGTATATTTAGTTTTTGAAGAACGTGCATCATCCATCTATGAATATTTGCCCTGTTTATTTTCTGATGTCTGTGCCAGTTGTTCTTGGTTTATGGCAGCTGTCCCACTCATTAAAAAAGTAACAAACGCTTATTTGATTAAGAGGGACTATTAGTACACCAGATGAATCCATGTCACGCAGCTGTTCCATGGATAGTTTCCCTCCATTATTGTTCCTTTCTTTGCTCTCCAAAATATTTCAAAAATAGAAAAGATATGTAGAAAGTGTGTAGGTCTATACATGTATAACCATGTTCTATTGACTTGTAAAACCTATTAAAAGTTCCTGAGAATTCATGTCTTACAACTTTTCATTCATAAAATGCCCATCTTTTGTCCATATTTCCTTTAAAGATTTGTCATCTGCGAACTATACATATAAAATGATTTTTAACCAAAATTCAGTTCCCTTTCCATAATAGAGATCTTTTATGATTAGCACTATACAAGAACTTCAATGTCTTGAAACCTGCATAAGATGGTATGTTTTACCGACCATATACACTGAAGCACACATTTTTAGCTATTTGGAATATAATCTAATTTTTGCCATTTTCTTGAAAATACCAGGGAATTGTTCCTCTGTACTTATTGTCCTATACACAAATAAAATCATTTGTGTGATTATGAATAAAAATTGACATGCCCAGCCGAGCAGAAAATCACCTCATTAGAATTTAGAAACGAAGGTAATTCCTTGAAAATCATGTTTCCTTGATGAATATCTACATTATTAACTTCAGATTTGTAATGAAAGAAAAGTTAATGTCCTCAGAAGATGGATTGCCCCTGAGCTATATTATAAATTTCAGATTTGTATTGAAAAAGATGTCTTGAGAAAATTGTATTCCCTAGATCTACATTTTGAACTTCAAATTTTCAAGGAAAAAAATCATGTTAATGGAATCCAATAACAAGTTAATTGTATCAACATTATAGTAAAAGTTTACAGCACACATACATGTCTCTTCTTTTATCCGAGGTTTGCATATAGGAGCCTATTATATTCACAAACTATGGATCCTGCTGATGATATGCATTGGAAATGTGTGAAAAGTTTGTAAAAAGTGCACCAGTGAGGAAAATGGTGCGGTATAATTTTTAACACCCACTTGTTGAATTTTGGACCCTCGCTGTGGTCTTTTGTGCGTACTCATTGTCATGTACTGTACTGTTCACAGGAAAGGAGTAGAAATGAACAATTCAATTTTATTTGAATATGTATTGTACAAGGATATCAAGTGCATGTATACATAGGCACACATTGTTTGAGTGCTTTAAAAGAAGTGAAGCATTGAATAGAAGATTTGTTATCAATTTGTCTAGATATCAATTCATGAGCTATACACACCCAGTATATTCAATTCAATTTATTTGCATTCTTCAAGATAATACAAATAAATACAAGATAAATTAATTCAAATTAAATAAAAGCATGAATGAAATTCAACCTTGAATAAATGATATACATATTCTATAAGTGATTCAAATATAAATTAACATGCATGTCAAATTTAAATCAATATATTCAATATAATTAGATATATACATTCAGGAAAGGGAATGTTCTGTCCCCTTATATAAAAAAGTAGTTATAGTAAAAAAATAGAAGATGATTTATGCAAGAATATCTTTAATTCACCTCTTTCAGTGTTTCCTTTAATTGTTATAGTATTTGGTCAACTTGTTGTTCACAATTTTTTTTTAAAATCAATATTTCTCTTTTATCAACTGTTATTGAAGGTATCTTTTGTGGTATGTTGATTAATTATTGTTATTATTAACATTATTATTGTTGTCGTTATTGATGTCATCGTTGTCATTACAGTATCAGTCAGTATAGAAATTTTGGATACTGAATTGATAAATTGATGTTGGTGCATAATTATGTAGAAATTTGCTCAATGGTTTTTGTTGATCCTAATTCTTGTCTTTTTTCTGTCTCTATTCTATTTCATGTTTGCGTTCAATCATCATATCATTCTTCATCTTGACAATTTGCATCATGTCAGGTAAGTGCAGAAAAGGTTCATTTTTTTCCAAGATTGATAAAAGACTGTAATTAGCAATTATTAAACTTCTGTTAGGAAAACATACAGGCTACATACATGTATGTAGTCTATTCTATTTTGAATTAACCTTATATGATATGGGCATATATAGAAATCATTAAGATTCTATCAAAAATTAATTGATGACAAAGTCGCCTACTAGTCCTTTAACATGAAGAGTTTTTCAATTTTTGATAGTTGATTAAGCACCCTTCTCTTCAAATTCAGAAACAACAGTTACCTCGGCAATGTGCTATAGCACGGACCAGTCTTTATTTATTTCACATATTTAAAAGGGTAGCCCATTCAGCACAAACTCTGGTTTTCGTTACGGCCCTTTAAAATACAAAGTAAATATACAGATTCATACAAAGTGAACAAACCTATGTAGCACATATAACGCATACATTCGTAATTCCGAAGCTTTGTTATTCCGAAGATTCGTTATTCCGAAGGTTTGTATTTCTGAAGGTTCGTTCGTCTGAAAACGAAATGATTAATGAACCTTATTTTGTTTCCGGACTAAAGAACCTTCGGAACAACGAACCTTATTTTGTTTTTGGATTAACGAACCTTCGGAACAACGAACCTTATTTCGTTTTCGGATTAATGGACTTTGGGAAACATCGAACCTTATTTCGTTTTCACATTATCGAACCTTCGGAATAACGCCTCAAATGTTCGGATTAACAAACCCTTTTACGTTTTCGGATTAACAAACATCAAGGTATAGGCAATTTACGTGTTTCGGAATTACGAAGTGTAACCGTATATAATTGGCTAATTGAAAATGTTACAGAATAAAATACAAAGTTTGGTAGGTTCATTAAAAAGAAAAAAAATGTGAAACATACGTTTAAATTAAGATGCCAAAATAAGTGATATTTAACCGAATTGAGTATGAACAGGTCAGGTTCAAGGTTACTACCCTCAAACCCTGTACCAATGATAAATGGACATCCCTGGGATATAATGTTATCCTGATGTATGTAATGTATACATACAACCCAACACTGGTATAAACATACCAAAGAGGTTTGTCATAGGTATGACACATTACTATGCTAGTCTGCTAGCACAGACTCATAGTTGACACTTCAACTGATAACGGGTCGAGAGTAAAGACGAGACTCCAAAGAGTGTCTGTGTCAAATAAGAGACAGCCACAGTACACAGTCAGGTTTAACTTAGACCATGGTCTAACTCTGCTAAAATATGGGAAGCCAAAAGTGACAAACTTTTAATGAAGTTGTATGTTTCGTATGTTTACTGTGCTCTTTCCTGATTCATCGATGGTGAAGACAATCATCTATTTATACTTCCTAAGTTCCTACACAATTATGAATGATTTGAGAGCCAAATGAGCTGAAATATGATATCTCTACTGTTAGTGATTTATTTAACAATTGGCTATCCATACTTAAACCACAACTTTGAACCTGAGTTTAAGTTAAACCTGACTTCAGAATACGGGCCAGTGAGTCTAGTCTCACTACTTCAGACTCTATTATGTGCTGTGCAAATAATAAAGAGCAAGGGTTTGTGGCTTCAGACTATTACTGTGCTATGATGATGGTTTCTAAACTCAGCAGAGTTTTGATATCTTGACTGGACTAAAGGAGACCATCAAATCTCAGTTTATTGTATAATGGAGTCAATAAAATCTCATCTGAGTACAGTCATTGAGTAGTATGAGTCACAAACAGAAATCAGCTGGTGTGAACCGTTTCCAGGTGTATAGGCCTGCAGATACTTGGGAGCATTTAAAAAAAAAGCTACTGAAATCCTTGCATCTGATTGCCTCAAGACAAATCAGTGCGTGAAAACCACTGACAAGAAGCCTCGTGAAACACTTCTGAAGTATTCCTCAAGCTCTTTGTTGATTACAAGACACTCAATAATGATGAGTTACATGTATAACAAAAAGTTGTGTGAATTGATTTGAATGTGGAATCACAAAGACCAATTCCAATAGGCCTAATCCAATTTTGAAAACTTGTCTCTTTTGTATATGTCTGGTGATTCAAACATCTTCTTCAGTAGTTTGATCCACTCTAACACCTGGTCCTTCATAGTTTAGTATTGCGAGTTGTTACAACTTTCTTTCAGCTTTTGTATTGTTAATATCATGGAAAAAGATTATCTTTGAACATTTGGTTACAGCAGAAACAGATGTAATTTGGTACCATATGCTTGATTTTGCATTTTCTGCTTTCTTTCAGGGTAATGTTAAAATGAAAATATATTTTTACTATTTTTTCCCCCACCTGATTCTCAAGATGGTTTGTCATCTTTCAGACACCATACCCCCTACCACGGTAGATACTTTGTTGAAACGACCAGTAAATAACTTCAAATGTGTAGTTTCGCTCTCGAATCATTAATCTAATCGTGATAGGAGAAGATAAGGAGAGTTCTTTGACAATGACTTTGACCTTGTAAATATTTTACGGGACCTCTGAGGGAGTCTAGGTCTGGTAGATCTGGATGGATTCCCAATTTCATTGATGGCTTTCGCCCTCCTGAACTCTCATAACCTATTCAACTTACATCTACAGTATACCTCTTCTCAACTTGCAGTGAGGAGTTCCTTTGTGCATTTTAAGATATAAACCATGAAGTTTTATTTTCGCTTACATCACTTGGCACTTTTTTCACTTATATGCAAACTCTCAATACAGTCAAATCTCTGTTGATGGCCGCTAAAATTGTTTTCCATTTTAAAGAAATTAATAGAACCTGTCTACAGTGGTCACTTTTCAAATTTAAACAGCAACATGAATCATGATTTAATAACCAATTCCAAAACATAGAACACAAACACGATCAGCGGTGCCCTGTTCAGTGTCAAAAATATAAAACCGTTTATATTTGAGTTTCCGCTTTTCTTAGTACAGCTTTAGTGCTCAGTTTGACCCCATCGCAAGAAAGATCAGTTCTGGCACCTATTTGTGTAGGCTTCCACTGCGAGAGCAAGTTCAAGATGTTTCAAAAAGCAATTGTGTTCAGTGTCGCATTTGTGATGCTCTAGGTCCTAAATTTGAGCTGATCGCGTTTACAAACACATCTTTTTCAGCATTTAAATTTTCCTCCGAATCTTGATTTGAAAGACGTTTTCTTTTACGACCGGAAATAGTGGACATTGAACACACCCTTTGTTTCTTATTATGTGCATATTGTAATCACGTTTTCAATCTTGATCCACGTTGCCGTTAACATTTTGAAACATTGAACACACTCTCAGTAGGCAGCTTTGACTATTCTTTTTTTCTTCCTCTTATTATTCTTGGTGGCAACAAGGATGACCTTCTGCTAATCCAAGGGTCGGTTTCTATTCAAGGAAATTATGAGAACAAGAACATGCCTTTCACTATTACACACTTTTCTGTCTTGTCCTCATCTTGTTTATAAAATTTGAACAGCAGGAGTAATAATCTTTTAAATATTATTACACAAGCCTATGTACTGTTGCCAAAGTATGACGCAAAGCTATTTTGAAGACAAAAATAGTTGTATCTTTTCTATTGCCTTTATAAATAGTGTATTATACTGTGTGTCTTTGACAAAGAGTTAACACATGGTATTAATTTTCTTGAAAACGTCTTTCTTCGTAGAACCCTGTATGAATTGGCCCCATGCATGCATGTTATTTCTGATTGGGGCTGAAAATAAATTCTTATTAACTTCCCAACAACAATGGACAAAAGAAAAATTAACCAAATATGAAGTAGCCTCATCATAGGTTAGTGCTGTCATAATCAATTCTGTTTGATATATTTCTTAAGTCATTGTCATACCTCTTTTAGGCATTAATTTGTGGAGGATAAAATACTGGCATCATTTCTTAAAGAATTAATCATACAGAAGTATCCCTTGCTTGTAATTTCTGATATCACACATTCTTTGCCAAAATTAATTAAATTTAATTGCTTTCTGATTCCATTTCCAGCTCTACAGTATGGGAGTAAAAATAGAACAAAATGTAGGAATCGAGGGAGTAATATTTTCCTAATTACATTGTTTTACCAACAATGATAATCTGCCCAAATTCAATTAAGAGTAGACCTTGATAAATGGCTCTTAATTTGATTTTCAATGAAAATTCAGTTTCTTAAAAGAGACAAGTATTTTACAATTAACCAAAAAGAATAAATTTACCTTTTAGAAGAACCTTTCATTTTTATGAAAATAAATTCTTTTGTGTGGACCTTTGTTATTAAAGATATTTGTATTCAAATTTCAATAGATTGTTTATAGAATGTGTTTTTCTGCAGACTTTCAATCACTCATTGTACTTCAACTTAAAAATGATTCACCCATTTTTAAAATTCGAAGCAGTAAAACATGCAGGTAATTGTGCAAATGTTGACCTTCTTTATGTCATCAAATTTTGAAAGCAATTTAGTTTAAGCAATTGTTTAGACTGAATTCTGCAAAAAATTCTTCTATGTAAGTCAAATTTCTCCTTGACCAGATTTCTGTTGTCTCAAAAGATTTGTCTTACACAAAGCAAACTGTAAGTACATTTCTTCTCAAATGTGTCACCTATTTCCTAATGGTCAATAAATCCAGATACCCTCTCCTGGTCTAGGACTGAATCACTGTACATGTAGGTGACAAACTGGACCATCCTCTTAAAGTAGAAATATATTGAAAATCGTAAAACTGGAGAATCATATATCACAATAAAGGAGAAAATAAGGAGAACTCGATGGTGTACATCATTTATCATGGAGACGGATGAAACTCAGTTAATTGATAGTTTAAAGTTCTCTCTCTGAATGCTTCAAACACGCAGAATTACGTCCGCGAAATTGGGGATTTTTTTATGACGTCACTGTCTGTACGAGAGGCGTGATTGGCTCTCCCACGTGAAGCTCCACTTGCATGCAAAACCTGTTGCAAGGGTACATTTTCTCCACATTGTCACTGAATACTTCGATCCCGAAATGATCGAAAGAAAACCCAGAATTTTATCTAGATTTGGATTTTCAAATTGATGATTTTGAGATGAAGAGAATGATGATGAAGTGAAACAACACAGTGACGTAGTTGGAGGTAAATTGGGGGAATTACGCCGATGAAGATGATGATGAAAATTCAACTTGCAACACAATCACAAGTAAAGTCATGTACATACCGATTCGCTACCCATTCATGCTGCTGGAAGTGCTAGCTACACCGCGCGGGCCAATTTGAATTCATGCTGAACATGAATAACCACATCCAGACAGTCTATCATAAAAAGGAAAATGATATAACTGTACTTACAAACAAGTGAATAATCCGAACCTGAAGGCAAATCAACTCAACGAATAGTACCAGACGATATGGCATATGCATTGACGATAAACTTCATGTGGCTGGATAGATTGTCACTTGTTCTGTTAGATGTAACTTTTATCTCATTAATTTGACAAAATTATGAAACTCGGGGAATTATTATTCTATATAAAAATATAGTAACATCTCTTTAATATCATTTTTTGAATTATGATAAAACCTGTTTTGAAGGAAAACGTTGAGGTAAATTAAAATTAGATGTAAAAGATCATCCCATCATGCGTACAATGTAGCATTATGTGATAGTAAACAACCATCACAACAACACATGCCGTATTGTTTGCTCGCCTTGGCTGAGACTGAGAGAATAGATCTATGCACGTGTTGCACAGCTCTCAATCAGCAAGGAAGGAATACGTGCATGTTTGCGATGGTTTGTTTGCAATGACATACAAGCTACGCATGTTGGGGGGGGGATTTAAAAGTAATTTTAGTTTATCTCAACGTTTTCCTTCAAAAGACGTTTTATCGTAATACAAAAAATAATAAGAGATGTTACTATATTTTTATATATATAAATAATTCCCCGAGTTTTGTAATTTTGTCAAATTAATGAGTTACAAATTACATCTAACAGAACGAGTGACAATCTATCCCAGTGTCAGGAAAATGCTTGGACACAAACAGAGTACAGAGTCGAGGAGGTTAAGTTTAGACTCTGTTTATTATCAGAGTACTCATGATGCAATTAATGAAATCACAGTTACTTAAAATTGGATGTCAATCAGAATATAATTAAATACTACAAATATATAACCAGGAAATTATGTTCAGTAACCAGTCTTGCATAAATCAAATCGTTTAAATAAAATTGTGTGTGACTTCTATGGAAGCTGGCTAGAGTTCAAGGTCCGGAGATTTTGAAGTAAATGTTCCTTGCTTTAGGCAAAGCAAGTAGTGCGGACATGTAATAGCCAGATGGTACTGTTCTTACTTTCCTTTTGAAGATTAGCGAGTTGCAAATGGGTACAGCACGAAGATTCCATAACAGTTCCCCACCACACAGAGGCTTGACGCCATCATCTCTCACTCAGTATTGCGAGATTCACGAAGTTATAAATTCATCACACAGGAGGGGGAAGTTCTGTCACACGCTGTCCAACCCTTCAGTTGGCTTTATACTCTGTCCTAGTCCCCAAAGGGAGGAGCCACCTGTAATTACAATCCAAACTTCCATAGATAGCGATATGCAAATAATACCTTACCTCTATATAATACAATTGTAACAGTTTATTTCTGTTTGACACCCACAATTACTTTAGATCAAATAACAATAAAATCACAAGCAAATCATCATTTAGAAATATCTAAGTGAAGTTAAAGATTAAGGTAAATACTTGTTTTACTGAATGAAATGTTAACTAATTTACATGCAGTAACGAGACCACTATAAATCAGGATTAATCCTGAGCGGCAATTATTAATCAATCATCGATCTATCTTCACACATTATGCCTGATACAACTCCAGTCTTTATACTAAAACATCCTTAAAATTCAATATCAAATTCATCAGAGAATAACACATCACTATATAAGTGTGAAAACAAGACAATTTATAACTTACAATTCAGCTTTGGTAGTGCTTGGCTTCAAAATAAATTCAGTAACATGGCTGATAAGGAATGGACATGCTAGAAGTCTTTCCTCTATGACCACCTAAATGGCTTCCTCAATTAGCAGTGAGACAAACTGAGAAACCCCTCACATACAACCCATTCACTTGTACACACTCATTCAAATCCGCTCAACCATCCTAGAGTCACTCTCACTACCACTCACACTCCTGCTCTAGCAACTTATTTGCATTACAAAGAAAAGCGAATTGCAGCTCCTGTATATCTGAAATGAAGAAAAAGTATTTGGTTACAAAGAAGGGTAGTTTTCTGAGAATTTCCTCCCTCCTTAGATAAAAAAAAAATTGTGTAAGCATAATTTTTTTTGGAATGAGAAAACATTCTTAAACATTCTGAACAATTTCAAATATGGACTCAAGCGATGCAGGGGTTTATTCGTTGAACTCAGCTCGACTTAGGAAGTCAGCGCCCACATTCTGAGAACTTTTAAGACTCTCAACTCTGAAGCGATAGGGCTGAAGAGTGAGTGCCCAGCGCATGATCCGCGCGTTTGTCTGTTTTGCGCGATGAAGATACGTCAGGGCTTGATGGTCTGTCTGAAGTACGAACTCTCTACCATACAGGTATGGTTCATACTTCTGTATTCCCCATACAATGGCCAGAGCCTCTTTCTCAACTGTGGCGTATGATTTCTCACGAGGCAGTAACTTCTTACTTGAATAGCTCACAGGAAACTTCTCCTTTGTCTCTTCATTCTCCTGAAGTAGGACGGCACCTATACCGTTATTCGACGCATCCGTGCGAAGAAAGTATGGCTTATCACTGTTAGGCAACTGAAGGATTGGCGAAGAGGCGAGATGCGCTTTCAATGCATTGAAAGCGCCTTCCTGGCTATCCCCCCATTCGATGCGATTGGGCAGCTTAGCCTTCGTGAGATCAGTTAGTGGAGATGCCACTGCCGCAAAGTTGGGAATAAATCGGCGGTAATAACCCACGAAGCCCAGGAAAGAACGCAGCTCTTTCTTGGTGCGAGGAGGCTTGGCATCCTGGATCTTGAGGAGCTTGTCACTCTGAGGTCGTAAGGTCCCTTTACCCACTACATGGCCAAGAAACTCTAGTGATTGACAACCAACTTCGCACTTGCTCGGTTTAGCAGTCAGGTGAACCGATCGCAACCTCTCAAGGAGTGCTGTGAGAACCTCGATGTGATCCTCCCATGTCTTGGTATGGATCAATATGTCGTCAATGAAATTATCGGTCTTCTCCAAGCCTTGTAGTACCTGTCGCATCATCCTGGTGAACGTGGCTGGCGCGTTGACGAGGCCAAAGGGCATCATTCTGAATTGGAACAAGCCAGCTGGTGTAAGGAATGCAGTGTAGGGCTTGGCACTTTCAGCAACTGGTACCTGCCAATAACCTTTGGTGAGGTCCAACTTGCTGAAATAACAATCTTGAGATATTGACGCAAAGATGTGTTCTGGATCAGGGAGTGGCTCTGCATCAAACACCGTCATCCGATTCAAGGTCCGAAAGTCGATGCAGAATCGTTTACTACCATCCTTTTTGTCAATTAGCACAATGGGAGAAGCGTAAGGTGACTGGGACGGCTCAATAATCTCCATGGTAAGCATGTCTTCCACTTCTTTCCTCACTGTCGTCTGTAAGGCATGGGGAATTGGATACTGCTTCTTCCGAAAAGGCTCGCTCGATGTAAGCTGGATGTCATGTGTCATTACATCGGTTTTCCCTGGCAAGTCAGTGAGAACGTCAGCATATTCTCCAAGGTCTTCACGAAGTTGGGTCTTTTGAGTTTCTGACAACTCCTCATTGACATGTACTTGGGAAGGCCCCTCTTTTGCAGTCAGTGCAGGAGTTTGACAACAGACCGACTTGTTTGGCAATGGGATGTCAAAGTCTTGTGTTATCATGGCAGCGGCCTCATTTCGTTCATGATAGGCTTTAAGTAAGTTCGCATGAAAGGTCTTGATTTGACCGTTGAGGTCTATCTTATAATCACATTGACCTTGACGACCAACTACGGGGAATGGTCCCTTCCAGTGGAGAAGTAACTTGTTGTTTGCAGTAGGGAGTAACAGCAACACCTTATCCCCAATAGCAAAGGAGCGATTGCGGCTTTTCTTGTTGTAGTAGGCTTGTTGTGACTCTTTTGCCTTCTTCAGGTGTTCGTGGGCTAACTTACATGTGTCTTGTAGTTTGTTCTGCAAATCAAAGACGTATTCGTAGGTACTGCGGGTCTCATCATGTGGGGATTCACCTGTCCACAGCTCCTTAAGCAGGGTTAGAGGCCCACGGACCCGCCTGCCATAAATCAACTCAAACGGAGAGAAGCCTAAGCTTGCCTGAGGGGCTTCACGATAGGCGAACAGCAGTGCTCCAAGATATCTATCCCAATCAGTTGGTTTCTCTGCACACATTCGGCGGAGCATCAACTTCAGGGTTCCGTTGAATCTTTCCACCAAACCGTTCCCAGCAGGATGATAAGGAGTGGTGAACAGTTGGCGCAACGACAGCAGTTTAGTCACTTCTGCGAACAAACCCGAAGTAAACTGAGATCCTCTGTCACTAAGAATTTCCTGTGGCACACCAATACGAGAAAAAATATTGACAAGAGCATCAACAATGGTTACTGCTTCAATATTTTTCATAGCAATAGCTTCGGGGTACCGGGTGGCAAAATCTACTAAGGTAAGTATGTACTTATTACCCCGAGATGTCCTTGGTTCTATAGGACCCACAATGTCAACAGCCACACGTTTGAATGGCGTGTCGATGATGGACATGTCACCCAAGGGAACTTTCTGAACTCTTCCTTTCGGGAAGGTTGTTTGGCAAATGTCACAAGATTGGACAAAACGGGATATATCTTCAATTATACCCGGCCAATAGAAGTTTCTCAATATCCGGTCAGAGGTCTTCTTGATTCCTTGGTGACCACCAAGGAGTGATTCATGGGCAATCTTCATTACTTGCTGGCGAAGTGATGTTGGAAGAACTACCTGCAAATCAGTTACATCGGTCTTAGGGTCTTTGTTTTCCCTATAAAGGATCCCCTTTTCCACAAGAAACCGTGATACAGATCCATCTTTACTAACCTTTGGATCACTGTCTTGTGCTAGCTGGAAGCAACGACTAAGGGATGAATCAGACTGTTGCTCCTTTAGTAGGGACTTTGCTGTCACAACATCGGTGATGGGAGGAGGTACTCTCAAAGGTTGAGCTGGTTTGTCAGTTCTTGCTTTCTGTGCTCGGGTCTGAACAGCTTGAGCCTGGTCGAGTATTCCATCAGTGCTTGGTTGCTCTTTCTCTGATGGTGAGTAGTCTGGCTTCCACTCTGGGTCTGGGTCTGATGGACAGCGGACACCTGATATGTTTCCTAAAACAAGATCATAAATTGGGTTTTTAACACATAGAGCAGTAACATCACCCTTATAAAATGGGGTATCAATGTGAACACGTGCTACTGGCATCTTTCTGACTGTGTGATCAATCAACACACAAACCCTGATCTCACCGGTCAATTGATCCTCGTGGACTAGGCCCCTTCGGATGATAACTCCGCTACATCCACTATCCCTAAGGACTTTAACTTGTTGTTTACCAACGAATCCTGCAACTACTGGCATCTCCTCGGAGTTCCTCTCTCCACAGGCAGCAGATAGTATAGGGATTTGGTGACCGCATTTCAGTGTGACACGGTCTGAGTCAACACAGCATTCTTCTAGCTGTTCAGGAAAGGCACAAAAGGCGACAACATCCTGTTCAGGATGTGTCAGGTTATCATTAGGATCATGGTTAGAGTGATCATTATCTTCCAATTGTGCATCTGGGGAAATATCATTAAGATAGTTACCTGTTTCATCATCAGCTAACTCTTCAACATCGTTTCCAGTTTCTTGAAGAAAGGACGCATGAACTGGTGTTGAACGGAAACGGCAGTCATTAGCAAGATGACCTGGTCTCTTACAGATGTAACAGGTCCTAGGAGGACGCAGACGATTCGGTGGTCCCATAGGGCGGGTTGACTGGTTCATCTTCTGAGGTTGACTAGTCGAAGGACGATTAGAAGTTGCCGAGCTGGGCTTCCTATCAGGTTGACAGAATTGGGAGAACGTGGATCTTCTGGCTTCAACAAAATCCTCAGCTAACTGTCCAAGTTCTTCAAGAGTTGAAACGCCGTGTTCCTTTAAGAAAATCAACAAATCTGGAGAACATTTACTTAAAAATTGTTCCCGTACCATTAGCTTTTTCAGTTCGTAGAAGTTATTACCAATATTTGCAAGTTGTAACCATCTATCAAACAAATTATCTAATCTGAGAATGAATTCGTGTGAATTTTCATCTTTTTCTGGTCTAGCATTGCGGAATTTTTTACGGAAGCCTTCCTCTGTCAAGTTAAAACGTTTAAAGAGGGCTTCTCTCAATTGATCATAGTCTTGGGAACTCCTTGCAGGCAACCTAGCATATACCTGCAAGGCCTTGCCTGAGAGCAGGGCACTAAGGTTCAATGCCCAGGTGTCCCTAGGCCACCCGTGCACCACGGCATATTTTTCAAACCTGAGAAGATAGCTATCAAGATCATCCTTTTCCTCATTAAAAATGGGGAGTTTAGGCACTTTTACTTTTGGTTTAGAGAGTGTTTCCTCATTTTCAATTCTCGATTCAGAGAGTTTTGTTTTGAGTTCCAAAATAGCTATTTCATTTCTTTTCAATTCAAGTAACTGCACTCGCTCTTCTCTAGCTGCAGACTCTCTTTCTCTAACAAACTGCAATAAGCTCTCACCTTCTAAGCCTTCTGCTTTTCCAATCTCTGCCCACTTTTCCATTTCATTTAGTTTTAGCTATTTACATCAAATACCTTCAATTAAGGTGAGGTGGCTATGATCCAAAGCTTACGTAACAGTCAAAGAAACATGGATAACATTCATATGATAATAATTATAGGTTACATAAAAATATAGCATAATTGACTGATAATGAATTAAAAGATCATTCACAAATACAAATATCTAGTCCAAGCAAAACTTCCTGTTGAGTTAAATTTCCCGGGTCTCGGCACCAAAATGTCAGGAAAATGCTTGGACACAAACAGAGTACAGAGTCGAGGAGGTTAAGTTTAGACTCCGTTTATTATCAGAGTACTCATGATGCAATTAATGAAATCACAGTTACTTAAAATTGGATGTCAATCAGAATATAATTAAATACTACAAATATATAACCAGGAAATTATGTTCAGTAACCAGTCTTGCATAAATCAAATCGTTTAAATAAAATTGTGTGTGACTTCTATGGAAGCTGGCTAGAGTTCAAGGTCCGGAGATTTTGAAGTAAATGTTCCTTGCTTTAGGCAAAGCAAGTAGTGCGGACATGTAATAGCCAGATGGTACTGTTCTTACTTTCCTTTTGAAGATTAGCGAGTTGCAAATGGGTACAGCACGAAGATTCCATAACAGTTCCCCACCACACAGAGGCTTGACGCCATCATCTCTCACTCAGTATTGCGAGATTCACGAAGTTATAAATTCATCACACAGGAGGGGGAAGTTCTGTCACACGCTGTCCAACCCTTCAGTTGGCTTTATACTCTGTCCTAGTCCCCAAAGGGAGGAGCCACCTGTAATTACAATCCAAACTTCCATAGATAGCGATATGCAAATAATACCTTACCTCTATATAATACAATTGTAACAGTTTATTTCTGTTTGACACCCACAATTACTTTAGATCAAATAACAATAAAATCACAAGCAAATCATCATTTAGAAATATCTAAGTGAAGTTAAAGATTAAGGTAAATACTTGTTTTACTGAATGAAATGTTAACTAATTTACATGCAGTAACGAGACCACTATAAATCAGGATTAATCCTGAGCGGCAATTATTAATCAATCATCGATCTATCTTCACACATTATGCCTGATACAACTCCAGTCTTTATACTAAAACATCCTTAAAATTCAATATCAAATTCATCAGAGAATAACACATCACTATATAAGTGTGAAAACAAGACAATTTATAACTTACAATTCAGCTTTGGTAGTGCTTGGCTTCAAAATAAATTCAGTAACATGGCTGATAAGGAATGGACATGCTAGAAGTCTTTCCTCTATGACCACCTAAATGGCTTCCTCAATTAGCAGTGAGACAAACTGAGAAACCCCTCACATACAACCCATTCACTTGTACACACTCATTCAAATCCGCTCAACCATCCTAGAGTCACTCTCACTACCACTCACACTCCTGCTCTAGCAACTTATTTGCATTACAAAGAAAAGCGAATTGCAGCTCCTGTATATCTGAAATGAAGAAAAAGTATTTGGTTACAAAGAAGGGTAGTTTTCTGACACCCAGCCACATGAAGTTTATCGTCGGTGCATATCGTCTGCTGCTATTCGTTGAGTTGATTTGCTTTCAGGTTAATTCGGATTATTCACTTGTTTGTAAGTACAGTTATATCATTATTTTCCTTCTTATGATAGACTCTCTCTGGATGTGGTTATTCATTTTCAAGGATTAAATTGGGCCTGCGCGGTGTACGTATAGCTACCACTTGTAGCAGCAGCTGCATGAGTTGGTAGCGAATCGGCATGTACATGACTTTACTTGTGATCGTCAGGCAAGTTGAATTTTCATCATAATCATCGGCATTGTTCCCCCATTATTTACCTCCAACTACCTCACTGTGTTGTTCACTTCATCATCATTCTCTTCATCTTTAAAATCATCAATTTGAAAATCCAAATCTAGATAAAATTCTGGGTTTTCTTTCATTTCGTGATAGAAGTATTCAGTGACAGTGTGGAGAAAACGTACCCACGCAACAGGTTTTGCATGCAAGTGGAGCTTCACGTGGGAGAGCCAATCACGCCTCTCGTACAGACAGTGACGTCATCAAATTCCAGTCAATTCAGAGACCGATGCGAGGCATATTTCGGAGGGGCATTTTAGCGTTTTTTAATCGGCGATTTTCACCTTTTTGTATTATTTTCGGTATTTTTGAATGACCCACTGATGATCCCCACATCATTACCTTTCCATTGATATATAATAAGACCACATTCATATTCAATATATTTCTCCTTTAATTATAAACAACAACGGATACCATATCATGTGATGACACTTGCCTCAAAGCATTTATGAAACCTAATCCTCCCCCGTCAGTAAAATAAATGAAGATGAGTCAAATAATTGATTCTAATGAAGTCAATTAGTGAACAATCATGGACCAGGAGGGGAGTCACTCCTTGAAGTGACCATTCTTGAAACAGCTCTGGGGTTTTACTGAGAAATTATGACAAAGGGATGGTAAATTGCAACTTGGTCATCACCCACTTTGTCTACTTTCAGTTCAGTCAGGGGCGGATCCAGGATTTCCCAAGAGGGGGGGGTGGGCAAATTTTTGGAGGAAAATTTTGACAAGCCCCCCCCCAAAGTTTTCTACCACATATTAAGGATATTTCATATTTCGTACCTGAAAAAGTTTGACAAGAAAAAAAAGGTATTCAATCTCAAAGGGGGGGGGGCACATCTCGTTTTCATTGTCATTTTACATCACAAATTCTAATTTTTTTCTCAGAAGTGCCCCCCTGGATCCGCCTGAGTTCAGTCTCATTCGTGGGGCCCATAACACAAAGGTTAGCAATCATCAAACATTTTTTTATAATTGATTGCATTGACTACAATCTATTATGAAAACTTTCGATTAATCGCTAACCTTTGTTTTACTGGCCCCAGCTGGTATGATGTCATATCATCTACAACCTGTTTGTCTAATGACCATTTGGTCCAACAGCTATTCTCCTTTTTGTCCAATTCCTATGTAGGCTTTAGTCCCGTTCTATCCACACTGTCTAAATCCCACTTGGTCCAACGCCAATAAGGGCCTTATCTAAAATGTACTGTTAATTAAGAAGAATTCATTTGTCAAAGTGTAAGGAGACTTATGGGGTGTTGCAAGAAGCTTGCGATAAATCGCAAGTCAATTTTTCGTCCCCAAATCAATCACGTCTTGCAGTTAATTGCAAATTAGTGATTGATTGCTAATTTGCTCCTTGAAACAAGAAGTTTAATCTGATTTGCTACAGCTAACGTCGATCTATCAGTTGTAAAATTGCAAGAAAATATTTGCAATTGATCGCAAATATTTTCTTGCAGCACCCCCTTAGTGGAAGTTTGATCCGGGCATTAGACCAAATGTTAAATAGCCCATGTGAGTAGGCTTATTAGACCATGTGAGTGATAGGTAAAGAGGCAATTAGACCATCTGATAGAAGACCAAGTGTGTTTAGCCATGATGGTGTTAGATTATACGAGAATTAAACCATCTGCCAGTAGACCAAGTGTGTTTAGCCATGATGGTGTTAGATTATACGAGAATTAAACCATCTGCCAGTAGACCAAGTGTGTTTAGCCATGATGGTGTTAGATTATACGAGAATTAAACCATCTGCCAGTAGACCAAGTGTGTTTAGCCATGATCGTATTAGATTATACGAGAATTAGACCATCTGCTAGTAGACCAAGTGGGTTTAGTCATGATGGTGTTAGCTGATCTGAGAATTAGACAATCTGCCGTAGACCAAGTGGGTTTAACCTTGTTTGTGTTATATGAGCTGAGAATTAGACTAAATTGATGGTAGACCAAATGGAACAAACACTCTCAAAAAGCTGCTATGGGCTTTTACTGAGAAATCAGGGCAATTGAATTGGTATGGATAAGTACTTTTGATATTTAAAGATAAATTCCAGGGGGGTGTTTCACAAAGATTTAAGTATGACTTAGAGTCGCACTTAAATAACTAGTTGCGCGCAGTATAAAAGGCATGACAGCATTGGTCAGATCATGCCAAGAGGACGCGCACTACTGCGTATTGATCAATAAGATTGCGCGTTGTATATCTTGTACGCGTCGACATTTAAGTGCGACCTAAGTCATACTTAAATCTTTGTGAAACACCCCCCAGTTTTGGTAACAATCTCAAAATGACTTTTGATGGAATCTAATATAATGACCACCGAAGTGTATATTTGTATGAATAAAAAGTATGTGCCAAAGGATTCTGGAAGAAATTTTGTAATTGCTGAGAAATAAGCAAAATAAGCGTGGATTCAGTCACTTCCGTCGGGTCTTTATTCCAGCAATATTAATACACTGTCCCATGTGTGCCTATCTGTGTTGGTGATCTTCAGTGTGAACATTTTTCAGCGTAGATTTCAAGATTTCACAAAGTTCCGTTTATGTAACTGTACCAGATCTAGATCCTCGATGATATTCTGACAATTAAGCCTGGTTTTACAGACTTTTTCATGAAATCAGTGTTTACTGCACCTACTGGCATTTCTCATTAAACGATGTGCTTCTATTGAAAGTGAAGTTTGATTGATAACACAGGAGAATACCCCAGTAAACTGCTCATTCCTTCAGTCTTCACTTTCATTTGATGACCAATTTAAAGAACCTGTATCTACCCAATACAATGGATTGAAAAAAAGTATGTTTGGTAAAGTATTATGTCTAAAAAACATGTTAAATGAGTGAATTTTCATGCAACGTTGTCAATAATGTACACACTATTTTGCACTGTTTTAACAGATGAATATGCACATTAAATTTTTACTCAGAATTATACTTAAAGTGAATTAATTGGACTTTTTACACTCACTCAATCATGAAAAATATCTTGTATGGCCTACATGCATATTTGGGTGATATATTTTACCATAATAAAAAAACATGAGGTAGGCCTATTTTGCCCATGTGTCTGCCTATTTGTATGTAAGTTAACAACTTACAAACTATGTGACACCTCCACTAGCCTACATGTACCCTTAGCCTGAGGAATTTTGTTATCATGTTTAACATTCATGTCATAAGAAAATTATGATGTTGGGCTCCATGCGTTTTAAGTATGTCTTTCAATTTATGGATGATAACTCTGAAAGGTAAGATTGTAATTATTAAGATCATGATGCGAGATGTAAGTTTTGAATAGTTACCATGAGTCATTCTACAGAGACCCTTGATATTGATTAAACCTGACAGGTATCGACATGGGAATGAATCCCACAGCTGATAGGGGTCTCACTGCATAGGTATGTGACGACATCTGAGAAAAGAATAAGATATTAGCTGAGATGATTTTCGTTATAAAGCCCATCTTGCATAAGTATCGCTGCAATTTACCAATTTTTGTATTATTTTAGTTTTATTAGCAATTTGGCAGAGTTCAAATGTTGCAGTGAATGATGTCCAAAATAAAGTAATAGTGATTGCAATTATAATACACAGTCCTTATATAGCATTTACCATATTATGAAATAGTGTCTGCACATTTTATTAAAAAGGGGGAATGAAGTTAATGAACTGTGTGTGGTCTCTTATTGACTGTGTGTTACAAAGACATAGTCCTAAAATATTCGTTTTTAGATATTTACTACAGAGAATAAATTGACCTATAATTGTATTTGCATAGAGAAACTAAAATGTTTTGAGAAAAAAAGTAATTGTTTTGCTACTTGGTATCGTAATTATTGCAGTATAAATGTATTGAGGAGTTTATTAGCATGTTATTCAAGTGGGTCCATATTGCTAGACTACAGTATACTAGCATTATGGGTCAGGAAATTGGCCAGGCATGAGTAGTTGAGGGCTAGAGATGGCGCTATTGGTTCGTTCTGTTTTAAAGGACTTTATTGGAAGGATATTTTTCCTTTAAAAGTAGTAAGCCTTTGACAGCACACAAGCATTTCAAGGAATAAATCCTGCTAGGTGTCTATTCACCTCACCTGGGTTGAGTGCATTGCAATGGGGATCAATTTCTTGTTGAAGGAAATTACACCATGGCATAGTATAAGAATATGATGTATCCATAACAATTAACCTCCCTAAAAATTAACCCCCCCCCCCCCGATCTTTTCCCTATTCAGCTGCTATTTCATAAAGAGAGAAACAAATGTTGTGTATAAAATATATATTGGGTCATTAGATTAACCCCTTGACATGTATTACTTATGATTACCCTTGATTGAGAAGTGAACTTGATATAATTATCCTCATTGATGAGGAAGAGGGGTAATGGAGACCAAACTGGATCGAGTGCAAGGTGAATGTGGTCATGAACCTTCTACTGGAATGTTATCATTTATTCCACCAATAGGATGTGTGATTCATGGTTGGGGAAAGGGGACACGACTCCCATGAGATAATTGAAAAACAAATTGTTACCAGTGAAGACTCAAAGATAATTTGAGACTCCTGATTCTATTCTGTTTGAGATTGATCCGGGACAGGGCTGATCATTGAGCTTGACCACTCAATTTCAAAGCTATCAAACTGTCTTATATGTAGGAAATCACTGCCAGGACCCTGTAGGAAATGAACTCTCAATGTACCAGGGGTCTAATCTGGATCGATACTTTATTAGATTTAATCCAGTTACTTCATTATTATTCATATGAATGCTCTTGCTTACGAAGTGCAGAGCCCAAAGTTTAGAATGAAATTGATCATTTAGCTCACTGGATTTACATACTATAACACCCAATGGAGATCGGTATAAAGGAGTCCAGTGATTGACATATGTCTAGGGTCTCCCTGGCGTGAAGCTGAGCGATGGAATACTGGACTGATTTCTACTATTAATTGCATTGATTATTGTGTATTATAAAACGGGTTCAAGGATGTAGCCAATGGTGAGTGCGTATTCAAGTCACGTGTTCATGCTTTAATTATGCGCAACCTTCCAGTCGTGCATTTTTCGTGCAGCACTATGCATTTTTTGTGCAACACCGTGCAATTTTTGTGCAGCATTAGTTCCAGTAGCGCGTAAAAACTGATACGCGTTCAGTAAAAGGGGCTGGCTAGGATTTTGATGCGCTTACTTAGGCGCGCATAGTAGATACGCCTGTGATGTCATAATTGACAGTCTTGTGATTTCTTCGTCTGTGCGATCGTACACAAGTTGGAGGGATTTGAACAAGATTTCCATGAAAAAATCATTTTGCCGACCCGTTTTATAAAACAATGCACATTTTAAGATTCGTGATGTTAGTGACGATGCGAGCAACTCTCGGGCATTCACAATATTATGCAAAAGCACTCGGCGCAAGCGCCTCTTGCTTTCGCATAATTGTAAATACCCTCGAGTGTGCTGCATCGCCATAACACACTCATAAATGTGCATTAATTGTATACGATCAGTCATAGAAATCAGCCTCATGATCATTTGCTATTAAAGTAGAAATATATTGATTATGAATGTGGTCTTATTATATATTAATGGAAAGGTAATGATGTGGGGGATCATCAGTGGGTCATTCACAAATACCGAAAATAATACAAAAAGGTGAAAATCGCCGATTGAAAAACGCTAAAATGCCCCCTCCGAAATATGCCTCGCATCGGTCTCTGAATTGACTGGAATTTGATGACGTCACTGTCTGTACGAGAGGCGTGATTGGCTCTCCCACGTGAAGCTCCACTTGCATGCAAAACCTGGTGAGTGGGTACGTTTTCTCCACACTGTCACTGAATACTTCTATCACGAAATGAAAGAAAACCCAGAATTTTATCTATATTTGGATTTTCAAATTGATGATTTTAGAGATGAAGAGAATGATGATGAAGTGAACAACACAGTGAGGTAGTTGGAGGTAAATAATGGGGGAACAATGCCGATGATTATGATGAAAATTCAACTTGCCTGACGATCACAAGTAAAGTCATGTACATGCCGATTCGCTACCAACTCATGCAGCTGCTGCTACAAGTGGTAGCTATACGTACACCGCGCGGGCCAAATTAAATCCATGAAAATGAATAACCACATCCAGAGAGAGTCTATCATAAGAAGGAAAATAATGATATAACTGTACTTACAAACAAGTGAATAATCCGAATTAACCTAGCTGAAAGCAAATCAACTCAACGAATAGCAGCAGACGATGCACCGACGATAAACTTCATGTGGCTGGGATAGATTGTCACTCGTTCTGTTAGATGTAATTTGTAACTCATTAATTTGACAAAATTACGAAACTCGGGGAATTATTTATATATATAAAAATATAGTAACATCTCTTATTATTTTTTGTATTACGATAAAACCTCTTTTGAAGGAAAACGTTGAGATAAACTAAAATTACTTTTAAATCCCCCCCAACATGCGTAGCTTGTATGTCATTGCAAACAAACCATCGCAAACATGCACGTATTCCTTCCTTGCTGATTGAGAGCTGTGCAAAACGTGCATAGATCTATTCTCTCAGTCTCAGCCAATGCAAGGCGAGCAAACAATACGGCATGTGTTGTTGTGATGGTTTGTTTACGATCACATAATGCTACGCATGATGGGATGATCTTTTACATCTAATTTTAATTTACCTCAACGTTTTCCTTCAAAACAGGTTTTATTAATTCAAAAAATGATAAGAGATGTTACTATATTTTTATATAGAATAATAATTCCCCGAGTTTCGTAATTTTGTCAAATTAATGAGATAAAATTAAGTTACATCAAACAGAACGAGTGACAATCTATCCAGCCGGATGAAGTTTATCGTCAGTGCATATGCCATATCGTCTGGTACTATTCGTTGAGTTGATTTGCCTTCAGGTTCGGATTATTCACTTGTTTGTAAGTACAGTTATATCATTTTCCTTTTTATGATAGACTGTCTGGATGTGGTTATTCATGTTCAGCATGAATTCAATTTGGCCCGCGCGGTGTAGCTAGCACTTCCAGCAGCATGAATTGGTAGCGAATCGGTATGTACATACTTTACTTGTGATTGTGTTGCAAGTTGAATTTTCATCATCATCGGCGTAATTCCCCCAATTTACCTCCAACTACGTCACTGTGTTGTTTCACTTCATCATCATTCTCTTCATCTCAAAATCATCAATTTGAAAATCCAAATCTAGATAAATTCTGGGTTTTCTTTCGATCATTTCGGGATCGAAGTATTCAGTGACAATGTGGAGAAAATGTACCCTTGCAACAGGTTTTGCATGCAAGTGGAGCTTCACGTGGGAGAGCCAATCACGCCTCTCGTACAGACAGTGACGTCATAAAAAATCCCCAATTTCGCGGACGTAATTCTGCGTGTTTGAAGCATTCAGAGAGAGAACTTTAAACTATCAATTAACTGAGTTTCATCCGTCTCCATGATAAATGATGTACACCATCGTGTTCTCCTTATTTTCTCCTTTATTGTGATATATGATTCTCCAGTTTTACGATTTTCAATATATTTCTACTTTAAGGCTTTACATGTACAGTTACTGGCCCCACGTCTCGACTATTGGTGACTGGCAGAATGAGCACTAGATTTCTTGTAAATTGTCTGTGAACTCAATAATAATTGCCTATCTCCACCGGCATGAGTCGGAGTGTGTGTGTGTGTGGGAAGAGGGAGGGGGGGGGGTTACATAGCGGTAAAATTTGCTTGTATATGAGACTATTTTTGTTAATTATCCATTAAATTATGATAGACATTGGAGCCTCCTAGTGGCAGCAGTGGCATGCCCAAGAGGATGGTGACATATGGTTTGAATTCTCTTCTACTTCCCTTCTAAGCTACTACCCTGTCTTATGAACTCTCAGCCCCACATTCACACTCCAACCATGGAATCATTAGCTCCACGGTACAACCAGAGGTACAAACAAGAATGTAGGACCTACCCAATACCATTCTCCAACCAATCATTGCTTTTTTTATTCAATTTTGTCTGTTCTCAGAATTAAAGGCAGACCTGACACAAATCCAAGAAAGAATTACAGAAAATGTTTACATCTGTGATACACATATTTCACATGATTTGTATTACATGAATGTTACAAGAAACTGCAGTTCAGATCTGTTGGTTAGGCGTATGACCATCTTTGCTATGTTGACATGTCAGGCAATGGTAATTTAGGCCTACTGCTCTCTCTGCAAGAATTTCCTTGGCACTTTGTGTGTTTCATACACATCGAAACAACCCTCTCGCAGTGTACAAGTGCGACATGCGTTGAACTTTCTTGCAAGGATGTGACAGATCATGTAGTGCTAAGGTCATTCTGGCACCAGCGTGTCAACATCAGGAAAGCTTGATGCCATTTATATGTATAAAATACAGGTGAATTATGGCTCTTTAATATTTTTTTTGCCTGATGCTGCACATATCTAGGCCTATAAGAGACACTGAATAGGAAATTGATTCATATTCAGAAAGAGTTATAATTGATTAACAATAACTTGAAGTTCATATAGCTAAGGTTTCAAAATTTCATGAGATGGGACAGCCCCCTAAGGTGGTTTCAAACCGCCTTGATCATAAGAATCCCTGTTAAATTACGAGAACATTTTTAGACAAAAAATACCAATTTATTATTCCTGCCTTCACACTGCCTCAATTCATACCTTTTGGGATAAGTTCCTGAAGTTATGAACATGCGCAGTATGGTCTGATAAGCAGGCAAGGTGCGAGATTCAAAATCACTAGCCCAGCAGCCACCCACGGCACCCGCACCAACTACATGCTAGGCTGAAAGTTCTCATGAATTGTTTTCACACTGCGACTTTGGAAAAATCTCCACGAAAGTTCTCGTAATTTTGACAAGTACCTTATATTTATTGGATATTTTCTTTGGGGGAGATTACGCGTAATTTGCTTTCACATTGCCAATATTACCTAGTATTTTCTGATCGGGGTAAATTTCCCAATCAGAAAATACCTGGAACTGATGAACTTCGAGGCGGTCTGAAACCACCTATTGTTAACTTTGGACATCTCCAAGACATTGAGGATATATGCAAGTTACATTACGAGGCTATGGTTTACAGGATGGAATTTAATTCATATCAGGGGGTCTTCAAAAGTCAAACGGATAAGGTTTGGGGTGAAGTAAAGTGACAGGACAATCCCACAGAGAATAAATATTCCTATTAATATCCCCATGATTGGAGACAATTGGTCTTGTCTGTAATTGAAGCTTCCATTTGCGGCTTTGTCATTGTTCAAACCACAATACCACATCTCTGATCAGAACAATTCTCTGGTCCGATGGTCTAAGTGGCTGCCTGGGTCGCGTGCAAGAAATGACAGTTTGATATTTACCCGGTAAACTGTCTTCAGTCAACCTTAAGGGTTTTTGTTCAAAGTGTTTGTGATATTGTTGTTACAGTTGTTGTGTATTGAAAACATAAACATTGATTTGATATTCAGTATTGACATGATGTTTTGTCCTTTTAGGAGTGGTTTTGTTGCTTTTCAGTTCTAAATCATTTGATCTGAAATAACAGTCTTAAAGGGGAAGATTACCCTGATAATAAGTTCATTTTAATTAAAGCAGAAAAAAATTAGAAAAAATGAATAAAGGTTTGATGAAAATCTGTTGAAGAATACCAGAGTAGTTCATTTTTAAAATTTTGATCTTGAGAAATCACAGACAAGGAGCTTCTTCACATGTCTTTTGATAAAAAAATTCCCAGTGTGATTTTCTCTGAAAATTGAAAGTAATTTTATTTAGGCAGATTCTTTGAAAAAATATTATATATTCATCAAATTCAATTTATGGAATTTAGTTTTCATGATTTATTGGGATCAAGCTGCTCACATATTTCATCACAAAATGAAAACTAAAAAAAAAACCAACAAACTAATAACTCTCATGTTCTTTCATGGATGGACATCAGATTGAACTTCTTCTTTTAAGTAATGACAGCCAAAAATTTATTTATTTGTACCTTGATCAAACTATAGATCTTCTAGTACTTACAGTAGGTCCATGCTTAAATAAACTTTTCCATTTTAATGAAATTGTATTTTATCACTTTATATAGAACTGTTGTACACTTTGTAATTGACTATAAAGTCCTTATGCTTAGAAGTTGAATAGTGTGTTGAAGCTTGTTTGTAAAAAATACATAAAAGCACTTTTTTTAAAGAATGAAATTGACAGTGGTAAATTGATTCACCTTTGGAGAGAATGAAATATGAGAATTGTATATGACAATCACGTGAAATGTCAATAAAATCAGGCACAATGCAGTCTTGTTTTTTTGTCGAGAAAAAAGAACTCAGACAGTGATGCTGTGAACAATAAGTAATTTTTCACTGCTTTATTAAATTGATTTCAACTGCTGAGCTTGATGCTCAGACAGTAAGCCCTTTGAAAATTGATCCTTTGTCCTGGAACTGCACCCCTGATCAACAAAGAAAGGAAAAAAAGGAAATGCAAATAAAAGAAACATAAAAAGTGTTGCATTTTCAAGTTCTAGGGCTGAGTTTATGAAATGTTAGAGATGAATTATTTGTTTGTCATGAGCTGTAACACCGAGATTTCTTAAGCATTTGGTGCTGTCAATTTATTTACAATTTGTGTGTAGGCGTGGAGTGGTTTAAGATCTCAAGTCCAGTGTCATCACCAATACCTGTCATGAAAACATGCATACTTGTCAAGACCTTTGACAAACATTGGGAAGATGTAGAAAACAGTTTAGCTTCATGTAGTGAGGATGTAAGCCATATTCAATTCATGCTCATGAATCCAGCTGATTTCAGTTTGGCTTGGTGGTTTCATTTGTTTGATAATAATAGCAACATGCTTATGTAGCGCACATCACTGCCAAATGCTGTCCTATGTGCTCAATTGGATATTAATACCCCAGCTTTAGCCCCGCAGCCTCTTACAGCACAGTGGCTTTTCAAGGAATA
Organism: Lytechinus variegatus; assembly: GCF_018143015.1. NCBI lineage: Eukaryota > Metazoa > Echinodermata > Echinoidea > Temnopleuroida > Toxopneustidae > Lytechinus > Lytechinus variegatus. The sequence continues at coordinate 558,425 of NC_054756.1, forward strand.
AATTCTTGTGAGGTACCCATTTACCTCACCTGGGTTGAGTGCAGCACAATGTAGATGAATTTCTTGCTGAAGGAAACTACGCCATAGATAAGATTCAAACCCTCGACCCTCTGTTTCAAAGTCAGAAGACTAATCCACTGTGCCACGGCAACTCTTCCACATGTGATGTGAGTCCACATAAGATGCATGTTTAGAAATGCCTTGGAAAAGTGAAAAGAAATATTAACAATATACTTGAATGAAGTCAAGATATAAAGCCTTTGCTCCACTGGGTGCTTGCTTGCTTGCAAGCGTTCATGCTTTTGTAGCAATCAATCAGGTTAAAAATCACCACCACCAAATAAATATTGATTATACTGAGTCTCTTGAGTCTGGACTTGCATCTAATGCCATTTCAAGTCATTGTGACAAATTTATAAGAAGCATTTATGCATAGAAGTGTAATTTTGTAAAATATTAACACCCACTTTGAGACCTTCCTGGATTAATGATTATTCTAGTTCAAAAGTTGTAAAGCTTTCTGGCATAAAAAGTTCTTGAAATGAAGTTAATAGGGGGTAAAATGAGATTGATTAGTTCATGGATTTGCTCCCATATTTTTAAAGAGAGAGATTAAGTTATCCATCATCTAAACTCTGTATTTCAATCAGTGTATATAGCCATTATTCTAAACCCTTTTGTAATTGAACCCTTTAATGGTGGTTGTGTCGACAAATCTAATATGGTTTCCCATTTGACTTCAAGAGCCCAAGTTAATCTAATTTAGCCAATGTTCATGGTCATTTGATTTGTATTTGATGGTCCATTGATTGAATTACTTGTTGTAATTTGTCAATAATTGAGGGATGTGAGTCCCAATGTCTGTTTGAGTTGCCTTCTTTTCCTCTTTTTCTCTCTCGTCTATCCTGCATTCAAAGAATGAATGATACCACTGTTTAGGAACTGAAATGGTTCATGGACAATTAAACTCAAATTTGATATACTTTTGTAGCATACTTTTGTGGTTGATTCACCCATGGAGCTTAGTCTGCTGTGCAAACCCTTCACTAGAGAGTAAAGGGTCTGAATTGCAGCCTACTCATGCCTTGTGTACTGAAGGCCCTGAAACAGCAAGTCTTGTATGTGCTAGTCTTTGCTTGGAGACACATTTGTTGATCAAAGTTTCAATCAGGGTCTGTGCCTGCAGACTACATGGAGCTACTAACCTATAGTCATGGTTTGCTTAGCTATGTTGCACAGCTGTTTTAAAGGAAAAATAACTTAAAAGATTCTTCATGTATTTTCAAAGATTTTGAGAAAGAGCGAATTGTAGATATGAGGCACAGATCTTTTTGAAAAGAGTAATTTGTTATTATGCTGGGATCTTGATTGAACCGGAAATACGTTCATAAGGACATCATTTAAACACATATAGAATCAATGTTAAAGGTCAAGTCCACCTCAGAAAAATGTTGATTTGAATCAATAGAGAAAAATCAGACAAGCACAATGCTGAAAATTTCATCAAAATCGGATGTAAAATAAGAAAGTTATGACATTTCAAAGTTTCGCTTATTTTCAACAAAATAGGTATATGAACGAGCCAGTTACATCCAAATGAGAGACTCGATGATGTCACTCACTCACTATTTCTTTTGTTTTTTATTGTTTGAATTATACAATATTTCAATTTTTACGAATTTGACAATTAGGACCTCCTTGCCTGAAGCACAAAATGTTAAAATAATGGAATTCCACGTGTTTAGGAAGGAATGAAACTTCATTTTACATGACAATGACGAGAAAATCAAAATATTTCATATTACATATAATAAAATACAAAAGAAATAGTGAGTGAGTGATGTCATCAACTCTCTCATTTGGATGTAACTGGCTCGTTCATATAACTATTTTGTTGAAAATAAGCGAAACTTTAAAATGCCATAACTTTCTTATTTTACATCCGATTTTGATTAAATTTTCAGTGTTGTGCTTGTTGAATTTTTCTCTTTTTATTCAAATCAAGTTTTTGTTGGGGTGGACTTGTCCTTTAATGTACATTTTCTCTAGAATCTCTCTTTTTGGAGGAACGTACAACTGAAAACTGAAAACATACTCTTTATATGTTTAAGGATCTGGAGGTAGGCCTAAATAAAAATGTCAGAGGGAACAAACAGAAATTAAACACTATCAAATGCTTGTGATTTTGGTCTGAAAAAAAGGGGAGAACATAAAGGACCCTTTTAGATAATTATCATATGATGAATGAGGGCTGTGGCACAGTTTGACATCTCATTCAACATGTCAATGAAAAAAAAATGGTGCAGAGGTTGGAGGAAATTAAGTGAAAATATGTGTCAAAAATAATTGTGCTAGTAGTTTTCTGATCAAATTACCATCCAAGGTGGGTCAATGATGAATGATGGGTAGATCTGTTCAGGGTGGGTGGAGATCGCTCTTAAAAATATGTTTTTCTTGCATGATTTGGAACTATTCATGCAATGTTGACATGATAAGTGACATACAATTAAATGTGACATTGCATAGCGCCATGTTGATTGATGGAGTTAAAAAGAATTGACTTGGAATCAAATATTAAAGGGTAATAGATTGTGTACAGCTAGGAAATATGATAGATAATAAACAATGAAATGTATTACTAAGCCATTCTTCATATAGGTCTCGCCATGTAGGCCTAAATTTGCACTTTTCTTTGCCAATCCTGTTTCTCTTTTTAAGTAGCATTTTTTGACGGGATAGGCGAATACCTTCAGGATATATTTACATCATGATGATAACAGTAAATTTTTTCTCATTTAGGGCCTATATGTTTGCTATTATGGAAGTCCATTTTGACCTAATAAAAGCAGAAAATAAGACAAAATATGAATGTTGGTTTTGACGAAAATTCAAAGGAGAAAGATTATTATGCTTTGCCAGTAAGCCTATACATACACTTTTTACTAAAAGTCATGTTAAAAAATACCAATTGCATCCAGGCCTACCATTTTTTTATGTTTTATAATTTGTTAATTCTGTTTTCAGCAATATTTGTGATGAAGTTTTATTCATGTTTATGTTTTCTGAATATTTTATTTCTTGCTGGTGTCTGGAAACCAAATATCGGTGTGACTATGTTTGTGGAGACCAACTAAAACATTGTGTAATTTAGAATAAAAACAATTTCATAAGCACTTTAGAGTACAGTGACCCATTATATGTTTGATGGTGGCCCTTTTTTTGTTATTTACCAGTACAGTGTCAGCGATTATTTCAAGGTGTTTTTTTTTTTTTTTTGGGGGGGGCTAAATGCCCATAGCCCCTGCCAACCCCTTAGCTGCCTTGTATTTTGAATCAAGGCACTTGAACATGTTTAGGCTCTTGGACCCCTGTTACATCTGAAAGTTTCCTACCCGAGACCCGACCGAGTCCACTTGCAACCTTGACTGGATTATTGGTGGATTAGCTTCGCGAACGGACCGAGTCCGAAATGTGGTCTGTTTACATCTGTTTATTCCCTCCCCTATCGCCCTATCTGTACTGTTTCGAGCGGCATCCGATTGCTGACACCTTTAAACATTTGTAAAAGGCGCTCTCGATTTAGGCTCTGAATAATTCGCGCGCGCTAATTGAAGTTACCCGAGATTCTGAAAGAATGCTGATGATCCCAGCAGTCGTTGAAGATATGATCGACTTGAAAAGGATACGTTTAAAATGCTTCTTTTCACTCAAATCAAAGAATTTATCAATCACAATTCACATGTCACATGTCGCAAAAACATTCGAAGTACCGGCGGGGCTGGGGAGGGGATAGCGCGCGCTATGACGTAATTTGACAGCTGGCGAACGGACCGAGATAGGTTCGAAAGCTTGTGTGCGTTTACATCTACGAATCGGTGGACCGGGGCCGGCCCGATACCTACCCGAGACTACCTCTGGATGTGGTCTCGGGTAGGTTCGCTAAAAGGTGGCCCGAGGTAGGTTTGGGACGTTTACATCTGATTTCTTTCCGACCCGAGGTAGGCCCCGGGCCGGCCCGAGGTAGGGAATCTCTCAGATGTAACAGGGGTCTAGTGATCAACTCATACTGTCATCCCTTGTCTGTGTACATGATGTAGATTGATCAATGGGTTGTGCATATCCCACTACCCTACATGCTAAGGACATTTAAGGTCAACATGTAAATGTGCTTACCACCTGGTTATCATACAACCCTATCATGCTCTGCCTATCTCCCCCTGCCTCTCCTTGGGGGCAGTTTAGCCAAGGTCAAAGGTCATGGTTTAGTCATAACTGGTCAGATGGCTTTCTACATCTATGCTCAATTGGGTATATGGGTTCGGTGTATGTTGGTTAAGGGTGGTTTAAATAGTAAATTTTCTTAGGGCATGTTTATGCTTCAACTATTTAGGCCAGAATCAGCGTTTTCATACATGATTAGTCCAAAACACTGTTGCTTCCATGCTTACTTTCAAGAATGTAAACTATGTTTCAGAACGCCGATTGTAAACTTACAGGTGTGTTTCAAAGCGTCATTTGACCAGAATGAGGGTTTCTGGGTAAGTATAAACAGAATGTGTTTAAATGACGTCATTTGGTACGTATGCTTCCGGTGAGATGAAGATCCGCAGGCAAATACAGTAAAAAGGACTTACCTCCACGGAATTACCTCTCATCTCCTTGGTCCTAATCATGACCAATGTACGTAAGCTTGTGTAAACAAGTTATGTTGTGTAGTTCATTTGCATTTAGACCAAGGGCTTTTTGAATATTCATACAATTTCCTTATTGCTTTAATAGTCTAAAGACTGAGCATATGACCTGTAGCTTGGTGTAATGTCAGGCTTTACAATACAGGTTCTTTCTTAATTCTTACTTAAATCTTCAAAGTCCTAGCCTATTCATCAAAAATTCACAAAAATGTTCTCCTAACTTTGATTGGATTCAAAATATCTTGATACTCTGGAAAGTTTTCTTTATGTTTTCACTCAATCCCCCTCCTCTTCTAATACTCTTACTGTAACCTGCATGCATTGAATACTATATTCACCTGTTTGAATACTATATGTATATGTCACCGAAGTTCATGTTTCTTTATAGGTCAAAAGTCAAAGGGTCTCTGTTGGCTAGATATCAGTGAGTAGGCTCAGTACATCTCAATGACATGTCAATCAATCTTTGAAAATACACATCATTGTTACCACATGATATTGTGCAGAACCACTATTGGATGAGATTACGAAGTTTGATGTGTCAATCGTCCTGCACCAATAATGCAGGCCTATATGCCTAGCAACCTTTGGCAAGGCATAATTTCACACTTGCCACTCTCCACCCAGGTGTGTAATGGGTACCTGCATGGAGGTAGAAAGCTATTGTAGTATGCCTAGTAATTGAATTTGAAAACTCCTGTTGGAATGCTTCCCAGTGAGTGGAAAAGTGCGTAATCTATATTGTCAAGTGACTCAAGCCTTTAATAGAGACATGTTTCATGACATAAAGTGCTATGCAAATAATGTTAATTATTATTTTATTATTAATTCGATGTCCGGGCCTCTGGGGGTAAGGTTTGAGAAGTAGTTCAGTGTATTGAGCGCTATATAAAAGCATTATTAGGTATCACCTAATAAGTCTTCATTTTAAAGAAGGGTGAATAATAAAAAGAGAATGACAGAAGACAAGGAATATATCAAAGATCTACTACATTGCTCATTAGTCACTTTTATTTGAAGATGTATAGCAACAGAATACAAAGGTCAAATCTCAATTTAGAAATCATTTTTCTAAATTGAGTTTACCTATGACCTATATCCATTCTTCTTGTATTTGGTCTTGACACCACTCAAGTTCATTGAAGACGGTGGTTTTCAATACCAAATCAACACTATCTTGGACCGTCAATGTTTACAATGAAGTTTTCAAAGTCTCACCTTCTCCAGACCTTACTACGTATGCATTTTGCTTTTTACTATAAAATAAAGATGGGACTGTTTCTGCTCTAAAGAATAAGGCCTAATTAGTGCTGTCCAAACCACCCTGAGTCGTACAACATGTACCAATTCTAGAAGTTGTATTTCATTCAAAGTACCTTGAATAGTGATCAGATCCTGAAAGCGATATAGCTCTGTCTTAAAAATGATTTGAGTCTTAAGCAATTCCAGCATATTTGGTATTTTCATTTTGATCTGAATGAATTACCCCCCTCCCCGTCCAGGCGTAACAAGAAAAATAAAGCTCATTTGGCGGTCACAACCCAGTCTAACCGAGGGGCATGCACTGATTTCAGTGGGAATATTATTTATATATTTTGTTGCATTTAATTCCTAATTGTGTGATTTAATTAAAACCTTGCTGCAATTTGTGACAAACTCCAAGATGCTGAGAGTTGTCTCAAACGAGTTGTAGGCCTACATGTATACTTGCTGTGCAACCTAACCCCCCTGTTGTAAACTTTCTTATATCGAATAATAAATTGTTAATTGACCTTATATTTTTGTTTTGGGGTAGGGTACTTCCATAAGTTCAACTTTATTCTGTTGGACGTAAGTGTGTCTAGTATTGTAGAATATCTTTGGCTTCACTTGGTTAGTTTTGGTTACATTCTCAGTGTAAAGTTGTTATTAAGCAAGTAAAGGATCACTTCTTAAGTCACTGGCCTACATTGGAAGTTTACCATACAGATTTGGAAGATTTATGGCATAGAAAACTTGTATGATTTCTGGCTCAAATATCAGCTTCTCAATCAGACTAAGGTTTGGGATTGGCCTTTGCTTGACCCTCTAAGCATGCAGCCTGTAGAAGTAAGAAAGACTGTGGGGAAGCTGGCAACCTTTTGTGAATTGGGGAAGTAGTGTCCGCAGCAGGCCTGTACTGGCGTTCAATGGTGTCACTAGTAGTGAAACAAATAAAAAAAAGAAAGAAAGAATAAAATTGTTACAGAGCAGTTTGTTGGTTGGACTGATACAAGCAAGCATAATTTGTTAATGTCATTGAAGTTGAAGAGAGAGAAAAAAAGGATAAATGTTTGTTTCTGAAGTTCAATAAACCCTTTATTGATAAAAAGTGCAGACCTTTGTTTTGAGTTGATCGAGTAGGCCCTATCCCATCCCATCCATGGATTTTTGTGACACCAAAGTGATAGGCTTATTCATCGACTGGGACAAGTTTCAAAGAGGCTACACCTCTTTTGGGGTAAAATTTACAAAACTAAGAAATTTGTGATTTGTAGGCCCCTAATGAACAATAGAACGTATAGAAGTAGGATCATTATTATATTCACAGATGCTTTAAAATTCTGCAGTTGGCTGGCATTGCTTTTGATTGGTCTTCCAACCAGGTTGTGAATTATGAAGAGGTTTTTTAGAAGATGGTTCCCAATAGATTTTCATCAACTTGAGGTATCTGTTAATTTTTGAAAAATTGTGTTATTTCTATACTTCATTTTAAAAGAAAATGAGTGCTTATTGGATACCTATTTCTTTGGAGTACCATCTGGTAAATTGCCAACTCGTCCTCTCACCACATAGTCTACTTTCATTTAGTCCAATGCCATTCCGTCCAACATTTCGTTAAACAACCATATGGTCCATTAACCATTTGGCCCAATCATCACTACGTCTATTACCATTTCGTCTCACAACCAGCTGGTCTAATATCCATTCCATTTTCTTTCATTTTGCACAATTAACTTTTTAGTCCAATTTGACCAAATGGTATGGACTAAACAGCTATTGGACCAACTGGTTATTAGATGAAATGGCAATAGACTAAATGAAGGTAGACCTTGTGGTGAGTGGGCAAACTAATGGTAGACCAAATCATGATAGTAGACGAGTTAGCAATCGGACTAATTGGCATTAGACAAATTGGAAATAAACCCTTAAATGGATACCCATTCCTTGGGCGTAACATCAGTGCTCACTTCTTGTTTACAGAGAGCACTCTGCTTCCTAAACCTTACCTTGAAAGAATTGGTCACTGAAAATATTGACATTAGGTGAAAGGGGACAATATATGTAATATAAATCATGTAAGGTGACGTTTATGAATGAGATCTGTTTGTATTGGTCAATCCTGGAGATTTCTCTGGTCAACCCTTGACCTCTGTCAGGTCAAGGTCAAATAAATTGAGTCACAAACACAGTCATAAAGATGTGAACAGACAGCAGTGTGATCAAATCTGGAAATAAACAGAAACCCTATTCACATCTGACTATTATATCTTAAAACTTAAGATTTGTTCTGAAATTCTGATGAACCGATCAGGTTGAATACTAGTTTCATTTGAATATTCTGCTGAAATGCATTTAAAAATAAACATGAAATATTGAAGCAATCTCCGTCTCTGGGTACAGACCCCAAGTGTTAAAAGTTCCAATTGGTGTCCCATCCCATTCAGAAATTCAGCCCATATAGTCTCAGAATTCAGACTTCCAAACAGAGGAATTGTGCACGGAAATATTTTGGAAGTAACTTTCATTTGTCAGTTTCTCTTTATCACAAAGGATTATAAGCTATGGTTGTGTACATGTTTTTATTTTAGCTTGTCTTTCTCTGCAATCTATCACTTTATGTGAATTTGAAAGTATAAAATTTGTGGAGATAATATTTGGAGATGAAATGAAGGCCTATTGGATTGAAGAAAACAACTTTGGGGGCATATAAGAAAGTCCATTCATATCTTGATATGGGAGTAATAAATCATGAGGTTTTAGGCTTTTATTTGTCCTCCTGAAATGATGACTTTTACAATTTGACCTTGACTTTCTCAGGTCCTTTGATCATTCACACATGTTCTACTGTGTCAGTCAGCTAGCCAGACCTGGCACGGACCCTTGGCTCTTGCTGTGTTTTTAAAGGGGAAATTCTCCCTGACGATAAGTTGGTATTAATACACGAAGAAAAATCCTATAGGGCCGAAGCATAGTTCACTCCAGGCCTCGAAATAATCGACGGCCATGGCCGTCGATGCCCCCATTACTGGCCGTCATGCCCTTCTTCTTTTTGCTAAAAGTTACGGCCACTAAAAATGTGCCCTTTTTTATATGGCCGTGGTGCCCTTTTTTCTCATAAATGTGCCCTTTTTCTGATATATAATGTACCCCTTTTGAAAGTCTGCACCTTTTTTTCTGAGCGAGGAAAACTTTTCTCCGATCTCAAAAAGTATTCAATTCCTTCGCTTAACCAGCGACGTCCAGTGCATGTATGCAGTCTAGTCCGAAGCCGCGCCGAACGATGAGCTAGCTATACACAGCTGGCTGGCCGGCCGGCCGCTAGCGCGCTTTACATATGCTATGTAAGCTGCAGCATAAGAATGGACGAGCGCGAGCTCCGTATGTGTACTACACAAATGTCGCGCGCGCTGTACTGTCCTGGCGAGCGCGCGCGATGCGTAAGTACAGTACTTTGAATGGGAGTGTTTCATAAAGCTGTTCGTCAGTTACGAACAACTTACGAACGACCGGTGATACTTTCTTGGGTGCTAATCAGATTCACATTTAATTACATGTAGCTCAAGAAGGTATCACCAGTCGTGCGTAAAGTTCATTTTTTCTTAATTAATAATGTGGTTTGGTAATGAATCTGATGTATAACATCGACTATGGAAAGCCCCCCCCCCACGCCGCGAAACTGTAACACCTACAAATAATTTATTACATGCCCCTTAAAAAGTGGCCTTGGTGCCCCTCTGTATGGCCTTGGTGCCCTCTGCTGCCTGGCCTCAGTGAAAAAGTGCCCCTCAAAAAAGTGGCCTTGCCCCCTAAAAAATCCTATTTTGAGGCCTGTCACTCTATAATCAATTACATCAAATCACTTGTATTAAACTTATGTTACAAAATTTGAAATTTTTGCTTGATTTTACAAAAGATTTATTTTGAACATTCTGGTATCTATGATAATAATAATAATTATAATCACAGTATATTTACCCAGGGTAGCCACTTCAGGGCCAGCTGTTCTCCAAGCGGGCCCTGCTATTATTATTACCCTGCTAAGCTAGGCTACCTATTCAGGTGCACACAGCTTTTTGAGAAATTACTTCCTGCCAGTACCCATTTACCTCACCTGGGTTGAGGGCAGCACACTGTGGATGAATTCCTTGCTGAAGGAAATTACGCCATGTCTGGGATATGAACCCACGACCGTCTGTTTCAAAGTCCGGAGACTAATCCACTGGGCCACGAAGCTCCACTTTTATGCAAATGAGAGAACTGATAATGTCACTAGTCTTTTGTCATTCATTGTAAAATCTTCAAAAATTGAAATAATGTATAGTTATAATGATGTCCAAATAAATTGTGAGTCGATGCCATGATCAGGAAAATGTTAATTTCTGTATCGTTGTTGAAATTAATTTTATTTTATCTCTTTGATTTCTTCTACAGAGATCTGAGGTTTAATCAGATTAGTGAGATTCCAACGGGATCGTTCCGAAATCTACCAAACGTCAGTACCTTACTTCTTAATAACAATAACATTAGGAGGATACATAGAGGGGCATTCTCAGGCCTTAGACACCTCAAATATTTGTAAGTAAAAATCTTTTTAGTACTTTCATTTGATTAATATAATTGTAAAAAGTTGAAACCTGCACAAACATCTCAAATATATGTAAGTATCTTTCTATCTTTAGTACTTTAATTTGATTAATATAATTGTAAAAAGTTAAAACCTGCACAGACATCTCAAATATATGTAAGTATCAATCTATTTTAGTACTTTAATTTGATTAATATAATTGTAAAAAGTTATAACCTGCACAGGCCTGTTGAATATTTGTAAGTTATATTCTGTCTTTATAGTACTTTAATTTGATTCTGAATACTTTTTGATAACAATGGCAGAAAGATAAATATGTGAGCATCCTCACGCCTTAGACACCTCAAATATTTGTAAGTAATGTTCTGTATTTTTAGTACTTTAATTTGATTCTGAATACTTCTTGACAAAAATAACATTAGGATACATCGTTGAGCGTTCTCAGGCCTTAGACAACTCAAATATTTAATATTCTGTCTTTTCAGATCATTAATTTGAGTTTTAGTACTTACTTAAAAAGTTAAAACCTGTACTTAAATGACAAGATAATGCAGGACAATTCATTTGATTTGAATGAATTTGAAGACATGAACACAAGATTTTTTTTCTTATCTTGATGAAGTGGCTTTTATATTTCCCTTGTACAAAAACGCACAATAACCCTCACCTTGATTTCAATGCGTGCGGTCAGTCAAAACGTACCGCTTTTCACATGCAAAGTCAATGCAGCGTCGATGGCAGCGTTTGACTGTTTGGCTGACCGTGCGCATTGAAATCGCGGCCAGTCAAAAGGTTGTACTGCTCTGTTACAGTACACATTTCAAATGGAATTTGTGCATTTTATTAAAAAAATTGTATGTCATTGCTGTGAAAATCCTCTTTTATCTGAAAAAAAATAAATTGCTGCATAGAAATTTAGTTATAAATAGAATAGAGCTTGTACTTTCATTTTCTGCAAAAATCTCAAAATCAATTTTTTGACCAAAATTGACTGATAAGACGGTTCGGTTGAATGCCAATGACTTGTTCAACTAAGCTTATGAATGAAATACACAAAATAAATCATGTGTTTTACATGAAGATTTACCTGTACATTTGTAAGTTATGACAAAGAAATGCTGTAATTAAAATTATCAATAATGATTATTGCTTTGTAACGAAAACATTTCAAATTGTATCTAGGTGGTTTAAGAGAAATTAAATATTGACAATATTAACAATTTCATTAATAATGTGCTGGGCACTTTGTTGAGATGTATGTGATATTCTTGTGCTTTTCTTACAGATATCTTTATAAAAACAGGATTGCTGACATTGAGGATAGGGCGTTTGAAGGGCTGAATAATTTGGAGCAGCTTTATCTTTACTCCAATCAGCTTAAGAAAATACCTCCAGGAACATTTAGTAACCTTCCTTCACTAGAAAGGCTGTAAGTCCACTTTGAATCATTATTGCATATTCACTCTAAGCTTTCACCACTTGAGCGCAAGGAAGTCTTATGTTGGTGTACTATACAATGTTATTTGTGCAGTGTCAAATTTGACTTGGATTGGGGTCAGCTAGGAGTCGACTCTGTTGTGAGTCAAAGTGATTTGTTTTTTGAGTTACTGAGACATAGGAGTTGAGAGATTGTCCAGCTTATGCCATAACCCTCTGAGTCTCATTAATTCAGAATATCGGCTTTAAATTGGAATAGAGTTGATTTTAGAAAGTGGCAATTTAAGTCAAATTTTACATTGTAAAAATAAGATAAGTGTGGTTCATATGGCTTTTTATCGGTCAAGCATGACCTGAATTGAAGAATCAAACCGGAATCTCAAGAAAATTTGATATTATAAGGTCTGAAACCACCTATATACTCAGCATCAAAACTAAGAGATTCTCAATGTGATAAGCCCATTTTAGTTTATGCCATGAAACTTGTTCTCACTAATCTAACTCATTTTCAAATTCATGTGGTAATAATTTATGAGACATTGCCTCATTGCCAATTTTCAACATTCATTCATAATCCATTATTAATTTTGTCATGACTGCTAGGTTTATGATTGTTATTCATATATAATGGCCCCCATAACTCAAATCTTGGATTGCAGAACCAACTGTTGAGTGCATTGGCAAAAATGTGCAATAAATTGTAAAATTTAAGCATACGATCAATCAAATAGTTTTGTGTTCTGGGGCTCGGGTCATGATAATCTCAGAAGAAAGCATAAAATTGATAATTTTGCAATGCACTATTTTTTCTTCATTTAGTTGATGACATCTTAGAACCACATGGCAGTTTGATAAAAAAAAATCCTTCAAATTTTAAGGGGATGTGCATGGCAATTTATGTTTCAAATATCCCTAAATCTAGGATCATTTAACAAAGTTTATGAATTTATTAGAATCTAATTGAGTTGTGGAGTTAATTCTTTCTGTTTTACTGAGTTAAATTATACAATCTAGAATTGATTAGTAAACATATTTTTCTTCCTAATAATGATTTTGCTTATTTACGTAGTTTAAGATGCATTTGCCAGAACTGATTATAGCCTACCTATATGCTAAAGGTTGCACAAGTAAACTGCATATTGATCATATTTATGCTCTTGATTTTGTTATGATAACGTAACCTTTTGCATTGAAAATGTATCAAATTAACTCAAGTTACTTACTCAAATGAGTAGTCTTAGACTCATGGGTCCGTATTCTGAATTCGGGTTTATCTTAAACTCAGGTTTAAAGTTGTGGTTTAAGTATGGAAGGCCAAAAGTATCAAAATTTCATCAAATTGTATGTTTCTTATGTTTACTGTGCTATTTCCTGATTCATCGATGATGAAGACAATCATTTATTTATACTTCCTACACAATTAGTAAATGATTTGAGAACCGCATGAGCTGAAGTATGATATCTTTACTGTTAGTGATTATGTGACAATTGGCTGTCCATACTTAAACCACAACTTTAAACCTGAGTTTAAGTTAAACCTGACTTCAGAATACGGGCCATAGTCTTAGCTATTTTTTTTTAGTCTCAGTTTCATTTACTTAGTTGGTAACTAGCTAACTAAGACTAAAATCAAACCTTAAAGATTTAATGAAAACTTTCTTTGATTCTTAAAAACAAAAACCTCAAGATTTAAATAAGAGTTTTGACTGGTGATTAGTCATGACCGATCAAGAATCATCTTAATCCCCTGTGATTTAGATTTTTTTTGCACAATCTATAGGTGGTTTCAAACTGCCTTGATCACAAGAATCCCCGTTAAATTACGAGAACTTTCTAAGGTTAAAAAATACCCGTTAATTATTCCTGCATTCACACCGCCCCGAAACACATCCTTAGGGATAAGTTCCAGAAGTTACGAGCATGCGCAAGTGTGGTCTGATAAGCAGGCAAGGCGCGAGATTCAAAATCACTAGCCCAGCAGCCACCCACGCCGCCGCGCCCAACGACACGCTGGGCTAAAAGTTCCCGTAATTTGCTTTCACATTGCCAAAATACCTGCGACCTTGGAAAAATCCCCACGAAAGTTCTCGTAATTTCGCCAAGTACCTACTATTTAGCGGGTATTTTCTTTCGGGGGAGATTACGCGTAGTTTGCTTTCACATTACCAAAATACCTGGTATTTTCTGATCGGGGTAAATTTCCCGATCAGAGAATACCTGGAACTGGCGAACTTCGAGGCGGTCTGAAACCACCTTATGAGCGCTCTTTTCTTATTTTGAAAATCTAACAGAAAAATTTTGGCTTTCTATTAAGCTGCATGTGTAATATTTTATTTTTTCGCAAATATGTTTGTTTAATATATAAGATGAGGATATTATGCAACTGCCTATGAAAGATGATATGTCATTTTTTTTTCGTAAGACCAATGTCAGTTTCTCATCATTTAGAAAACAAAATATACTTTTTTCTTTGTAGATTTCACTCCAAACTTTGTTTTTTAGTGGTCATTGAGACAATGAATAAATTGAATAAAATCATTATCATCATAATTTCTTTTTTTATTTCAAGTACTAACCTATTGCTTGCTATTTTTGCAGGTTTTTGAACAATAACAATATATCCATACTTGAGCCTGGCACGTTCTACGGACTAGGGTCGTTAAAAAGATTGTAAGTTTAACCACCATGTTTTTGTCTTTTGGTTTCGTTTGTGTTTGTCTTCTGCTGGGGTTCCAAAGGGTTTTTAAATTATTTGAATGATTTAGTTATTTCTTCTTCTTTTCTCATAATCATTTTCATGAAAGCAAAATAAGTTCCTTTTTAATAATATTTAAACCCTTTGATTTCTCATCAGATGATAGCATGTTTTTTTTTTTGTTGTTTGGATATTTTTTTTGCATGGAATAATTTTTGCATCCGAGCATGATGTGTGCAATGCTGCATGTTCTTACTTTCATAACAATTTAACTTGTGATATCAATTTCATTGTGATTTTTATGTTTCAACTTGTTTAGTTGTGGTTGTGCAATGTATAAGAAAACATTCCTTTGCTTTATAGATAATGTGTGCATTATACAAGTTTGAACAGTTCATTGACCTTTCCCTGGTGATTCCCCTGTTATGTGTGCCTACCCCCTGTCTCTTGACCCTTACCTCCCTATTTGTCCCTTAATGTGACTCCTACTCTCATTTTGATCTGTGTCCCTTAATCCAGACTTGTGCCCTGTTTGTGATTAGTGCCTTTTGACTGACATCTGCCCTTTAATCCTGACTCCTACCCCTTATTCTTGACTCCTGCCTCTTAATCCTGACTCCAGCCCTTAATCCTGACTCCAACCCTTAATTCTAACTCCTTCCCCTTAATCCTGACCCCTGCCCCTGAATCCTTAATCCTGACTTCAGCCCTGAATCCTGACTCCCACCCCTTATTCTTGACTCCTGCCTCTTAATCCTGTCTCCAGCCCTTAATCCTGACTCCTTCCCCTTAATCCTGACTCCGTCTTCGACTTCAGCATTTAATCTTGACTCCTACCCCCTTATCTGGACTCCAACCCTTATTCCTGACTCCCGCCCTTAATCCTGATCCCTTTCCCTATATCCCACTACCTACCCTGACACATGCCCCCTTTTCTCTTTTCTGCCCCTTAATCTTGACCCCTGCCCCTTCACCTAGCCATGTCCTCAATTTTCCCTTATGCCATAGCCTCCTTCTGCCCTTACCCATCCCTTATCTTTATCTCCTTACGGGTATCCCTGCATCTACACCTTCCTAGCTGTCTCTTTCACCCCTCCCCTGCACCATATGTCACCTGACCATTGTTATCCCTTTATACACCTGTCCTACCCCTTGCTCTGTTCCTGCCCCTGGCCTAGACCCTCTCCATGACCCCCACCCGTGACCCTGGTTATGCACTTGACCCGAATCTCACTCCTGATATTACTAATCCTACTCCTACCCAGCTCAAAGAGGTTATAAAACTGGACATTTTCGCCTGGAATATTCTTTTTGTACACATCTGAATGGAGGTACTGCACAGAGTGATAAATCATTCAAAATCCCCCCCCCCACTCTATAAAGCAGATTCCAATTTATCAGAGATTATTACAAAATCAAACTGATTGCTATTACTCTTCTGCAAATATTCACAGAAGGTGTATTCATACCGCCTCAATCACCAGAATACCTGCTAAATTGCGAGAACTTGTTCTGGCTGAAAATAGCCAATTATTTTTAGGCCCAAAGCAGACCCTTCAGGGGTAAGCCCTCAAAGTTGTTAGAATGTGCAGTATGCTCTTATTAGCAGGCAGGCGCCGATTCAAAATCACTCGATTCAAAATCGTTAGCTCAGCAGTCCTGTGGCACCTGCGCCATACTTCTCGCTGACGTGAAAAAAATCTTGTAATATTCTTTCACATTGCCTAAATACATGTGACCTTGGAAAAATCTTTGCGAAAGTTTTCATATTTTCGGCAAATACTTACTATTTACATGTAGCAGTGATATTACCAATATATAGCCATCACATTGGCAGAAATATCTGGTATTTTTTAAATCGGGATGGATCATAGTAAATTTCTTGGTCGGAGAATACCTGGAGCTGACAAACTTTGAGGTGGTCTGAATACACCAAGGGATGCTACTATCATGGACCCTACCCATGTTTTATTTTAGCAGGTCCATAGCTATTCTGACTCAGATTTTTGTTCCCCCTTGTGTGTGCACAAATATGCATCATAACAAAAGATTTGAAACAAGATATCAAGAGAGGCTGAGAGGTTACTCAACTTTTGATAGGAGGTAAATAGTAGCAGACATATTCAGGCTCAGATGATGTGTTCACACCAGAACAGGGAAGCGTTTCCTGAAGCGACTTGTCAGTGATTTTCCATTCATGACTGGTTATAAGCCACTGAAATGTTTGTTATTAGCTACTGAAATGCTTGTATCTAATTGGATGAAAACAATTTTCTGAGTGAGAGACAAGATGCTTTGTGAATTGCTTACTATGAATCTATTACAAGACTACACTCCAAAAAGAAATTATCAACATGGATATAAATAAACAAAAATGTTGTTCAAACATTTGGACTAAGAAGAGTTGGGCAAAAATTGTGACCTATCGTTTGGTCAAATTTTGACTGTCAATCGTTGATAAAAATGTTTTGAATGTCCTATGTTTGAAAAGAACCAACTTTGAAAAAATGTGGATTTTTTTTCTAGAGAAGTTTGGTTTGTGGAAATATACTATAACCCACTGCCAACATCTTGGGTCATTTAATCTATTCCTTTGTCTTTATAATAAATACATGTGAATATCAAAGGTTTCTGTATTTCTGACATATCACTTGCAGTAGAAACAACAGTATCCTGGGGTGAAATATTTTCATAAAAGCAAGTAGTGATAGATCAAGGAAAAAAAAATATTTGGAGATTGGGCGAGGTGCTGCATACTGGTTCTAATGTGTATAAAATTTTTGAAAATAAGCAAACTAAAAAATTGAACTTTTTAAAACCCTTCACTCAAATTTTGCTGAAATTCCCCTTAAGTGTTTTTCTTTTTTATTATTATTATATAGTCAACTCAACTTTTTATTCGCGTGGACTTGACTTTGATAACAAAAACTTAATCTGAAACGGTGAAAGACTCAACCATGGGTAAAATCAATTCATTTCTTCTGGGCGTGGTGGAGGAAACATCTTTCATGGTGATACGGATAAAATCTTGAGAGAACATTTTTATTAAGATGATGTTCTTTAGGGGAATGTAACATTATGCAGATGGAATTGTGGTTTTTAGGCATGTTTATTTCTTTAAAATGTTTCCCTTAAACGTCTTGTGGGGAAAGAATTTTTAATTTGATTTATCCTTTTCCAAGGGTCACGTTTCTTAAAACCCTTGCTGTTATTTGTTTTACTTTGTTGTAGCTTCTGTCTTTCATTCTTCCTGTCTTTCTGTCTAATAATTTTCACATTATTCAGTCTATCCTTCAATCCATAACAGAGCGAAACTATGGGTGCCGTTTTTCTGATGGCTGTGATGGTGTCAACATTGAAATTATACCATAGTCAATTTTTTGAAATATAACTTAGAAAGTATATGGATCTAGTTCATGAAATGTGGACAGACCTACAGGTGATTGAAATCTCCCATTCAAGAGATGGATGACATCGGAGTTTCTTATCTTGCTCCAAGTACATGAACGGCATTCTGAATGTCAATCTGAGAAAAGATGTAGCAGAGCCGGTGGAACGTTAAGCTCATACACTGAAAGTGGAGGGGCACAGATTGTTTGGCAGACAAAAGTTGCCCCTCCAATTTCTTTGTCCGAGCCTGATGTTCCGCTGCCTCTGAGTTGAAGGGAGACTGTGTGAACCATTATCAACACTTGTAAGCTAGTGAACACTTTTTGCGAGAGTGATCACGAATTTCCTAGAAAGCCAGTGAACACTTTTTGCGAGAGTGATCACGAATTTCCTTGTTGACCATAGTAGATTGTGAGACAAATGAATACCCTCTAGCGATTATTATCAACATTGTTTCTTGCTTTTATTTCCCCTTCAGACGACTGGATTCAAACCAGCTTATATGCAACTGTAAACTCCTGTCACTTATTCAGATGTTATCTCTCGCAAGCCGGCGTAGGAACACACAGGCCGCTGCAACTTGCCACTTCCCTGAAACGCTACGAGGGCGCAATTTAGTCGACCTAACCCCTGAGGAGCTTAACTGCCGTAAGTATGTTGGGAAATTTGGGAGATGGGGCGTGGAGGAGAATATGATAATCATTATAATATGGTCCAATTATATATATTATAGGTTTCGAACGTAAGTCCCTCAGATTGAAAGAGGAGTGGCATAACCACAGCGCCCTCACTATAATATAAAAGATGTACAAGTACGTAACCTATCTCTTTTAATGATTTCTCCTGTTCAGGTTTTTTTTGTCAAATAATCGGATCAGAAAAGCTTTTTACAAATTTTTTGCTAAATCTCACTTGCTTTTTGTGAGGGTTGGGTGAAGGAGGGGAGGGGGTACTATTGGAGCCAAGGGAGGCCATAGTTCTACCAGTAATCACAGAACACCTTTGCCTGCTTTCTGCTCACTATGGATTTTGCAAAACCAGTGATACCACTTTTCAGACGAATGTCCAAATTCAGACATTTTCTGAATGTTTTCAGCCAGAGAAACACCAGTTTCATGTAGGAAAGGGTAATTTTAGATGATTTTCAAACTTTTTCATCAAGCCTCAGTAGCATCCCAGCGAAACACACAGTCAATTAGAGACAGCACGCCATTCGCCCCCTTTTAAAAATATGCCTTCTGTCTTTCAATCAACATGCTTATTTTCTAAACCCGGTCTCTTACAATGAATTCTAACTTTTGAAAACTAAAAATCATCAGATTTCCCAAAAGTTTATACAAGCTTTAAATAAGGTTGTAGAGATAACCAATCTTCATCTGGTATATATCATCGACCAACAGATGTACTAAGTGCTCAAATCACACACAAATATCTAGATGGTATAAATGGCAAAAGTTTGATTGTTCCCAAAAACTCACTGTAACCCAATATGTTTACATTCAATTACAGCCAGTCAGCCTCTTCAATTTAACCTAAACCCACCCAACAATGCTTGCAAAATGATTGTATGTCAAGACAAATTCCTGTCAAATTTTCCTCTGAATAATGTCCATGCTTGCCTTGATATTCTTTTGATGCAATTTTGTAGCAAGGTTGTGTTGGGAATTCTTTGACATGATGGCGCTTGTCATTCGATCAGATGAAAATTGATGATAGGAATATCGGCTAAAGTTAAAGGGAAGCCGAGATGCATGTATGGTACAAAGCTGTAGATTCTTTATGAAGTTATTTATGAGAAGAATGAAATCATGCAAAATTATGCAGTACTTCCAGTGTCTCTTTACTTTTTTTTTTTTGGGGGGGGATGGTTAAATTGAGAGTGGGGCAGGATTTCATTACCTTCATTTAGATATTTATCCCTTCTCTATTTCAATATCATTATATCACTGTCATTACTTTAAGACTCCTTACCTACTTGATTGAACTTTGAAAAATGAAATAAAATGTGTGTTTCAGAGTAGGGGGGTGGGTGGTTATTCTTTACTGGAGCATTTTCACAGAATGAATAGTCAATGATTTTACTCGCTATTTGTTATAAGCTACTGAAATCCTTGAATGTGATTGGCCCAGAGCAGATTAGTTAGTGAATATCACCAACAAGATTTTCATGAACCATACTTCGTCATCAGACTCAGAGAAGAGAATGTATCTTGATTCACTGCGAATGCCACGATTGAAACTAAAAATAAGACGGGTACCTGTCTTGACAGGAAGTGTGTCTGATTGATTTAAAATGTTCAATTCATGCGTCAAAAACCTCACACCATTTGACATTTTGATTTGACATCACTGAAATTGCACATTGATCTACTTTTAGAGCTCCATTCCATGCTGAAAAATTTACTTTTGAAACATTGTGCTACAAGGGGGTAATGTACATCATAACATCAAACAGTCTTTGCAGTTGGTGACATTCATTGAAGTTCATCATGGTTGACTTTATTCAAAATTTCAATTAAAAAGAAAGATAATTCTTGATGGGAATCATGAATCGTGATGAACAGAAATTTTCTTGAACACTGCTTTGCATAAAAGATGTTACAAAATTGAAACAAGAAGTAGGATCTGTGCTTGTAATCTCTGCATTCAAAAGGAGTTTTGAGTGATGTTTGCTCTGCTAAATTAGTCTTTCTCACAGTATTATGAATATATAACCTTCAAGTAAAGTCTCAAGGTCACATGATTGAGAGGAATTCATCTAAGACCTATTTCTTTTCAAGCACACCTCAAAATATTGTTGAAACAGTCATCTGTGAGGCTCTTTTATTAAATAGCCTTTATATAGACTTGCGTTTAAAGGCAATTTTTGCGTTTAAAGGCAAGTAATAGCCATAAGATCCAAAGATAAAAAGGTTTATTAAAAAGCATATTACTATCCATTTTACTAACAGGTCTCAACCCAATATTTTTGTATAAAATGTCAATTTTATATGAGATGACAAATTTTGGTGAGGCAGCAGACTTTTATTTTGTTAGATCTGGGGAGCATCTCATGAAAGGACTTGTCAGACGTTTTATCCGATAAGTCCCATTTTCCAATTACAATAGCTACAGTGCTTCTCAGCCAATCAGAATCAAGGAAAGATGTCAGATCTGATAACTTGTCAAACAAAAATGTTGATGAAACACTCCCCTGGCTGCCTGTGCAAGATGTAGGGGGCTGTCCGATCTAGCCCATTTTAATTGTATATTATACAGAAATCATTTTCACTTTGTATAATTATTTCACTTTTGTATCTTTCTGTATTTTTTTCACCAGAGAGACCTCATTTTGTTGTCGAGCCTCACAATGTTGACGCTACGGAAGGAAACAATGTCTACTTTAGCTGCAGAGCTATGGGTGATCCAGAACCAGAAATAGTCTGGTTACATGATAGGTAGGTCAAAGGTTAGAAAAGGGAAAAAAAAGTTGCCATAGCAAATAATATCACTGAAAATATAACGTGCAACAAGATATCACCCTGAAATATGAAAGAAGTTAATGACCAGATTTGCAAAGGGAAGAAATTTCATAGCCGTTATCTTCCTCCAAAGAGGGCTAATAAAGGTAGAATATTTCATAAGAACAAGATCAAGGTCAAATTCAAATAAAAAAAAATGTTTGAGGCACCAAAGGAGGTTAAAGTTGAATTATTCATCTTTTGATTCAGGTCAAATCCAGAGTGTCACAAATGTTGTTTTGAGCCACAAAATACTGAAATAACCAGAATACCAATTCAAAGGTCAGAGTGATGTTTCAGATAAATTGTCTCATGCAGTGATCTTGTTTATATTTTCAAGTTCAGTCTGCAAGTGGCCATCTTGTTTTTCATATCCATGTGTGTTGACCACTTACTGAGATGAGTGAAATACTACTGTCATAAAGAATAAGGTCACAAGAGAGGTCATAGGGAAAGTATGTCACTTGAAGTATGTTTGGAGGACAAAAGATCCTCACATTGTTGGAATTCCTGTCCAAGAATGTCTTCAGAGTGTTCTTGAAAACAAGAATTCAAGCATGCTAGTACATTGACTGATTGAAATATCGACCCAACTGTTAAAATAAGACAAGTTTTGGCCAAAGTTGGTAAGTAATCTGTTTATGTTCTATGATCAAATATCACTTGCATGGGGAAAAGAGAATCAACCATAAAGCTCTTACATAAAAAGTGTTGTATTTTTGTTGTTTTAATACTTGTGATATTCATTTATCGAAATCTATTTTCATAATTTTTCAATTAGTTAAATGCTTTTCCTTGTTTTATCAAGCAGAGAGGTATATTATGCAAATGAGAATTAGAAGAGTATCTTTAAAAAATAACATTTTTTAGCTGTTCATTGACCTTAAAGTATCACCTGAGGTGATGGACCGGGACGACTAGACGCCAAGTGTTGTTACAAAAACCATATTTTCCCTGTAACTATCTGATGCAGAAAATCTAGTTTAACCCCTTTGCATTGCCATGGAAACGTAATTGAAACCTCAGCTGTGAGCTGTGGACTGGGAGCCGCTGGTTAGGGAGGGTGTTGAAATGTTATGGAAGGAGCTAATTTTAGACATGTGTACACCAAGAGGATCTAGACTTAAAGGAGCTAAAGAATACTCTCAAAAGCGTTTTTAGACATGTGATGATTTATTAAGAACTAATATCAATTTTAAGTGGGGTGAAATCAATATTTCAAGAATTTGATTAGTTGTCAGCCTTTAAAGATCAGTTTTAGTTTTTAATGAATCATCATCTTCCACACTTCGATCATTTCAATACCAATAAAGACAGACATTTTAACAGCAGCCAAGTCATGCATACAAGATATTTCAAATTAAGATTATTTTTGACTTCATTAAAGCTATGTACCCTCAATAATGATGATGATAATAATTATAGGCCGGAATTATAGAGCACTTTTTGCCGGAGGATACAAAGTGCTGCTATTATTCCCCAGCTCTAGCTGTGCTACCTATATGGGCGCTCAGTGCATTCAAGGAACTTCTTCCTGCTTGCATTACCAATTCACCCACCTGGGTTGAGTGCAGCACAATGTGGGTAAATTTCTTGCTGAAGAAAAACACGCCATGGCTGGGAATCGCACCTACGTCCCTCAGATTGAATGACGAGAGTCATAACCACCAGACCACAACACCCTCATTGGTTAAGTCTGTGTTTACATTGTATTTGGAAATCTGTCAACTTTCTGGATTGTGAAGTTCTGAAGTTCTTCACCAATGTTTTTATCACGTACACGTAATTACCTCAAATGTCTTCTGAGCGGAAATCAATTGACATTTAGTTTGCATGACTTCTCGACATCTAATTGCTGGTTTATGAACTCTGGATTCCTGCTCTCATTTCCTGAGCTGGCAGGATTTTACTGACCTCGATTCATCTAGATTTGTGATGATGAAAATAGCTTTAATAAAGCCAGGGACTGAGTTGGTAGAAAAAAGAATGTTGACATGAAGCAGGATAACATTGGAAAGTCTACCCAATATTTGTATTTGATTTGACAGAAGAATTATAAAATGGTTAGGGAGAGTATTCATAAAAGTAAAAGAAAAATAATCACATGGATTTTGCCATCAAAGTGCAGCATTTTGCTGCAGTGATATTTTTGAAATTAAAACAATAAATATGGGTATGAATGGCTTATATGTGAATGAGGCTTGTGAAAGGACAAGTCCACCCTAACAAAAACTTAATTTGAATAAAAAGAGAAAAATTCAACAAGCATAACACTGAAAATTTCATCAAAATCGGATGTAAAATAAGAAAGTTATGGCATTTTAAAGTTTCGCTTATTTTCAACAAAATAGTTATATGAACGAGCCAGTTACATCCAAATGAGAGAGTTGATGACATCACTCACTCACTATTTCTTTTGTATTTTATTATATGAAATATTTTTATTTTTTCGTCATTGTCATGTGAAATGAAGTTTCATTCCTCCCTGAACACATGGAATTCCATTATTTTAACATTTTGTGCTTCAGGCAAGGAGGTCCTAATCGTCAAATTCGTAAAAATTGAAATATTGTATAATTCAAACAATAAAAAACAAAAGAAATAGTGAGTGAGTGACATCGTCGACTCTCTCTCATTTGGATGTAACTGGCTTGTTCATATAACTATTTTGTTGAAAATAAGCGAAACTTTGAAATGTCATAACTTTCTTATTTTACATATTTTGATGAAATTTTCAGCATTGTGCTTGTTTGGTTTTTTTCTATTGATTCAAATCAACATTTTTCTGAGGTGGACCTTTAAGACACTATGCAACAAAACTCAGATACATTTTATATACAAAATTAAATCAGGTATTTACTACAAAAAATATCGATTTGCAACAAAAAAATCTTTGGAAAAATCAAATGTATGAATAGTCATAGAGAGATTCCACACCTTTAAAAATGCCTTGTAGTTGAGAGTTCATGCATTAAATGCATGTTTATTTATTCAATATAAATAGGATTGTTTGTCACTTCTAGTATTAATATACTGGGTTTTGTTGCAAATTGTCTAAATGAGGCTAACATTAATGTTATATGAAATCTGTTCATACTGTATCAGACCACTGAATGTCACCTAGAGCGTCATGGGACACTCCCTAACCCCTTCCTGTATTCAATTCCGTCTCAGTTGATTCAATCCTCTCCTTGTATTGCTTTGCCTTCTTTCAGTGGCATTCTGATGGTCATGGTTTAATTAGACCTGGGTTAACTTGGACCATACTTTTGTAGAGTGCCAGTTTTCAACATAGTCACCAATAAAAATTATTCTTATCCTGCTATCAAAGTTGTTAAGAAATTAATTGAGTTCTGGAAGGGGAAGAAAATGAAAATACAACAAATTAACAACATTAATAATTACCACGAATATGAAGAAATACCGTGAAGCCAGCGCATTAAAAAAAATGTGATTTAAAAGTCTAGTTTAGACTAAGGTTGAACCTATCAGGATCCTCCCTTTGATTTTATTTCATTATCTTCCTTTGAAACATTCTGATATACAGATGGGATCATTCTGTGATACAGCTTTAAAAAAAAAATGAAACAAAACTACCGGTAATGGAACAAGAATAACCTTTCCCAAGGTAGTGGGTTGATTACAGATTTTGATTGGAATAAATCTCTGTCAATGACCCATCTTTTTAATAGAGCATTAGCTATTTACACCTGTATGTACTGTGCACTTTAAGAAATAAAAATTGTTTATCATAATTTTGATAATGTATTACATCACATTTGCCTCCATTTTTGCCCTGTGAATATTTGCTCTAAAGAAGCAGGAATAAACTAAGCAAATACATTTGCCGTATTTATTTCTCAGCTACTCTCCCAATTCCATCGTTCATTCTTTTGCTGACTTTGCCGTGATCATGATTTTATTTCAGTTAGTACAAGTTTTACCATAGATCCTTCCCCAAGTTATACATGCGTCTATGGCATAGTGCTCATTATGTTCTGTACTGTGTTTTGTAGAAAAGAATGGGGTTATAAAAAGACAAAATTCCAAACTCAATGTCTTTCTCCCTTTTCTCACAGTAAAGAAATTCTACCGAACCGTGGAATAGATCACAAGTACAACATTCTAGACGACGGGACGTTGATGATCCAGAATGCTAGTGGTGATGACGAAGGGCAGTATGAATGTATGGCCAGGAATGCTCTAGGAGAGGTCAAGACTCAACCGGTCAGTCTACGATACTTTGGAGCACCTAGTGAGTATTATGTAATAATCATGTGAAAAGCATGAAAGAATGACAAGAGATTAGAGGGTTTCTACCTGTTCAAGATTTGGAAAAGCTTGAATTTGCGTCAGTATGTGTATTTACAACTCCCATATGTGAAGTGTTAAAGTGCCACCTTGTGATGGTTCACGTGTTGACGATAATGTAAACAATCGTCCTCTTTGCAGCACCGTGTCAAATCATGATGTTCCTATAATAAATGGTAGGCACTTAATCAACAATTGTGATCGTAGTGTCTTTTCTTATTGTCGTTGATTTTTTTTCTCCAAAAAATAAAGGCGAATCTGCTGAAGTGAGCTAACAAATCTCTTAAAACAA
Source organism: Lytechinus variegatus (assembly GCF_018143015.1). NCBI lineage: Eukaryota > Metazoa > Echinodermata > Echinoidea > Temnopleuroida > Toxopneustidae > Lytechinus > Lytechinus variegatus. The sequence goes on from NC_054756.1 coordinate 584,568, forward strand.
TTTTTGTCTCACCTGCATAGCAGAGTGAGACTATAGACGCCGCTTTTCCGACGGCGGCGGTGACGGCGTCAACATCAAATCTTAACCTGAGGTTAAGTTTTTGAAATGACATCATAACTTAGAAAGTATATGGACCTAGTTCATGAAACTTGGCCATAAGGTTAATCAAGTATTACTGAACATCCTATTAGAGTTTCATGTCACATGACCAAGGTCAAAGGTCATTTAGGGTCAATGAACTTAGACCATGTTGGAGGAATCAACATCGAAATCTTAACCTGAGGTTAAGTTTTTGAAATGTCATCATAACTTAGAAAATATATGGACCTAGTTCATGAAACTTGGACATAAGGTTAATCAATTATCACTAAACATCCTGCTTGAGTTTTATGTCACATGACCAAGGTCAAAGGTCATTTAGGGTCAATGAACTTTGGCCGAATTGGGGGTATCTGTTGAATTCCCATCATAACTTTGAAAGTTTATGGATCTGATTCATGAAACATGGACATAATAGTAATCAAGCATCACTGAACATTTTGTGCAAGTTTCAGGTCTCATGATTAAGGTCAAAGGTCATTTAGGGTCAATGAACTTTGGCCGATTTGGGGGTATCTGTTGAATTACCATCATAACTTTGAAAGTTTATTGGTCTAGTTCGTTAAACTTGGACATTAGAGTAATCAAGTATCACTGAACATCCTGTGCACATTTCAGGTCACATGACCAAGGTCAAAGGTCAATGAACTTTGGCCGAATTGGGTGTATCTGTTGAATTACCATCATAACTTTGAAAGTTTATGGATCTGATTCATGAATCTTGGACATAAGAGTAATCAAGTATCACTGAACATCCTGTGCGAGTTTCAAGTCACATGATCAAGGTCAAAGGTCATGTAAGGCCAATGAACTTTGGCCATGTTGGGTTTTTTTGTTGAATAACCATCATATCTCTGTAAGTTTATTGGTCTAGTTCATAAAAAGTGGACATAAGAGTAACCATGTATCACTGAACATCTTGTGCGAGTTAGAGTAGTTTTCAAAGTCAGCACTGCTGCTGTATTGAACTGCGTGATGCAGGTGAGACGGCCAGAGGCATCCACTTGTTTGTTTCTTTGTTTTTTTTGTGTGTAAAAAACAGAAGTCTTCAAAACTATAGAATTGCAACCATAGCAGTTGGCCTACCTGATTCTGCCCTAGCTCTTCCTGTACTGAGCATGCACACAGATGAGAGAGGAATGAAGGCTTTCTCTGTGTAATAATTGGTTCCTCATTAATCAGTGAATATAAGACAGAAAAATAAGAATTTGATAATTTTCTTTTATTATTCTGGAGCATGCTCTCAGATTTCTTCCCTTGGGAGTTCTGAAATTATCCTCTTCATCATCAAGGAGTCTTCATGAAATTATGTGACCTTTACGATAATAAGTTGATTTATTTGAGATAAATGTTTTGGATTTGATGAAAGATAGGTATTGACTACATCGGAAGGAAGTATGGGTTTGCGTGTAAGGCTCTATTATTGTGTGTATGTAATTTGAGATGACAAAGCCTGCACATAATCTGGGTCATTGATTGCTGATGATCTAAATCTGCGTTCAGACAAGGGAATGTAATCATCGGACATTGCTTGGAGAACGTTTCAAAAAACGTTTTTTGGGGAACAGTTTTTAAAAGTAGGCTTACATGTAGTTTCTTCCAAAAAGTGAGTTATAAAGAAACTCTATGATAATGTTGTATGAACAGTATCTCATTTAATTTCATAACTAGACAAATCAAGGTCTTTCTCAGTAGCCCTTTGAAGAATGTTGCAGAATGGCATACATGATGTGCAGTCAGAAGGCATGTCTGTGGATTGCTTCATATTTCTTCATTTTATTAGTCTAGATCCTACTTCTTATACATGGACAGGGATTTTCTGTACATTGTTTGGTATTTCAGGGAATGTTGTAATCTGAACACAGTATTGATTCCTCTTATAGCATGTTTGTAATTTAGGGGCAGTAATTTCCACAATGGCAGAAAACGGACGGAATTCACGGAATCAGCCTTTGGAAACGAAATTTCTGTTTTCAGACATGCTGAAACGCAATTTAAGATTTTCTGAAATGGAAAAGGCAATTTTTAGAAATGGAAAGTCACCGTCCCTAGTAATTCTCAACATGAGGGTATGAATCACATCGATAGAAATAGAAATGTCCTACAAGAATTTGGGTATGTAGGACTGTGAGGGCAAATAATATAAAAACATATTTCCCCCCTTGTTCAAGTTCAAGTTCTATTTCTTATAGGTTACTTCCACCCAACTAGTTCCTCCTCCATGGCCTTGTTTTAAACACTGTTCATACTCATCTCTAATTAATTAACTTTTTTTCAGAGCCTGTGGGTTGTGTAGGCCTAAGGATAAAAAACACCACATCTAATTGGTGTAATCTTAGTTGATTTATCATCAATTAAAAAAGAAAAGTAGAGCAAAGTATTAATGTTTTTTATCTGTTTTGTGTATAATGTATCGGGGGAACTTAATGCGCTCTCTGCTTCCATAATTATTGATCAAGACATGCAGACAGACATAGATCAGTTGATTAATCCAGACTGGAGATAAGATATAAAATTGAACTTAGCTCCAAGCTTTATTCTCTCCTTTTCTGTTTTCTCTTTCTCTTGAATAGTACAAATTGTTCCATTCCAAACTCCTTACCGGTATCAATAATTCTTCATTAGGCTCCTTATGTAAGAATGGGAATCTGATATACCAATAACATGCAGGTCATACCCCCAGGTACGTATCACAGACAATGAGATACTTACAGGATTTAAATTGGTACTGGGGGTATGTGACATTGCCATAACATCTCAATTGAAATAGGGAACAGATGTGGTTTGTGAAACCAGGGTATTAAAACATGAATTATGTTTTTGTTGAATGTCTACCATTCTTTCATCACAGTCCCAGCTGTGCTTGGTATGCGAGTGCTCCCGAGAAGTGGTTGGTTACCACTCTATAGTAATCCCCATGTGTCTTTATAATGTATCCTTTAATCCATGTGCTCCTGTTTGTCTCACTTGGTGGGATTAAGACATGGCATCATTGGGCTTTCAACCTGACAAGCATGAAGTCATTGTCGCTGTTGCCTAATTCACAGTTTGTAATTTGAACTTTGAAGGAATGACTGAGAAATGAGAGAGAGATAAGCTTTGGTTATCATGAAAAAGATATCAATTTGATGCCATGAGGCGAAGCACAAAATGAAGAACAAAGATGTAATAGTTTTAAGCTATCCCTCTGCATTGATGTTATCATCAATATAATCCTCATTGTAGCATCATTGGCGTTGTCGTCGTTGTTGTCATCATCATCATCATCATCACATCATCATCATCACCATTACCACCACCACCACCATCATCATCACTGGGGTAATGCTCCTATAATAGAGATTTTGAAATTCATGAAATGAAATTGAACAGTCTTTGGTCAATTCCCCATGCATGTCTGTCATGGCACTGCACTGTGTGCAAATGAGTCCATCAAACATTCTATTTCCTGAGCTTTATCACTTGCCGTTACCATGATAGATGATCAAGCTTATTTCCTTGGTGCACTTGTAAAAATTAGTGCTGACTATTTCTGAATTAACAATTATTCTTGCTGGGTCTGCAATATTGTGATCTGGACTCATCTCTAGGATGACAGGGATGTTTTAAGATGGTCTTTTGAGTGTAGGTGGGTGGTTCAAGGAGCTAGAGACTTTGAAGGATTCCTCCAGAAGACTTGGAAGAATTAGCAGGTGGCAGAGAGTAGGAGGGTTGTAAAAGGTGAAAGGTGAACTAAATCATGTGACATGGAAGCGGGGGGGGGGGTAAGGGTGATTGTCCTGAGTGTTAGGTGAATCTAGGCATGCTCATTCAACAGGAAGAAAACCAGGGTCCCGTTTCATGAAGTATTACAACTGTTGTAACTTAGCCATTATGGCAACTACCATAGCAACCTTGATTTTGATTGGCTGAGCACTGAGCCACGTTGTCATGGTAGCTGTTACAACAGTTGTAACTTTTTATGAACCTGGCCCCCAGATCTAAAACTTTAAACTAATAACTGATTTAGAACTGTTTGCATAGATCAGGTGCAGACCATTCACTGAAAGGGGTTTAAGTTAGTCAGACAAACTTAAAGCAAACTAAACCTTGTGCACTTGGCTCTGACTGCCGGATGTCTCCTGCTTAATTACCCAAAGGTGACGGCTTCCGCTGCAAGGACTTTCATGTACCCCAGAATGTGTACTTACCTGAATGTAATACATACAGTATATGACTGCGATACAGATTGGTGCTTTGGCTTTTAAGTCTGGTTTAAATTTATTATGGTCTAATTATTTGCAATGGGAAGCCAAATATGGCAATATTTTGTTAACATTTCAATTCTATGCCTTCTATGTTTAATGCTCTTTCCTCATGAAGAAAACTGTTTTATTGATTATTCCCAGATAGTGTTGAATGATTTGAGTCAAATGTGCTGTTAAATCAAACCTGCAATTGTTAGATATTTGTGTCACAATACATACATACACAACTTTAGATCTAAGTTGTAAATTAGGGTTTTTAAGCAAAACAACTGAAAATCTTTGACATTGTACAGTATGTACTTGCCAGGGTAAATTTTAAGAGAGTTACTTCATGGCATAGTCTATCATTGAATCAAGTGAAAATTATACATTTTTTCATAAAAAGCACTCCGTGGTCCCTGTGAGAGGCAACAGAGAACTTTCAGTTGTATACGTAGGAACTTTAAACTTGATTCAGGTTGGCTGTAAATTTGACAATTGATTCTTTTCCTTAAGAATTCTGAAGTAAAAATCTGCAAGACCTTTAAATCCCAACTTGTTATCACAATTAATCAATATTGACAATGATATACTTATGAACTGGTTCACTTGTATCTTGCACTCAAGGTCAAATATTTATGCATGTACAGTCATGCATGAATTATGAATCTATAAATGAAATACAACTTTTTTGAAAATTGTCAAATTTAATGTGAAATTGCAAATAACACTACATTATTTCTTTAATGTCAATTGGCAGAGAACACACTCATTGGTGATTAGGAGTATGTTTTGCAGACATCAATTGGGGTTGCCAAAAAGTGCTTAAAGTGTAATGTGATAAGTGATAACTAAATGGTTACTTCCTCTTTTTCACTTTGAACCACCTTTGCAATTTTGAGTTGAAAAATCACAACTTCAGCTGAAACTCTCCTGCATTTGCCAAACAGCATACTCACATCATTAGTAGTAATATATCTGATTTCCTATAAGTTTGTTTTGTTGACAAATGAACAGGGGAAAGCTTGTACTAAGGATCAATCAATTTTGAGTGCAGGATGTGCATGTATAATTGGAAAATATGTAAACTAGTAAAAATCAAGTTCAGTTATATGATATCAGTATGACATTGTTGGCTCTATCATTTGCATGTATAGGCCCACACCTTTTGTGAAAGTTAGCTAAACTTTTTAATATTTTACCTCTGTTTTTAAGAAATCTTCAGTTTATTGGTTGTTGGATGGGGCAGAGGAAGCATGGGGGTGGGCGGGTAGGTTGGGTTGGGGGTCTTCATCCCTAATTTGTAAAAATGTAAAAAAAGTCTGTCAGCCCACCCCCTTAAAAACCATTTCCTAGCCCCTGTGATAGAGGGAAATCCTCTTCAAGTCACTTTTGCAATCTCTCTTACCCACATTTTATTAAAATGATTGGTACGATTTCCCTCATAGCATGTTGTGCCATCTGTTAACAACAAATGTTTAATTGAAGTTAATCATTTAACTCTCTAACTCGGCAACATAATGGAAACTATATAATCACTGTTTAGATATGCACATTGGCAAATCGTTATGAAATCTAACAATTTTTGTTCATTTTTCGCTTGATTTTTTTTTAACTATACAACTGCATATTAAAGGTAAATTATGTTAGGAACTTAAACCTGAAAAGTGTTGTGTACCTCTAAGGAGAATGATAAATATGAGTGTGATTAATTCACCCTAGTGTCAGCATAGATTAGCGATGATGATGATGTTCTTGATTGAAGGACGGGACCTGATGGTTTGGTGATATTTCCAGTAGAGTTGATTGACTCAGACATGTAGGGGGTGATTCACACTTATCAAGCATTTACTTTTATTCTCAAAGATAATGAACATATTAATGTATTAATGTAACATATTAAAGGTAACATGAATCTGTATAAAATAACATCACGAAACATACCACAACATTAAACCATTTCATGACAAAATTTAAACAAAGATTGTGTCTACATACTCACACACTGTACTTCAAAAGTGCATATTGAAGGTCTGGAATCTTGTTTGATGGAGTGCGAGGACATATGACCTGTTTGTCAATATCTGTTGAAAGTGAATAATAGGGAAATCACATTATAAAAACGCATATTATTGCTATCAAGACATGATTAATGGCATCACAAATTACCATATCTGTATCTTTTTATTCTTTCTGTCTTTCCTTGGGCAAGAAATTTATCCACATTTTGCTGCACTCAACCCAGGTGAGGTAGATGGGTACCTAGTAGGAATTTATTCTTTGAAATACCTGCGCTGTAAAAGGCTACAGGGCTAAAGCCAGGGTAATAATATCCAATTAAGCACATGCTTAATTGGCAGTGATTATGCGCTATCTAACACATAAGCATGTTGGCATTCTTATTCTTTCTGTCTTGTGTTTGTAGGAGCTCCTGTATATACCTTTGTTCCTGAGGATGTAGAGTTCCGTGAAGGTACGTCCGCTGTGATCCACTGCGCTGCTAACGGCTACCCACTTCCAAGGATCTCGTGGACCAAAGAAGGAGCTAACGTGGTGGAGAATCAACGATTCCGGATCCTCTCTACCGGCTCCCTCCATATCTCAAACACTCGCTTCTCCGATGCGGGGGATTACCGGTGTGATGCGACCAATAGTCTGGATACTCTCTCAGCTACTGCTACACTTAGTGTTCTAGGTTAGGATATACTCTGTTTGAAATTGATTTATCACAAGACACAAATGCATTATAGTTTTGTGTTGTCAAAAGGAGCAAGAAATTTCCTGATATTGTCAAAGTACCTCTGAAAAGATACATAGATATAGAATAAGTTTACTTTAGAGCAATCACCCTTGTGATTGTGAGAAAAGCACCTGATTTTTTTTCAGGTTAGAGAATTTCCTTGAAATTTTCAATAAAATGGGGTGTGTTGCAGCTGATGCTTCATACCTAATACATTATTTCTATATGCCACCAGTTTCTATATGGTTCACTTGCCATATCCTTGATCTGTTTTCTTTCAAAAAATATTTTGCATTTAAGGTAAAACCTTTGCTGATACTTCATAAAGTTGTGTCATATTACTTTTCATTTTCATTTTGAATACAGTGCCCCCGACCTTTGAACTTGCTCCACAGCCTCAGTCGGCAATAGAGGGCAGCACAGTTGAACTTCATTGTCGTCCGCAGGGCTATCCTCTCCCTGTCATTCAATGGAGGAAAGATTGTAAGTATATCTTCTGACCACATTTGCAATAGATGAAAATTGAGTGCTTACATTCTGCTGCAAAGGATATCCAATTTAATGAAATAACAAGATTGGGAAGGAACTTCCAGTGGATCATGTCCATGTTCATGTTCAGAAGACAGAAGCATGATATATAACCACACATAAAAACTAAAATTGGTATACAATATGACAACATTAACCTTTGCTGAAAAGGCTATCCAATCTAATGAAATAACAAGATTGGGAAACAAATTTCAAAGGATCACGTCCATAATCATGTTCAGAAAGAAGCATGATATCATTCTCACTTAGCCAAAATTAAACGGATGTACATTAAGTGACAACATTTAAGTGGTTACATTTTGCAGAGAAGCCTCTAGAATCTTCTGAAATGACAAGAATCGGAAGCAGAATTTTAGATGATCATTTACATGTTCAGAAAAAAAACATAACCTTTAAGTTAAAACTAAAAATAGATGAACATTAAATGACAGCATTCATGTGGCAACATTGTGCCAGGAAACCTTTCAAATCTAATGAACTGACAAGATTCGGAAGCCCAATTTTCCGAGGATCGTGTTCATGTATGGTGTCCTTGAAGGGGAGTATCATCTGGTCTTGATATTTATGTATTTCAAGTTAAATTTGGCATATCCTCTCTCCAGTTCAGATCGTTCTTTTGTCTCTATATAATATATCTTGGTGTGGTATGCCTGTCGGGACTACATCTCAATCAAGATTAGGGTTATTAATATCAGACTAGAAATAGATTCTGTCTGATGGCTCCATTTCGCTTGCTCTAGGTTCAGATTTTCCGTCTAGTAGGGTAATATTAAACATAAATGCCATGAGCAGTACCAATCTCAAAGTGAGTTCGAACAGAGTCCAATTAAATGACCACCCAAGTGTATGTGAAGAATAATAAATTATATGCCTAATGATTCTCATAGAAAATGTTTAAAAAAGCTAGTAGGGATGAGAAATGGATGCTATGTTTTATCTTTATGAAAGGATTTCAGAAAATTTAGAAAAATCAGAAAAGTAGTGGGAAAATTTTTATTTGATCTAAATGTAGGTCTCTATGGAAATACGTAAAGGTCATGGATGCATTACTGAGGTTACATGACATGTACTTGCCACATAATGTCTGTTTATTCATGTACACTTAAGCCTATGTCTTCATAGTCCTTTATGATTACAAGTTAAAGTCAAATCTGTTTTTTGACCAAATAATGGAACTCATGCCATTTAATTCTTTGATTGAAGTGAAAAATTTCTTGTTGCTAGGTTGAATAAATTTGAATAAATTTCTATGATCCCAAAATGTTGAACTGAAAGCAAAGTGACAGGTTGTTATGTCAAGGTATGTTGTAGCCAGTGAATGCAGATTTATGTATGGCTAGCCATTCTATCATTTAGTATTTCTTAATTTTAAGATTTTTTTTGTATCAAGAAGTAGGATGATAAAATGACCTGCCATATTTTTGTTGGTTAAAATAAAAGGAATCAATGATTAAACAGCTTTCTATGAATATGTTAGCTTACACTGGCTTCAACATGCAGGTGTAATAGCCCATACAGTGGTGACACACCATTCCTGGAAGCCTCTGACTGACAGATGATCTATTTTTGAACAAGTTAAACTGGAAATGTTTTGACTGATATGTTTCCCTTGTCACCTGGGTATTTCTTTCTGGCAGCCAACGCTCTTCCAGACGACAGGAAGTTCCTCATCCTGGCCTCAGGGACGCTGAGGATCGTACGTGTGTCTCAAGAAGACGCGGGTAACTATGAATGTATCGCTGTCAACAAAGCTGGTCAGAGACAGAGTATGGCTCAGGTTGAAATCAGAGCAAGAGGTAGGTTTATAGATTACCTAAAGCCCCCCCCCCTCCCCCAAATTGTTTGCCTTGACCCGATGGTCCAACGACCTTAGTAAAACCTGTCTACTCTTCTGAAATTCAAATTTGAGAGCCCCCAAGATGAAGAAATATGCAGACTGACCCCAATTTTACTTTTCTTTTTTTTCCAATTACAGTTAATGAAAGTTTATAAACAGTTGAAGAACATTATCTTTATTGCAATCAGAGGAAACTTGTGCCTCAAACAACCCTAGATCCCCATATATAAATAGATCTAGGAGCTCGTTCATATCATTCCTTACGTTACAACAAATAAATTATCACAGTACTCAGATGTTTATGCACTTCAATAAAATGCACAAAATAATCTTGCATCATTTTGAATTGGCAAATAAAACTTTAAATGTCTGATCCCTGTTTTTCCCCCTTTTTTACTCCACTTCATGAACGTTTAAGTCCATGGTAATTCCAGAGTATTATTGTCATATGAACACAAATCATTTGTGGAAGGTCTTTTTTTTTACAGTCGGTTGGACGTACAGTGCTGCTCAAAACTCAGTGAACTCCACAAGAAAGTGAACATATTTAAAGTTTTTAAGTTATGCCATCTTAGAGATATTTAATTGTGAAGTCAGGCAATATGATATTACTTTCAATAAAGTTTGCTTCTCTGGGCTTGCCAAACATTGCAGTGTTGTTGTCTACATACAACACTTGACATGAAGGAGTGCATTTTTTTGGTGGGGTTCACAAACTTCTGAGCTCAATGTATTTTATTGAATAACCTTTTTTTTTTAGAAGTTTATGCACTTGTGCAAAATCTCGTACAAACACATAAAATACTGAATACAGGTATATAGTTGTAGTAACTATCTTATCAATTGTCTGTAAATTTAGCCAATTAGGGGGAATGATTGACAGTTGTCGTTGTAACATGCTTTCCTGCTTTCCCTGTATACAAGCAACAACTCTTTGAAGGGAAGAGGGAAAAAACTAATAAAGTCTTTAATTGAGCCTAGTCTCCTGATAGACAAGCGATGAGATAAGATCTTTGTGGAGGTGTGGGTTGAAATATGGAGTGAAGAAATAGGAAATTAAGATTGAGGTTCAACAAGGAAAATGATGGTTATGTAGAGATAACCGATGGTGTTTTCGCTCTGTCTTCAAACAAGAGAATAATGTTGATCCATAAAGAAGAGATATTGAGGGTAAAACAGAGAACAATTTTATCTTCAAACCTGAAATGTTTTTTATTCTTTAAGGCTTTTTGGATTGTACATAAATACAGTATAAAATACATTGGGAGTGATGATTTTTTTCATATTCATATCATATTCAAACCAGAATGTGAAATGGTTTTCATTTTTTAATGCAAAGAATATATAGTACATTTCTATTTATGCTGCATGGACATTTCTTTAACTTGACCTTTATGCAGCCAAACAACAAAAATATGTGATTCTCAAGAGGTGATTCCTTTTTTTTTTGATAGAAGACATTTGAGTTCAACTCAACTGTTCTTATTGTCCATATCTCATAAATATTTATCATGCACTCTATTTCCATTAATATTAATCTTACAGTCCATATATCAGTAATATTGACTTTGCAGTTGATATCTTCATTTTACAGTCCATATCGCATGAATATTAAATTCACAGTCCATATCTTATGATTATTCATTATTAAAGTCCATATCTGTCTTTTGAATATTCATCTTACAGTCCATGCCTCATAAATATTCTTCTTACTGTCCATTCCTCATAAATATTCATCTTACAGTCCATTCTTCATAAATATTCATCTTACAGTTAATATCTCATGAATAATCATCTTACAGTGCAAATCTCATGAACATTAATTAATCTTCCAGTGCCACCGGTCTTCACCCAATCACCAAGTGACTTGACAGTGGTTGCCGGGGCAACCATTCGCCTTCCATGCTCCGCCTCCGGTGATCCCGAACCCCTAATCACATGGACCAAGGATGGTGTTCAGATCACAGAGAGTGCCAAGTTCTCTATCAGTGAGGCCGGTCATCTGGCTATCCATGATGTAGGTGTGGATGATGAGGGACGCTATGAGTGTGCAGCTAGGAATACCATCGGCTATGCATCCACAGACATGGAGCTGACTGTTAATGGTAAGGCAAAGGGTCTGATTACCAAGAAATATTTCACTGGTCAAACTTGTATTTTTCTAAACAGCTTGTCGCTTTCCCAAGTGAAATTTTGAAGACATTTTCTTCAAGACCTAATGACATCTTGAACTGCATGCATTCATCCTTTGAGAAAGAACTGTGTTCATTTCTTGAGAAAGGTTCTTAGGTTAGCTGAACTTGATGATCAGTCTATTGTTTAACATCTCATTTCAAATGAAAGAAAAATCTGCTGTAGCTGCTAGACCCTGTGTTGTGGTAGTAATATTAGCAGGGCCCGCTGTTAGAACAGTTTTTGAAAATGAAGTGGCTACCCTGGGTAAATATACCTATATTATTATTATTATAATAATACGGTGTTGTGTAGAGTACCAATCCAGAAACATAAAGATGGTTTTGTTTTTGTTTTAATCTATAGGATCAGTACGCATCATCATTCAAATTCTTATTGAACCTTTCTCCTTCTCTATCCATTGCAGTCACCATCGGTACATCACGTGAGGGCGACAGCTACGTCAACTCCGCCATTGCCGAAGCAATCCGTAACATCGACGCGGCCATCAACGAGACCAATCGCAACCTGCTGGACGGGAAGAAGCCTCGTACGCCCCATGACCTGTTGACCTTGTTCCGTTTCCCCTCCATCGAGGCAATGAGTATAGCGAGAGCAGCTGAGGTGTTTGAGAGAACTTTGGAGTTAATTCACAATCATATAGAAGCTGGGATGCAAGTCAATCTTACTGGAATAGGTGAGTGGATTCCAGGAACAAAATTGTTAAGGATCATTTTCTGTCATTCTGTGGAGTTTAAGTTGATTAGGACCCATGGTCAACTGCAATTGTCAACTGGTCAGTTGCAAGTTACAAATGCTGATTTGCAAATGGTTATTTTTTTGTTTTGATGGTAAAGTTTCAATAGCTAGTTCATTGTCGTGAATTAATCTGCCTTTTTTGTAGTGCATTGGATGGTTGGCAGTATGTGAGTTGCAAATTTCAAGTCATTGAGACAGTAAGAACTTACCACTCTCTTTATATTTTACTGTATGAAGATTATAAATCAGATATCCAATGACTCAATTGGGATAGATATCCAATGACTCAATTTGGTTAACTCTCTTATCTTTTAAATAAGTTGTTATTGAGTATGATTTTAAAGATATGATCTCATATTTGAAGAATGGGCTTTTATACTAAACTCCAAAATTCCCTTAATCAATTATCAATATACCAATACACAACTAAATGTATACCAGTCTTGTCACTCAGTGCAAAGATGTTAATTGTCATCTCATAAATGTTCTTTTATCCACAGAATTCACCTACAATGATCTTGTATCTCCACGATTCCTCAACCTCATCTCTAACCTCTCACAGTGTACTGCCCATACTAAAATTGTCAACTGCTCTGACGTCTGTTTTCACAAGAAATACCGTACCTACGATGGAACATGTAACAATCTCCAGCATCCGGAATGGGGCGCATCGCTCACACCTTTCAAACGACTGCTAAAACCAATTTATGAAAATGGATTCAACACTCCCGTCGGTTGGAATACGACCCATCGGTATAATGGGTTTACAAAGCCAAGCGCGAGAAGGGTGTCCTCCCGAGTCGTCTCTGCTGCAGAAATAACTTCACACAAGGATTACACACATATGCTGATGCAATGGGGACAGTTCTTGGATCATGACATGGACTTCACGGTGACGAGTTTGAGTCGAGCTCGGTTTAGCGATGGTGTAGAATGCAAGGATACGTGTGAAAACCAGGTCCCATGTTTCCCGATTCAGGTTCCAGAGGGCGACAGACGTATCCATCGTACGCAGTGTATAGAGTTCACCCGATCCAGTGCTGTGTGCGGTAGTGGAAGTACTTCAGTGTTTTTCAATAGGATCATGCCGCGAGAACAAATCAATCAAATCACTTCATATATCGATGCTTCTAATGTTTATGGCAGTACTAAAGAAATAACAGATAAACTCAGAGATTTGAATAATGAGTATGGTAGGCTGAAAGTAGGACTTCAAGTTGGATCGGGTCGTTTCCTGCTACCATACAACCGTGATACTCCAATCGATTGTGATCGCGATGAAGACGAGAGTCCAATTCCATGCTTCCTGGCGGGTGATTTCAGAGCAAACGAACAATTAGGTTTGCTTTCGCTGCATACGGTTTGGATGAGGGAACATAACCGTATCGCCCAGAAGCTTCGTGAAGTCAACACCCACTGGAATGGGGAAACTGTTTTTCATGAAACGCGGAAGATCATCGGAGCGGCCATGCAGCATATAACATACACAAGCTGGCTACCCAAAGTCCTGGGACCAAAAGGAATGGAAATGATAGGGAAATACGAGGGTTACAATCCGAACACCGATGCCTCTATCGTCAATGCCTTTGCAACTGCTGCCTTCCGCTTCGGTCACAGCCTCGTTCAGCCGATCGTTAAGCGTCTCAATTCCACTTTCCAGCCCATCTCACATGGGAACCTCCCCCTACATAGAGCCTTCTTCTCTCCGTACCGCATTGTTGATCAAGGCGGGATCGATCCAGTCTTGAGGGGCCTCTTCGGGTCGGCCATGAAGGCACCGAGTCCTGACGAGATGGTCAATACAGAACTCACGGAACATCTCTTTGAGATGGTGCATGAAATTGCTTTGGACCTTGCTGCTATAAACATCCAGCGTGGCCGTGATCACGCACTCCCTGGATACAACGACTGGCGTGTGCTATGCAACATGTCTGCTGCTGAAACCTTTGATGATATTAGCTCTGAGATTAGAAACCCTGATGTTAGGAGGAGATTAGAAGAACTCTATGGACATCCTGGAAACATTGATTTGTTTGTTGGAGGTCTCTCTGAGAATGCGATAGAGGGCGGTCTTCTAGGACCAACGTTTACTTGTTTGCTTGCTAGACAGTTTCATCGGCTCAGGGAAGGAGATAGGTTAGTCTATACATCACTCTTTATTTGAGAAATCATTTGGAAAACTTGAATTTGAGAGCAATGTCCAAATAAGAGTTCAAAAACTTCACTCTTAATTGATCATATTTCTTCAAATAACCAATACATTTTTGGCTTACATGTATTTGTGTAAAAAAGGTATCTAAAACAACTACTGGGGATGGGGTGTTGGAAGCAACATTAAGATTGACTCCTCCATCTCTGAAACGTAATTTGACTTTACTGGTCCGCAATGACCCAAATCATATCCTTTACATTTTTCTAACCTCGGGATGTATCATCTGACCTGGTATGTTTATAAGACTGCTTGCAGGTTAACTGTCTGACATTGGTGCTTCTCTTTTAATCAAAACCAACAATGACAAATGTTGACATAATGGCCCGTATCCTGAAGTCGGGTTTAACTTAAACTCAGGTTTAAAGTTGTGGTTTAAGTATGGGAAGCCAAAAGTCTCAAAATTTTTATCCAGTTGTATGTTTCTTGTGTTTACTGTGCTCTTTCCTGATTCACCGATGGTGAAGACAATCATCTATCTATACTTCCTAGACAATTATGAATGATTTGAGAGCCAAATGAGCTGAATTATGCTTCTACAATATTAGTGATTTATGTATCAATTGGCTATCCATACTTAAAACACAATTTTAAACTTGAGTTTAAGTTAAACCCGACTTCAGAATACCGGCTAATGCCTCCCAGGGGTTTCTTGTTAAAGGTAAAGTCCACCTCAGAAAAATGTTGATTTGAATCAATAGAAAAAAAGCAAACAAGCACAATGCTGAAAATTTCATCAAAATCGGATGTAAAATAAGAAAGTTATGACATTTCAAAGTTTCGCTTATTTTCAACAAAATAGTTATATGAACGAGCCAGTTACATCCAAATGAGAGAGTCGTTGATGTCACTCACTCACTATTTCTTTTGTTTTTTTATTGTTTGAAATATACAATATTTCAATTTTTACGAATTTAACGATTAGGACCTCCTTGCCTGAAGCACAAAATGTAAAAATAAAGTGAGGAATGAAACTTCATTTCACATGACAAGGACGAGAAAATATAAATATTTCATATAATAAATTACAAAAGAAATATTGAGTGAGTGATGTCATCAACTCTCTCATTTGGATGTAACTGGCTCCTTCATATAACTATTTTGTTGAAAATAAGCGAAACTTTAAAATGCCATAACTTTATTATTTTACATCTGATTTTGATGAAATTTTCAGTGTTATGCTTGTTGAATTTTTCTCTTTTTATTCAAATCAAGTTTTTGTTTGGGTGGACTTGTCCTTTAACCTCTAAACTCTCTGGAGCGAAGCTCAAACCCACCTTGACCACCATCTTTATCTCTTACCTTACAGGTTCTGGTACGAGAATCCAGGTGTATTCTCCCCGGAGCAGCTGACGCAGATCAAACAGATATCTCTAGCTAGAGTGATTTGTGACAACGGAGATTCCATAGACAGAGTCAACCAAGATGTCTTCCTTTTAGCAGACTACCCAACGGGATATAAGAAATGTAGCAGTGTACCATCAATGGACCTTAGGCTATGGGCTGAATGCTCAGAAGGTAAGTGTCTAATGGTCTGATATAATAAGTGGACCTTAGGCTATGGGCTGAATGCTCAGAAGGTAACTGACTTATGGTCTGATATAATAAGTGGACCTTAGGCTATGGGCTGAATGCTCAGAAGGGAAGTGTCTAATGATTTGATATGATAAAGAGAACTGCACCATGTCACATGATGTGACCAATCAATGATTAGAAGGAGGTATATAATACTTTTATACAACAGTTCAATATTTCTTACTCTGTAGGAACTTACTAAAACAACTTGGATAGTATTTTAGCACTTGGCCTGGTGAATATTTTTGCTTATCATCTAATGAAATCTAAGATCTATTTTTTTCTTATTTCTTATGCATTTTTTTACATTTCAGAATTCTGAAGATTACGAGTATCATATGCTATATAAGTAATATATTATTAGTGTTAGTAGAAGTAGTCAAAATAGTGGTAGAAGAACTTCTAGTAGTAGTAGTAGTAAAGATGTGGTAGTAGTAGAAATAGTATTACTAGCGTTTTTGTTATCATATGTATTCTATTATTATAGAATAGTACTTCTATTCTTTGGGGAAGCTTACAAGCATATTAATAGGATGATATTTGATCACTTTGGTGACTATTTTACTCTATACCATCATTAGATAGTACTGTTATACCAATGTTTTACACATTATATTTTGTGTCTTTTCTCAGGTGCAGCTCTTGCTGGTACATTCAGCCGATCTCGCCGATCAGTTCCTACCTACAGTCAACCAGCAGCACCTCAGACCGTCAGAGCAGAGAAAGCTATACCTAAGGATCCTAGCAGACGACATAAGTTTGTAGAAATAGAGATAGATGCTGTAAAAACTATAGAGGGTGCCACATCGGAACAGACAGTTTCGCTAGAGACGCAGGTTGCTGAGATGCAAGCGCAAATGAGAGAAATGCAAGCTCAGATAGATAACTTACAAACACAGGTTAGTTTATTGATCAGGTACCATTTAAAATAAATAATAACAACAACAACAACATCAATAAAAATTTAATGATATAATAACTATAATAGTGCTGCTTAAACAGCACACAGTTCCACTTGCTGGTGCTTATTGCCACCGGATGATAATTGGAAATAAATTGAATAGAATGGGAAATAGATATCTTCTTGAACATATAACACTATTAATCCGTTAATGAAAAAGACAAAATTAATTTTCATTTTTTATTTGAATGTTTTTTACTCGACCCAAGTCACCTCCTGTTTTGTAGAGGTACTGTGGTATAGTGGATTTGTCATCAGACCATAAATGACAAGGTTCTGGGTTCAATACCTGCCTCGGCATTGATTTACATTTGCCAAACTCGACCCAATCGAGGTAACGGGGTACCTGACAAGAATATATCACTTGAAAGGTTAAAGAACGCCGTATTGGATTGCTCAAGTCCAGGTAATAAATGCAGCACTAGGAATCATTTGTATTTAGAAGTGCTATATTATACAAATGATGCATGGGTTAGAGTGGGTCAGTAGGAACTGTGTGCACAAGGTAACTTTGGCATGGTTTAACCCACGAGGCGCAGCCGAGTGGGTTTAGACCATAATGCCAAAGTTACCGCGTGCACACAGTTCCACTGACCCACGAAAGAAACCCATGCATCATCTGTTTTATAGAATGGAAAAAATTTATTGAATAAAATACAAAAATTAATGATTTACCGGATGCATGATAATTTCATGCGTCCGGTAAATTCAATTTACCGGACGCATGAAAAAATTTACCGGACGCATGATTTTTTTTACCGGACGCATGATTTATTTACCGGATGCATGAAAATTCCAAAATGTAATGCAGACACTTTGATAACCCTGGACAACATAAATATGGGCTTAACTGCATAATATGTTGGCACAAAGGCATTATTTTACCCAAACTGCCAAATACAGCTTTGCATTGACAAGATCTTGAGGCAGCCTCCGACCTCCAATAGCTGTGTGTGTATGCCCGGCCCGCGGCGGGGGCCAGCGCTTGCAGCTGCCTGGCCGGCCTGCAGTGCAGTGCAGTGGAGAATTTGGCTGTTCACAGCTCAGGGCAGTAGATCTAACATTAGATCGTATGTCTAGGCTTCTCAACTAACAAGTATGCGGGCAGTTTTAATCCCAATGACAATTACAGTACCGTATTTGTACTTACAGATCATTTTGCATCCTTTATTTGATTCATTCTGCCTTGATCGAAAATTCAAAATTTTGACGTAAACAAGCGTAACAGTACATGCGCGATGACATCACAATGACCTTTTCGGGCGATAGCTTGTTTACAGTGGATATCGTTTTGATTATCGGGATATCGTTCGTGCAGCCCAGTAAAAATTCTTGCATAGCTCTCAACCAATCAGATTGCAGGGATTTTCTCATCCATTCTATAAAAATATTTGATAGTATGACTATTATTATATTTACCTTTTTTGTGGTCTTTTTGCCTTTTGTTCCATTTTTCAGGTTCAGCAGCTAGAACGAGGGAGGAAAGGAAAACGCCACAGAAATTGACCTTTGCATAACCTGCCATTTAAAACTGTGACCTTTGACCTATGAAGCAGGGCGCCCCCTGTCACGGTCCAGTCGTAAAACCCAGCAGTGGTTTAGCGACAGATTCTGTGTGTAGCCTTATCTACCTGTACTCCAAGTGGTTTTTGTGAGTAATGTCATTATGACTCGTGTAATGAATTGATAGAGATCCTTAACGTGCCTTGTTTCTAGGTATATCGTGTTTTTATTTTTGCTGTGATGGTCAGGTTAGAGACCTGGTGCTGACAATTAAAAAAAAAAACAATTTTTTCCCCTAAGAAACCTCTCCGAAGAATTTTGTGTGTTCTAACTTTAAATTGTTCACTTGTATGGTGACTTTTCTTATCATTCTAACCAAGACGTGTCACCAGGATATGAATAAATTTGATCTAGTTCTTAAATATTTTAAGTTTTTTAATCCAATTCTTGAATATTTCATTTGATATTTTGAATATATTAATGGCCAGGGTATTGTACTTTCATCATCTATTTGAGATATTAACATCAATTTATTTAAAATATGATCATGAAATATAACTTCAATAGTTGATATAATTATGACATTGAGACATTTTGCTTCTAAAGGAATTTTACAAAACAATTTGTGTCCTATTAAGAATTTGCAAAATTAACGAGATATTTATATTTATAGAAATTGTTATCTATCCTTGTTTTGTGTAATAGCTTTGATGTGATGTATGTAAAAACAAACAAAAAAGAGATAATTTTTAGCTCACTATACTCAATATAAGTGAAAGCTTCGTAAAATTCTTATTCTCTTTGCACGTGTAAATCCGACAAGTGCCTTGTCCATTTTAAAAATTGAAAACATCTTTGCTAAGAGGATGACATAATTCTAAACTTTTGTACTGTATAAATATATTTTTTTGTTTTATCGTTCCTCATGTACTTTCCTCATGCATACAAATATTTATTTTTCATCATTTAGTTACATATTTCTTTGACGTCAAAATCTTTTTAGTTTTGATAGTTCTTAACTTTTACATGTAGATAGTCCTTTCTGCTGTTAAGAACAGTTGTTTTCCCTTATCGGATACCTACCCTTGACCTAAATCACATGTAGGCGAGGCTGAAAACTTGGCTCTGAAGGCACAGGGCTTATATATTTCTGTGTCTCTGTGATTGAAAATCATCAGTTAAAGTCATAAAGCAGGGTTTAAGACGGACAGACGGACAGATAACTTGACATTGATAAACTCAAACACACACACATACAACTTATGAAAAGACTTGCACACATGGACAGACAGACGGAAGATAAATGGAAAGATAGAGACAGACGGCAATAACAATGTAAAAGGTGAGTCCTTGCAAGTGAACCATATAGCATAGTACAATGGGGATAAAATAACCTTTGATAGAATAATATCAGATTCCTTTATCTGACTAATAATGTTTATATATTTGTGTGAAAGCTGGTGCTATACTTTTGTACATTGCAATTGTATTATAACTACTTAAAAAGATCTGTGTTTCATTGGGTAAAATTCAGATATGAAATATGCAATTCTATATATGGATACAAAAGTTCTCATGCACAGTCTTTTTGATTAGCTCTTTGACTATATTTATGCCTTGAATATTATAATAAATTGCAGATGGGTCTGGCATAGTTGATTCTTCTATGCCCACAGAAATCAGTTACATAGCTGGAATTCAGTCATAAAAGGTGTTGATAATACATGTTTTGCACATTCTGGTCTGAATAATTTTACTTAGGAAATGCTCGACTTAAAGATGATCGACTAGTGTGTAGACTAC